>NC_031993.1:53587607-53733264 GCF_001879085.1 Nicotiana attenuata
GAGTAGTTTAAGGGTGTTTTGGCCCGTTGGAGGAAAATTAAGAACTTGAAGTTCATAAGTTTGATTCATTTGGTTTTAGGGAGTGATTTCTAGATTTAGCATTGTTTCGGGTGTTCCGAAGGTTCGAGTAGGTCCGTCTCGTGATTTCAGACTTGTCGGTATGTTCGGGCGGGGCTCGGGAGCCCTGAGCGTCAATCAGACGAGGCTCGAGTGAAGTGCAAAATTTTGCAAGGAGCTGAAGCTGTTGCTTCTGTCATAACCGCACCTGCGGTTGTTGGACCGCAGGTGCGAGACCGCAGATGCGGTCCTCCCATCGCAGAAGCGGCCCAGGGCAGGCCAGGCCAGGAACCGCAAATGTGGCCTGGAGATTGCAGATGCGGTCCCAACTCTTTGGCCCATTTTCACAGATGCGGCCCATTTCTCGCAGATGCAGGACCGCTGATGCGGTCCCCTGACCGCAGATGCGGAAATCGCTGAAGCAGTGAGGTTCATTTAATGTGGGTTCTAAGTCATTTATGTCACTTTTCCCCCCTTCCATTGGCGATTTTAGAGCTTTTGAGAGAAGATCTTCACCTAGCATCTTGAGGTAAGTGTGTTCTACCTATTTCTAGTTTAATATCATTGTCTTAGGTAGATTAAACACTAGCATTAAGGTTAAATCATGGGGTTAGAGCAAAAACGTAGGGTTTTAATAAAAAGTTAGATTTAACCACGAAATTTGTTATGGAATAAATTAGAAATCATATATTATTGATCCTTAGGACCTAGAGAACAACTTCCTTCGAAAAATCTCGGAATCCGGGCACGTGGGTCGGGGTCGGATTTTAGGGAACTTGTGTTAATGGGTGGAAAATTGCTTAAATAGCTAGAATTCGATCTTGTGAGTCTATATTGACAAATTCTTACTTTGTTTAACTAGTTTGGGATCGTTCGGCTCCGAATTGAGGGCTTGGACTCGTTCTTGGTATTGGAAGTGCGCTTTGGAGCGAGGTGAGTCTCCTTTCTAACCTTGCAAGAGGGAATTGTCCCCATAGATATAATAATTGAATTAATTGCCATTGTATGCGGGGGCTACGTACGTACTAGGTGACGAGAGTCCGTGCGTAGCGACTATTTTGTTAAGTCCGGGTAGTCTAGGACCCATAAGCATGCTCTGCGTGATATTCTTGTAACTTGATGATAAATTCGGATTCATATAAACTGTTTTGATTAAGGTAAATGAGACTAGTGAGGGAGCCTTATCCTGTTTGATCTTTTAAAAGAGAATATTTGGTATTCTTGTGAATAATTACTCCTCAGATATATATTATTATTACTTGTTGATGAGCTTATTTATATTTGACCGCGTCGCACGGGTGATTCGCGAGCGGGGTAATAGATGCATCTATGGTTCGAGCCGTTCGACCCTCGGCAGTGCACAATTTACTTATATGTTGGATCGGGCCGTACGTCCCACGAATTTCATGAGATATAGGTGAATATCCATGATAATACCCGGGAAAGAAATGTTTTTCCATGATTATTAAATGCTAATAACTTGTGCTATCCATGCTTACTATAAATTCTTCTCACATTATTTGACCCTAGTAAGTATCAATCGACCTCTCGTCTCTACTTCTTCGAGATTAGACGGGATACTTACTAGGTACATATTGTTTATGTACTCATACTACACTTCTGTACTTAATTGTACAGGGTCTGAGGCAGGTGTATCTGGCTATCAGTCTGGTACGCATCTCTGAGCGGACTCGAGACTTCTACGGTGAGCTGCTTCCCTTCCATGCCGCTCAGCAGCCTGAAGAAGTCTTTCTTATGTATTTTAGCTGTCTATTCTGTTTCGGAAAGTAGGATAGTGTGATTCTTTTGTATATGCTACTAGTTGCCCACAGCTTGTGACACCAGGTCTTGGCACACACATTAGTAGACTGTATTATTTTGGGGTTGTATGATTATCATGATTTTATTAATCGTTTTTGATTTTATTTCAACTTAAAGAATTATTTCAACTATTTCGGGGTAAAGGTAAATGAAAGTTTAGTTAGTAGTTTCCGCGTTGGCTTACCCAGCAATGGTGTTGGGCGCCATCATGACCTGTTATGGAAATAGGTTGTGACAGGACCATACAAAATCTTGCAGAAAGTTGGTCAAATGGCTTATAGGCTCGAATTACCTCCAGAGATGTCCTTAGTACATGATCACGCCAACTCTAGTTCTAAAAAGGATAAGCGGTCGTTGCAAATATAATTCCGTCCAAAAGTCCGGAGTCGAATCCCACAGAGAACTAAGGTTTCACTATAACTGGTACAATATCGCTAAGAAATACAAGTCCAAATAATTTCCTAATTATAAAGATTATAATGTTTATTTTTATCTAATTAACTAACAAATACTAGTAAGCAGCAGCTATCAATTAACAAGGATAAGGATTGAAGACAAGACTAAGGAGGTCTAGAGTTATGATTTCCCCAATTGTCAGAATTTTTCCTGCTGTGTCTTCTATAAATTTGCCTAAGTATTCTCTACCGGTCATGAGCACTTTAGGCGCCGTTATTCTCTCTCGAGCAACTACCGAAATTTACTAGATGTATTCTCTCGAACTACACTAGCTGGCACTTAATTCACCGCTCACTACAATCGCACCGAGGTTTCGTTATCTCTAATCCCGCCTTTAAACCCTCCGTATTGATCTCTCACATACGTTAGGAGTGATGTCATTCAACAACTACCTAAATATATACTCTCTCTCGAGCAGTACACACTAAATTGGCACAGTCAGGTGATGACCATTCAATCAACAACAACAAACACATAGTTGAACAAGTAGAGAAATCCAACGGCTCAATTATATAAAAACATAACAAGAATTCATCCTCCAAAAGGTTCCATCAAAACCCTATCATAATAATATGCAAAAATACAATACTAGAATTCATAACCAATAGTAGAAATAGGAAGAAGGAAGTGAGAAACTTGTAGAAGAATTCTCCGCCTTGCTCCTAGTGTGTTCTTGTCTCCTTAGGTCGAATCCCAGGTCTCCTTTAGCCTCCTTAATCTCTCTAAAAGCAGCTTTCTCTCTTCTGGGCGAATTAGGCTTCATATAGACTTAGGTTAGTCGCCTTGGAAATTACATAATTGACCCTGGGTTATTGGTCTCTGTCAGCCCGTCTGCAGTCGCGGATTTGACCGCGGATCTGGCCACGGATTTCACCCAGTGTTCTGCCTTACATCCGCGGCCAGTGCACGGCCCTGCACTTGTCGCACATTTTTCACCCTGTTCTGTTTGGAATTTAGAAAAATGTAAAACATGAACATTGTAGTCCTTTGAATTATATTTCCAACCATATATTGTGGAGCGCAAATGGAGTTCTGAGAGAAATTTTATGTGCATTTTACTAGACAGTGCGCAATATGCTTACTCGATTCTTCGTTCGTTCTTAACTATCATTCGTTGATCCCCGAACACGATCCCAGCTTAATTCCTTAGGCTTTTACTCAGACTTCAAAGCTCCAAATCACTTGAATTCATTCCATAACATCTACATAGCTCGAAATCATTCCTACAAGGCATAAAACACGCAATTAGTGCAAAACACTAGCGATTAAAGCTCAAACTCAACTGAAGTGCATTGAATTGGAATGTAATAATCGACTAAAATACGTAATAATAGTCTATCATCAGTACACCCGGTGTTTCATGTGACTATGTTGAAGAAGGTGGTTGGAGATCCGTCACTCATTGTCCCGGTGTAGGGTATTGAAGTTAATGAAGAATTGACTTATAAGGAGATTACAGTTTCCATCCTTGATAGACAAGTTTGAAAGTTGAGAAATAATGGGATTGCCTCTATCAAAGTGCTATAGCGAATCCAACAAGTTGAAGAGGCCACCTGGGAGGTCGAGGAAGAAACAAAGAAGAAATACCATCACTTGTTTATGTTGCCAAATGGTTGTGTTTCAACGAATGATAAAAGTTTACTTTCTATGAGTTATGTTCAACTTGTACAATTTATGCTAGGATGCTCTTTTTTGGCAATGCAATGCTTATAATGTTATAGTTGGTGTTATTTTCATGCTATGATGCGTTGTTGTGTTATGAATATTTTGTTAGGATTGGTTTCTGTGGCTCTCTGACAGGTGGATAGGCCCGAATACAGGGGAAACTCTGCAGAAATTTTTGGGAATCTGGGGAGTTAGCCAAATTTGGAACTCTTGGTATGTGAATAAACAATCAAGTCATATTGGATGTCTATAGTAGACTCTAACCCTTATTCAAGGACGAATGATCCTAAGCGGGGGAGGATGTAAGGCCCCATCAAAATTCACCAAGGATTTAAGGTTTGATGGTGCTAAGGTAGGCTAATGTGCTGGGGGGTTGTACGTTGCGATACAATTTTTGGTCTTGCAATGCATTGTGGATTTGGTAGGGAAATTTGCAAAAATAAGGCGATTCGGCGGTCTATTATGTGATCCCAGATCTGTTTTGCTGACCGCGGAAATATAGCAGAACAAGTCAGAAACAACTCAATTTTGAGGGTCATTTTGCAGTCCAATGTGCGACTGCAGAATAGTTCTGCGGACCGCATATCCGTCGTATAATCAACATAAGAATTTTTGAGAGGGAGATTTTACGGCCCGATATGCATCGCAGAACCGTTTCATGAACCGCGGATCTGTCGTGGACCTGACTAGACCCAACCTAGATTTTGGAGACCTTTTTGTTGTCCAGTTCGCGGACCACAAAACCTTTCTGTGATGCATTCTGCGATCGCAGATTTGATTCGGAGGGTCACTTTTGAGAATTTCCCTAACCTAACTCTTTTTTGATATAAGACTTAAGGGGGTCATTTCTTTTGGGAGAATTAGTTTATTTTAGAGTGGGGGAACACTCTATAGAGAGGGGAGGAGACTCTAACACTCTTACTCTTCAATTCTTACTCATCTCTTGAAGATTTAAGGAGGATACTCACAAGGTCTTCCACCAAAGAGGTAAGGCTTTATCCCTAGCTCACATGCTATGTTCCATAATGAATTTATGAGTATGATTTTTATGATGAGGCTTATAGGATGGTGATTGGAAGACATACGCCCTTACATTTTGAATTTGGGGTGTATGAGAAGAATGTGGGGTGTGGTTCTTGAGTTGGGGGTGAATCGTTGGGAATGCATGCACCGATGAAGGTGGTATGGAGGTTGTTGATCTATTGTGGGTAAGTTGTTGTTTGAAATTAGTTGCGGGGTGAAGTATTTCCATCATAGAACCCATTAGTCAATTTCGCATATTTGATGTTGATGGAATTCCTAAAAGGGTTATACCTATGAGCACATTCCTAATTATGATTCAATTTGACTATGTTTCTACAGATTGAAGTTGATAAGAGTAGTAGAACGTTGTAGTAATCCTATGGGAAAGCTTAATCAAGGTATGTTGGCTAAACTCCTTCCATAGAATCGAATTCAATGAATTCCTTGTGAACTCCAAGTATGGTTTGTCCAAGTGCTATTCCTATTGTTTCGGTTTGCCTCTGATGATTGATTCATCCAAATGTTTATAAACTCAGGTCATGTCCCAATTGCCTTTACATCACGCTCTCCCTTGGGACAAATATTTCAAGGATGATTAATGTATCAAATGTTTATGATCTTAACTCATGTTTCAATTGCAATTCACTATGCTCTCCTTTTGGAGGAGTGTTTAAGGCTCTTCTCACTCATCTATTTAAAGCCATGATTTCCAAAATGTTCTACATATTGATGTTTTATGATGATCCTTGAAAGTAAAAAAATGAAAGTATGAAATATGAAATGCCGCCATCGTGTCAAGAATGAAGATTATAATGTATGGCCAAGCGTGCCAATGAAATGAAAGATTTTATGAGAGGCTATGGGAGATATATTTCTTTTATATAGAAATATTTTTGGGAGTATCGTTAGGTCACCAAAGAAGGGTAGGTTGTAAAGGCCTAAGCTCGAAACTACACGTGCCGGTGTAGGAGCTGAATGAGGGATATATTCCCCTTATGATATGTTGAGATTATTCCCCTTGAATAGGATGAATAGATAGTTAGCAAATACCATGTCGAACCACACAACATTGTAGTGAGACAACCTAGTCGATCGGGAGGAGATCGGACACCATGCCACGCACATGATGGTACCGTGCTTCTATGTCAACCCTCATACATTTTGGTGAGACGACTTAGCTGATCGGGCGGATATCGGACTCCATGCCACGTGCATGGTGGTGTGTCAGTACTAAGGATCTCCCAACCTTATTAATGCTTACTTGAAGGTTCACTTTGTTTTAACTTGGTATTTAAATTGATTTTCTTACTGCTTCCATGTTCCTCTCCTTTTATATAGGCATTCCATTCCATGAGACGGTATTTAGCTTTACATACTAGTACTATTCTACATGTACTAACATCCCTTTTATTGGGGGCGCTACACCTTTAATGGATGTAGGTGGTTCCTTAGTAGGCGGCACTGATCATTGATAGTAGCATACCCTCTTCTCAGCTGATTTGGTGAGCCCTACTCCATATCAGAACCTTGAGTCATTTTGATTCTTGTACCTTGTATTTTGAGGTATACCCAGGGACTGTCACCGGTACTTCATATTGCACTCATATTTACTTAGAGGCTCCGAAGTCATATTGTGGGCAGTGTTTGGGTTTGGGAAAACAAACTAAAAATGTTGTAGTTGTCGGACGTATTTCCACTTTTAAACTATGAACTTGTAATGTTTTGGTAATTGCAAATGAGTTCCTAAAAATAATCTAAATTGGGGTTATACACCTTATCCTCTCATTGTCTATATCTTGAAATCTACTCTCGAATTGTCTGTGGGAAATGTCGGGTGGTAGGCACTAAGTAGGCGTGCTGGACTGGGGTAACTCAATCGAGCACCGGTCCCGCTCCCCAAGTTCGGGGCGTGACACTAGCCATTTCAGGTATTTCACCCCACGGATAAAGCCATGCTAAGCAGTTTGGTGACTTCTTCCTCAGCTACTTGGGCTCGTTCCAGCCCAATATTCCTTTTCTTTTGTTTCACAAGGCGGCGATTTGGATCCACATTCAGTTTTTGCACCATGACATCCACCGGGATGCCTTTCATATTAATATGAGACCAAGCAAAATAACCCAAAATATCTTGGAAAAATTTAATCAACTTATGATTCTGCTCGGGAGTCAGTCCTGAGCCGATGTAGACTTTCCTTTCTGGCTAATGGATAAAGAGAATCACTTCTTCCAGTTCCTCCACCATTAGCGTGGAAACGTCATCTTCCTCAGGTTTGATGAATCTATTTGGAGGGGGGCCTGTTCTATCTATGATAGTTACATCCTCGCCCCCGGTTGTTGTGGTTGCTATTTGGCAGTCTCTTCTTTGGAGATGCTATTTGTGGCAGCGATTGAGTTGACTTCCCAGAGTGCTCTTTGTTTTCCTCGAATTTTCCACATTTCTCATTCAGGCGGAAACTTTATCACCTGGTCCCAAGTTGAAGGGACTGCATCCATCTCGTGAATCCACAACCTCCCCAAGATGGCATTTTATGCCGTGTCTCTTGCCACTACCTGGAATGGGGAGTTCTTAGTTACTCCTTCATTGTTAGTCACCAGCGTCACTTTCCCACATGTCATCTCACTGGAGTTGTTGAACCCTGAGAGCAGTTGCACCTTCGAAATGATTTAACTCGTGAGATCCATTTCTTCAACCCGTGATTGGATGATGTTGGATGAAATTCTTGGGTAAATAAAAGCCTTCTTACGTTAGTGTCAAAAATTCATAAAGTAATTACTAAGGCATCATTGTGTGGCATGGTCAATCCATCCGCACCCTCTTCAACGAAGGTTATGCTTTCTCCTATTAGCATCTGCCAATGTGCTTCTCTTGGGAAATAGACATTTTTGTGAATTTCTTTGCTACCGCAAAAGTCACTCCATTTACTTCTTCTCCCCCAAAGATGACGTTGATTATTTGCTTAGGAGTTGGAACCTTCAGCGGTTCTTCTTTATTCCTGTTTTTCATGTATGATAACTTTGCCTTTTTACTAAAAAGTTCATCAAATATCTTTCCTTTAGTAAACGATTGATTTCACCTCGGAAGAGCCTGCAATATGAAGTTTTGTGGTCGTGATCATTATGGAATTCGTACCAGAATTCCAGACTCTACTTTCTTGCATCCGTCCCAGTCTCTTTCGGCCATATTACTTTATCTCCTAAGTCTTTGAGCGCCACCACTAACTCTGTCATGTTCACATCCAAGTCATAATCGATGTGCTTTGTTATGGAGTAGTAACCACTAATTTTGGATATCTTTGGTACTTTACCAGCTTGGTACATGCGTGGCTCATCTCTTCGACTGGAATTCCTGTCATCACGGATATGTCTTGGCCGCTGATCAATCTCACACTGCATGGGTCTAGGGTACAACTCATGTCGTATTCTTGATTCCCGATGCCTAAGTTCATCTTGTCTACGAGTCCCTCCTGGTAGTCGGTCTTATCCAGAAGTGTCCTTCCCTTCGAATTTAGAGAGCATCAAGATGTCATCTTCAATACAGAGTTTTATATTGTACCGATGGTACACATCATTCCATGTTTTGCAGGGAATTCATGAAGGCTTTCCTTTAATCTCCTCAAAGCCTCTAAGCTATTTGGATTCAGATTCCTGGTAAGCGCCATAAATGCATAATTGTCTTCAACTTCAGGGAGCAACATCCTTTCTTACTGAAATCGGTCAATAAAGTCTCGGAGTCACTCCGTCCTTCTCTTTATAATCTTGAAGATATCTTCCACGTGTTTTTTTCACTTTTTGCGCTCCAAAATGGGCATTGATGAAAGAATCTACAAGTTCATCAAAACAAGTGATAGAATGTTTGGGTAATTGAGAATACCATGTTAGGACTCCTTTTGTTAGTTTCACCAAATGACTAGCACCGATCTGATCTCTTCCTTCGTGAGGTCGTTCCCTTTGATCCCGGTTGTATATGCATGATGCGGTCACGAGGATCCCATGTGCCATCATATTTCAAAATGTCCGGCATCTTGAATTTCTTGGGGATTAGTATTGGAGCCGCACTGGGGGCTAATATAAAATCGTCCACCTTTTTCTCCAGCCCACAGATATTGGGATGGCTACTGTTAGATCCGGCTCGTGATTCATTTCGACAGCAAGGTGGTGTGGATCCGGTGGATTGGTCATCAGGAGTTCGAGTCCCTTTGGATAGTTCGATCGTCTGTCCAACATGGGAACTTTAAGTTGATCATTGGTTCTCGACATGATATTGTCCTCTCGAAAGTTAGGTAGAACTGCGAAAGTTAAAGAAGTTTTGAACCAAAATTTTAATTGCTAGGGCCCACGGTGGGCGCCAGACTGTTTGACCCAAAAACTAATTTTGAGAATAAACAATTGAGTTTGTATTTTTCAGGGCCACTAGCAATTTGTTTGATTCGAGATAGCCACAAATAATCGACAATAACAAATAAGAAAGAACATAATAGATTATACAGAATGATAAAGTAGAGGAAATTCTTCTTAATTTCCAATCTCCAAACTACCATGACCCAAAATTCCAATCACGGGGTCGTGATGACGCCTAAAATCCGCTTGCTAGGAAAGCCAATATTAGCTAACCAATCAAGAAATTTAACAATTTAAAAATACATTAATAAGAGATTAAGACTGAAATATATAATAATCTGAAAGCATTGCCGTCTAGATTAATCCCAAAAACTGATGTCACAAGCACATGAGTTGCTAGAATGCTACAAGCAAACATTAAAATTAAATACAATCTGTCTGATACAAAATAAACATCAATAAATATAGGAAGGGAACTTCAGGGTCTGCGAACGCCGTGCAGTAGTGTAATGACCCGGCCGGTAGTTTTGTATACTTTAGCACTATTTGCCCTATTTAATGATTTAGTTGTGTATTTGAGGTTTCGTGACTCGAGGGGGTGGTTGATTTGTATTTCGGGGAAGTTTCAGAGTAAATTTCGACGTTTAGTCCCAAGGTTGGATGCTTAAGTTGAAAAAGTTGGTCGGAGTTTGACTTGTATATAGACGAATCTTGAATCCATTTTTGATAGTTCCAATAGCTTCGACCCTAATTTTGGACTTATGCATATGTCCATATTTTGATTTTGAGGTCCCTAGGTTGGTTTGGTATTTTTTGGCGAAAGTTAGAGTGTTGAAGGTTTGGAAGGTTGAGAGGTTTGACCAGGAGTTGACTTTGTTGATATCGGGTTCAGATTTTAGTTTTGGGAGTTGTAATAGGTCCGCTGTGTCATTTGGTACTTGCATGCAAAATTCAAGGTTATTCCGGGTTGGTTTGATGTGTTTCGGCATGAGTTTTGGAAGTTAGAAGTTCATTAGTTCCTTAGGCTTGAACCGTGGTGCGATTCGTGGTTTTGATGTTCTTATATTTTGAGGTTTCGAATAGGTTCGTGTTATGTTTTGGGATTGGTTGGTATGGTTTGACGGGGTCCCGGGGCCTCGGGTGTGTTTCGGATTGGTTTCGGCTTGTTTGGATTTGTGTTGCATGGTTGAATGGCTGCTGAATCTGGTTCATTCGCACCTGCGGAGTGTCACACCTCCTTTTTTACTACCCCCAGAAGGGTATAAGGGAGTTTATTCCAATTTAAGAGACAATCGAAACCGGATTATTCATTCTTCAGAGTCGCCACTTGGGATAATTTATGGTGTCCCAAGTCACCGGTTTAGAATCCTAAATCGAGGAAATTTTGACTCTGTTTTTGCAGTCCGCGAAACACAGAAATCCGGGTAAGAAATTCTGTTAACCCGGGAGAAGGTGTTAGGCATTCCCGGGTTCCGTGGTTCGAGCACGGTCGCTTAAACTGTTAATATTAGCCTATTATCTGATTTATTACATGTTTTAGCCTATAGTCCATTTTAACTTATTAGCCGCTTTTAATTAATTTTAGAAAAATTCAACGTTATCTAAAACACATCTTGAACCACGCCACATGAAATGCACCCGCGGGCCGTGACATATTTTATTTTAACGTTGTTGAGAATTGGAGTTGGGTCACATGAAATGCATACCCGAGTTTAAGGAAATTAATTTAAATAGCGCGCCTAAAGCAACTACACACTTTCAAGTTAATAACAAGGTTTGTGAGGGCCATGAAAAATTCAACTAATGGCACACCTCGATTTCTAAAGAGTCATTATTAATTAACCGAGGGCCATGGGTTATCTAATTTTGTTTATGGCACTCCTCAAGTCCAAATTCAAAAAAAAGGTTGATTAATTAACTAGAAGACTAAGGGAATTTGCATTTATTATTTCAAGGCTAATGTTCAACTAAACTTAATACTTAATGGGCTAGCATTAAATTGAAACTGATCGTTTGGTTATTTGAAGAGGCTAAGTCAGCAATAGGCCTTATAGTCTCAAGCAGGCAAGGCCCAATTGGGTAGGCCGGTACCTTCGAATATAAAAACACATGAGATGGGGCTCAGGAGTAGACCAGGGCGACGAGAACAGAACAGGCCCAAAAGGCCCTTTTTAACAGATTGTCTGTTGTATGCCCATGTTAAACCCAAAAATTGTGACAACATGAAATGAAAGGCATCGACTATAAACATCCATGGCTAACATGAATTTAATCACTTGTTGTAGTTAAACAAGACATGAAGCTGAATTTGAAATTCTTTATTGAATATACTGACCCTCCTATTGACAAAACACCATATAAATACATTAAGCTGATTGCTTTCACCAAAACCAAATAAAAATTTACCAGGTAATTTAAACCTAAACTGCAGAGTAGAGCACTACATGCTCAAAGAACACACTAGTCATATGCATTTGAAAATCAAAACTACTATTCATTCAAGTTGAACTTATATACTTAAGGCATCTAACAGTAGAGTACTTTAATCATTTGAACTAGATATCAAAGTGCAACAGTAGCTCCCATACTTGTCTAGATGTTAAAACCAACATTTAACAACAATACTATGAGAAGGACTCATTGGACTGAGCATTACTAGCTCAAAACAACTCAAATCAAACCTCACAAATGACATACTATTCATCTAAATCAGTCCCTACTGCAGTAAACCCAATCGGTCCACATACATAAGCAGGATTTCGAACAATCTAAAACACCAATAGCCTAAATTAGAGTGTCAGTCCAGCCTTACAAACAAGATTCAGATCAAATCATGATTGAACAACTAAATATCCAAAGAGACTAAAATAACACAGAATTGCATGATCTTAGAATATGAAACATCATTCAATAAACATCATGGGCCTTGAATTCCATCTCAATTACATGGCTTCAAATTTTGCACTTCATACACTAAGGAGATCCAAGAAATACCTGGAAAAATTAGAGCAAAAGAAAAGTGAGAGAATCAGCAGTAGAAGAAGATGCACTTCAGCAGATCAACACAACAATTCGACTTCCTTAAACCATTTTTTGAACCCAGATAAAAAATAAGAGGTTTTTGAGGTGTGAAAATGACTCCGATAGTGTACTCCTAGAGTGTAATTTCAAGCAATTTTGACCCAAACTAATGCAGAGAATTTTTCAGTCTTTTTAGGGTGTGAGTCTGTGTGTGCTGAATGATGGGGGAGCCTTATTTATACAGTAGGAGTCTGTCGTGTGCCTTCCAAGGCAAGGCAATGGGATTTTTCCCAAAATACCCCTCACAGGGCATCTTTCTCAACAGAAAATGGACGGATGTCCCTTTCTCATTGGTTTCAGCACTTCAGCTAACCAAATGAAGCCAGCTGCCCTTGTTCTAGACTAATCTGATATTTCCCTAAAGAGATAAACCCTAAATTACCCTTATACAGCCTGCTTATTACAGTACCTGCCTAACCCTTTATGACCCCTTTAAGTTTCCTTACTTACAATTAGCCCCTACAAATCCCTAAGGATTGGTAAACATGACCAATCAAACCAAATTATCACCCATCGGATCAAAAACAGACTCACAGAGTCCAAAACTTTGAACAACTTAAATCTTGGAAACAATCTTAAGAGAACCAAGTTCATAATGAAATCCAGTTAAACATGAACTTTAGACCAGAAATATTTAAGCTAATTAAACCACGCCAACATACGAAGCTATGATTCAGAAAAGCAAGACGATGATTGATACTCGCAGTAATTAACGAACTAAACTAATTAAACACGAGCCAAACCAAATTAATAAATCTAAATGAAACCTAAAACACTACTGGTTAAGAAATAAGAGATTCTATTATCCAAATTACTTTATTTTCTAGTCAAAAGAAAAGAAACTTAAAAGAAAACAGATTAAGGAAAAGGGAAGAAAAGAAAAGAAAATGGGAAGAGAAATCAAAGAAGAAGATGGAGAAAACAAACGAGATACCTAAGCTAGGCGGACGGTGGTTGGCTCAGACGAACGTCCGGGCTGCTCCGATTTAAGCCAAAAAATAATGTTAATCGAATGTTCTTGTTGAGAACAAACGATCAACATCGGTTTTGAAGGCTTGGGGCTCGAATCTTTGCATTTCACAGATCTGGAATTGGGCGAATTTGGTCGGGTTTTTGGGGAAACCACTGAGGGATTTGGATTCATGAGTGTGTGAGGGTTATAAGGTACGATTTTGGGTGGATTTGGGGATTTAGGGTTTTTTAGGTCTTGGATTCAAATCCAAAATCGGTGGGATTTGAGGGGGATTCTAGGAAAATGGTGTGGAGATTGGAACGGGGGGTGAAGGGGAGTTCATGGGTGTAGTATTGAGGTGGATTGGGGCTGCGCCGCCGGCGAATGTGGCGGAGGTTTTGGGGGCGGCGAACCCTAGGGTTTCTCTGATGAAGACGATGAATTGTGGGGGTCGATTTGGGGAGGGGGGGGTAGGCTCATTTAGGACAGTTATATAATAAGTGACCAGCTAGTTTCGAGCCATTGGATTATTGAAATCCAACGGCTGTGATTAAACTCAATGAAACGGGGTCGTTTGGCTTCAGGCGGGGCTGGACCGGGTTAGGGCGTGGGTTTGGGCTGGACTTTGAGCGGGTTTGGGACGGGGAAATTCATTTGGGCCTGCTGAATTGGCCCAAAATCAGCCTTTGCTTCAATTTCTTTTCTTTTAATTTCAATTGTTTTTTTTTCTTTTTTTTTCAAATTAATTCAAATCCTAAATTAACTCTTAAACTAAATTAATATCCCAAATTAACTAATTATTTATTATAATATTTACAACAATAAATTAATTCCCAAATTAAAAGAAACTACAAAATTTAAAGTTAAAAAGTTAAAAATGCAAAGTTAGTCATTTTTTTGTGATTTTTCATTTTGTAAAATAACTAATTAACCTAAAATGTAAAAATAAATCCTAAATGCAAATGCAATATATTTTTTATATTTTTTATGATTTAAATAAAATAAACATGCACAGACAAATGCAAACAATTAACAAAAATGCTACAAAAATCTACGAAATCGCAAGTAATGGAAAAATTTATTTTTCTTGAATTTATGGGAGTAATTCACATAGGGCAAAAATCACGTGCTCACACGGAGGATCTATCATCGATGTGTATCCACATGTGCTGGAAAGGAGTTGTAGAAGCGGGCTAGGCTGGAGCTGGGGGAAGATCGCAGGTGCGGAGGCCCTTGCGAAGGTGCGGGGCCGCATCTGCGAAGGAGAGGCCGTAGGTGTGCAAGCGCAGATGCGTGTATTAGGACGCAGAAGTGGAAGTACGAAGGATGGAGTTGGATCGCAGAAGCGATGTTTTGACCACAAAAGAGGAACCATAGATGTGGTTAAGTGATCGTAGATGTGGAATCACTGTCAAACTTTTATATTCGAAGGGTTTGATTGTTTCCCCATTTTGGGAGTTGGGGAGCTCGGTCTAGGGCAATTTTTTGTGTGCTTTCAACCCAATTGAAAAGGTAAGTGATCCTTACTCACTTTTGGTGTTAGATATTGATTGCCTATTGATTATTACACCTAATTTATGAGAATTTAAGGTGGGATTTGGAAGTTTTTGGACTATGTTCTTGGAGAGTGAGATTTAATGATTTGGGGGTCGATTTGTGGTTGGAATTGGTTGAAACATATATATTTGGACTTGTATCAGAATGAGTGTTTGGAATTCGTGAGTTTGGTAGGGTTCTGAGGTGCGAGCCTGTGGTTGACTTTTTGGGTTGACTTTATGATTTTGGTCAATGATCTTAGCTTTATCATTTTGATTCGGTTCCTACGGCTTTTGTTGATTATATTAAGTTATTTTGGGTAGGTTCAAGCCGTCCAGAGGTTGATGCACGTGGGAAGGACTTGTTAGAGGAGTGATTTGCCTTTCTTGAGGTAAGTATCTTTCCTAAACTTGGTTGAGGCACTTGTTTCCTGAGTTATTTGTGACAGGTACGTGCTATGGGTGCACATATGAGTGGGGTTTGAGCCCATGTGTGAGCACCGGGGTATTTTTCCATGCATGGGGTAGTGCTTAGGCTATGACATGCCTTGCATTGATTGTTAAGCTTTATGCTGTGATGTTTCTCATATTTGTAATCCTGTTTTGAACTATTTGATCTATGTTTGAGGTTACGTAGAGGCTAATCCCCTAAATGAAATTGATAATTGCTATTTCCGTGATGAAATTGCCGAATTGAGCTATGAAATCACACTCTGCACATGCATACACATTTATACTAGTCCAGGAATATGAAATCCGATATTTATTGATCATATACATGTATTTTTATATATTTGCTTCCTGTGTGATATGATTTGGACTGGTAGCCTATGACCACGCTGGACGGATTGTGTTGTTAGGCTGTGACCATGCTGGGTCGCTTGTGATGTTATGCCTATGACACGCCGGGCAGATTGTGTTTTAATGTCTGTGACCACGCTGAGCGGATTGTGTTGGTATACCTGTGACCACGCTGGGCGGATTGGGATATTATGTCCGTGACCACGCCGGGTGGATCCGTGATATTAAGCCTATGACCACGTCGGGTGGAGTATGATTATTGTACATGACTCGTATTGGAATGGGTGTCCGGAATTTATGAGTTTGGCCGGGTTCCGAGGTGCGGGCCCGGGGTTGACTTTATGATTTTTGTCAAATATCTTAGCTTTATCATTTGGATTTGGTTCCTACTGCTTTTATTGATTATATTAAGTTATTGGCTAGATTTGAGCCATCCGGAGATTGATTCATGTGGGGAAGGGCTTGTTAGAGTAGTGATTTGGCTTGCTTGAGGTATGTAGCTTACCTAAGCTTGTTTGAGGCACTAACTCTGCATGGTCACAAGCATAACAACACAATCCGCCCTATGTGGTCACATGCATAACATCATGAATATGCAATTCAATGAACAATGCCTCTCCCGCAGAACACCATTCTTAGGTGACACTAAAATAGCGGGTTCATACTCTAGACAGCTGAAATCTTTCCCTGCTGCTCCGAGCTCATGGTCCCGGTCAAACTGGACAGCAACCAAATTCCCATACCCATAAAAGACACAAACCTCAAGTCGTAGCCTAACCCGCCGTAACTCTTTAGAGGCCAATTCATACATAACCAAACCATCAGAATTGAATCACTCCGAATCAACCAAATTACGGAGACTGCCAAGCCTGCCGTAAAGCCACGAAACACCTATATAACCTTGTCGCACCGAAGGAATCGATCACTTCCTTTGCCATGCCAACCGAAACCGCTACTACACTAACTTAACTCAATTTTTTCTTGACTTACCTTCAACACTAATACCTCTGCTTTCCAGCACATAATGGACCTCAATCAACACTCATCCCGAGTGATTCCAAACCACAAGACCACATTGCCTCAATACCCATAAGCCACTTTATACCCTCCTCATGCACGTAGTGGTATCTCCAACTGATACACCCGTTCTGAAAAGAACTTATGTGAATCCAAAGCTGTTTCTTCCATCTCTCTAACACCACATCGCACTCCCGATAACATTCATATAAATACTCCAAGTCTCTTTCACACTCCACTTCAAAACTAATTCCTTAGCCATACGATGATCCCGAAAATTCTTAGGCACCGTACATTAATTCTTGAGTCTACTAGAACCATCATTGAGAGTCACCCACTCTGATCTGGTTCCGAATATATTGCCAACAACCAGTGCCCTGTTAGCACACGAATACTCTAGAAGAAGCACCGAATGAATCCCTTCCTTTGCACATCCCTTTCAAAAAGAAATACCTAGTTGGAGTTATTCCATTACCTCCACACATTAACAAGGTGAAATATAGCAAACACCCATCAAATTCCTTGCTCGAATTACCCATGATGTTTTCTTCCCTTAGTCATAACTAACCCACCAACGTATCGATAACCACGTGACCCAATCATAGACGGTAGGCTCCTCACTTAGCTTTAAGCTACAATCACATAAATAAATTATCCACAATGAATTCCCCTTCTAACTACCATGATCTCACACCGTTATTTAGCCAAATTTTTCACAAGCTCTTGTTGTACTTACATAACACATCCCGAATTATCAATCCAAAATGCACTCTCAACTTCATAACAGTCGCATGCCATCTTTCTCAGGCGACCCAAACCTACATTGTCATACATTCCCCATGTTGGATAGAAAGTAGAGCTCTTTATAAGAACTTTATCCGAAATCATGCAAATCCTAACCTTCTCATAGGAGATATCCCACATGTGTAACCTCATGTTGACCTCCTCCAACATCGTTTCCATAGTTACATCCCTCATGAAATCAATTAATCTCCCTGGGTCCACACTTATCTGCCAGCCGTAAGAATCCCTTCATTCATTAACATCACCCGAAGGTCCAACAATATGTTTAAAACTCGGAGCCACGTTGCATCCAAAAATGATAATCAAATATTCACATTTCCTACATTCTGATCAAACCCCTTCTCGTCACGTTCATACTCCCTAAGTATAGTAGCCACCTCAGGGATCATCTCCCTCCTACCATCAATACTAGAACTCTAATTCGATTCTGAAGTCGCAACACAGTGTCATCTCCTATAACTGCTTCTTAGGCACCATTTCACAACACCGTGCCCAGAGGAAAACAAGTGAAGACCAACATACCGACAAGCCTTAATCCGTTCAATAAAGGACGGTGACACCATAACACAAACAAGATTTCCACCAAGTTCAAAGATATCTAATCTCGCGACTCTATCAACCAAAACCTGAACATCCATTGTCCAATTGCCTCTTCTCCACTGGAACTAAATGCTGAATCTCCCAATAATGAACCGATTAATCCTCCTCCTGAATCATTAATTGTTGCAACACATAAGTAAGCAGCATGCAATTCATACCGGCACTGCACGATAACAATGCATGATCATCACAAAACACTGTGCATAGCCTCGAAACCATAGGCAACACCAACACTGGACCGAAATGATAGAACACCCCTCCACAAGGAAACAATAATAGTCCGCCCATCAACGCAGGGAAAAACATACTGCACCATATCTGTAGCATCTCAATAACTCATCGGTTCCCAACTAATTCCAAATGCCCGACTTCGTGTAAGAATGAGTAGAAGGAAATGAAGAAATAATCTTCAGTCGAAGGCAAGTTGCACGACAAGGAATCAAGAAAGGGAAGCTATCCTAACAGCCGTGTAGCTTCTCGAAGATAAGTACAGATGTCTCTGTATCGGTCCACAGGACTCTACTAGACTTGCTCATGACTCGTGAGACCCAAGTGAACCTAATGCTCTGATACCAAGATGTCATGACCCAATTCTCACTATAGGCCATGATGGTGCCCAACGTTGCCATTAGGCAAGCCAAGAGTGAACCATCCATTTAATTATTCATTTTACTACCTCTAAAATCATGGTTGTTTTTAAATAAGAAAATTAACACATTGGAATGTCATGGATATATAAAATATTCATAAAACATAAAATAAAAGGTGACAAGTATAGGCAAAACCATAAACATCTACTAGGTTTTCAAACAACTCGGTGTCACAAGTATATGAACATCTACTAGGGAGTACAATAATAATACAACATCTATCTGGATTATAAGATAGACATGATTAAGTAAATAAATATGATGGGTTCTCAGTGTGTCGTGGATCGTAGCATAGAATGCAACTCACCACAAAGTCCCCTCAGCAGCTGCACCTATGCGCCAAGTGACCACTAGATGAACCTGTCAGAACCTGTACAATTAGTGTAGAAGTATAGCATGAGTACATAA
This sequence comes from Nicotiana attenuata, assembly GCF_001879085.1. NCBI lineage: Eukaryota > Viridiplantae > Streptophyta > Magnoliopsida > Solanales > Solanaceae > Nicotiana > Nicotiana attenuata. Next base: position 53,606,816 of record NC_031993.1, read on the forward strand.
ATCAACGCGTACCCAGTAAGTATCTAGCCTAACCCCGCAGAAGTAGTGAGGAGGGGTCAGCATCGACACTTACTAGTGGTCCAATAAATCAAGTATAATAATAGAAGTAGACAAGTAAGAACGGGAAAATAGACATAAGTACATCACACGATCCTCAACTGAATAATAAACACAAAGTTCTCAAATATCGGATACGACCTCGAATGGAATACATAACGGTCAACACCAGGTAAAACGTCACGTCTTAAGTCAGAAAAACTCATGGATACACTGACTTCTTATCAATATAACACACGATTCTGACGGGAGTGTACATCCCGCATTTTCGTATGTTAAAGTTTCGTCGTAAGTTAATCGACGTAGGTTCGGGGATGAGATTATTTTAAGATTTTAAGCATTATGCTATTTCAAGCAAGTGATAAGTAAATTTGTGAAGGTGAGAGGGGAAGCAAGTCAAAGAAAATGAATTTTCGTCCAAGTTTGGCATGTTGGGATAAATACGGCCCGAGCTAAAATACTCGGTATTTATGGACTAGTACCATACGAAGTACCACATGACCATGGTAGTAAGGTGTATAAGGTATGTGAAAAAGTGAGTAGTATTTTAAGTAAGTGGAAATAATTCTCAATTATGTGGGTAATTGGTTAATTATTGGGTAATGGGACATTACCTAGTTAATTAATAACTAGTGGTGGATAAATTAAAAACTTTGGATAAGGACAAAGCCTCCCACGTGGCAGCAAATGGGAAAGGATCTAATGACTCTTGTTTTGGGAAATTGAATAAGAAGGACACATGGACTATGCATTAGCCCTCAAAAACGTGGAAAGATGACTATGTTAGTCATTTTTACAATTGTTTCAATTGATATCTAATATAAGGGTGCCTAATCAATTTAAGCCAGCAACATCCTCTTTCCAGCAAAATTTCTTGCTAATCCAACCATTTCAAACCAATTTCCTAATTCAACATTTTCAAACATTCTCTACATCAATCTACCAAGATTTCCAACAAAATTTCTTGCAACAAACAATTCCAACAAGAATTGTTAGAACCGTAGCAACGTAAAATTTTGCGGTTCTAAAGGAGTACGGTGCAACCTTTTCCAAGAGTATCATACGAATTTTTCCCTACTCCAGGTATGTTAAGGCTAAATCTTCCTTCATTTTGGCATGATCTTGTAAATATACGAGTTTGATAACGAGGCGTAAAGAAAAATTCATATCTCGGAATTTACGTATATTTTCCTAGTTTTGTAAGTTACAATATTCTCCTTATCGGGGCTTCATATTCAATTGAGTATTTCCTTATTCCAGTCAAGAGAGAAGAGAGTCTATATATACAGTATTACATTATTTTCATTATCATCGAGCTACAATCGATGGGCAGGCCCCTATTGGGCAACCTCTAGTCAGATGGTAAGTTATATACCGAGCCTACTGTGGACGAGCACCTATGAGCGAGCCCAGTTGGTCGAGATACAGAGCCTAGTATGGCTGAGCGCCTATGAGCGAGCCTACTACGGCAGAGTAGTTATATATATATATATATATATATATATATATATAAACTATTTTGCTTACTATATTGAGAGAGTTGAGTCAGTATCATCAGGTAAGCATATCTTCAGATTATCTTTGACTCCCAGTTACTTTCAGTTATTATATTATCCACTCAGTTTCAACTTTCAGTATATTGCCTTACATACTCGGTACATTATTTCGTACTGACGTCCTTTTTCTGGGGGCGCTGCGTTTCATGCGTGCAGGTTCAGACAGATAGATGGGTAGACCTCCTCATTAAGTGTTGCACGAGTTCAGCTTGATCGGTAAGCTCCATGCCTTTCGAAATTGCCGGGTCTAGAACCTTATGTACATGTTGTATATATGTATATATGTTATGAGTAGGTCAGGGAGCTGTTCCGATCACAGTATATCCATCAGTAGATGTTTGTATACATATCCTGTCAGTTAGAGCAGTATGTTGGGCTTGCAGGCCTTGTAGGTATATTTGGTTGGTTTGTCAGTTGTAGTAGTTATGACGGCCTTGTTGGCCCAGCTTTATATTGATATTTAGTCAGCATTACAGTTGTCTTGCAATGTGGCCCATGGCCAAAGTATGACATCACATGTTCAGAGTTCCTTAGTCGCAAGTTGGTACGCAAGGATAGGTGAGGCACCAGGTGGCGGTCTCGCCCCCAGGTTTGGGGCGTGACAAAAGTGGTATCAGAGCAGTTCCGTCCTAGGGGATCTACAAGTCGTGTCTAGTAGAGTCTTGTTTATGGGTGTGTTGTGCACCACACTTATAAGAAGGAGGCTACAGGGCATCTAGAACTGTCACTCTTTCTTCTTACTCTAGATCGTGTGGTAAAGCTCACTTATAAGCATTCAAATTCCAAACTTCTATTTTATTCGTAATAAGAAGATGCCTACATTCAGAAAGACGATCGATAAGAGATATAGCTGTGGAAGTGTTGAGTTAGAGGAACTCGATTTTGCATCTTGCTTATGATGAGTAAATGAGAGGTCTTCAGCAGATCATGCGTGTACTAAAAGGTGTACGGTTCTTGATAAGGAGCTTTTAGGAAAGAATACTTATCCATTCTTACAGTAAAAAGGAATAACGAAATCGAAAGTTAGATACGAGTTGCAGCAAGTAAAAGAGGCAAGGTGAAGAAGGGTACGAGGTACCCAGTTAATAAATATTATCATTATTTACCATTCAGGAAGGGAGATATAAGCATTTTGAATTACCTTCAACAGTAATAGATGTACGTACAATCGGCCACACCTATCTCAGTCATGCCCTATGGGAACTAACGGATATGGTTTAAGAGAAGGCCACGATAGCAAGATCCGGCCGGGGTTAGAGTAACCCAAAATAATGAATGAATGGTTTTTGTTAGTTGACATTTCCGAAAGATATTACAAAGGTGCTAATGAATCTCCTTGTGAGATACCTAGATGGTGCACTCTAAAATACTACAGCTAGATATGAGTACTACAAAGACGTGCACTGGAATCCTGGAAGGGGCAAATATTACCTTAGTGTGGCTCCTGTCTCTATTAGAGAAAGAATGTTTGGAAATTCGAAGAGCCAATGGATGGAGCAAGGGGAGCTAAAAGCAAAAGAATGTTTTGTTCGAATTTTCAGAAGAAAGTGATAGATAGAAATATTAGCACGGAAGTACAAAGAGGGATAATAAAGCATTATGAGTGAGATGTGATACATGGATGGCAACGGTAGAGTGTTACAGAATCTATAGTCAAATGAAGAAAGAGACGAGAGGTGATGGGCCTTAAGACAACAAAAGGGTATAGGCCATACAGTCACATCCTCATTTCGAGAAATAAGTTCGCGACTTTAACGTGATTAACAGAAGGAAAAGTTAGACCCCAGAGTAATAGGAATCAGTATGGACTGGTGAACAAGATAAACTAAACATGAAGTAGAAACTGAGTGATTTGATAATAGTCAGCATCATGAGAATTTCAGATTGCATTCCGGCAATAATAGAATGGACAACAAAAGAAGATCCATGATGAATTCAGAGAATGGTCATTCAGGGAGACGTTTCCCTAAAGCAAGCAATATGAGCAAAGTCAAGCTTAAGGGACTGTATGTGCCAGTTACACTAAGTGTCACCATCGCGAGTGAGGAATTTTGTTATCCTTGGTACAGAAGGATTACTGCAAGGCGAGTAAGGGTCATTATTGATGTGAAAGGACGCCAAAGATGAAGAGGAAAAACATCTATAGGTAGGTCGTCATAGCTCCAAGTCTTAGTACTCCCCAAAAGGAGGGAATGTGGAATGATAAAGGAAGAATGCGATAAAAATGAGAAAGGATGAGATTGCACTTATCCAAATGTTACAGATATGCTATGATTCAAGAACGTTATGTAAGCACGACGTCAAGAAAAGGAAGTAGAGGTTCCTGCCTGGGATGTTATTGATAGATAAGGAGCCAGTATGGATATGAGAATGGGTCAACGAGTAGTTAGTAGTTGATTCAGGAAGAGCCTAGTCATGACTAGACAAGAGGTTACAGACAAATCAACAGATCATGCAAGATAAATGTAATAAACCCCAACATGGGGAATTTAGCCCCACAATAATGTCATTATAATACATGAGATATATTCAAATAGGATTTGGGTTAGTTAAAGGTGCCGTATGAGTATTACGGGGATAAAAGAAAGTGCCACCGAGAAAACAGGCAAAATATCAGTTCAGGAGCAACCCTACAAGCACAAGGGCATGGAGGTAAGCAACTACGGATGATTATAGACAAGGAAGGACATCAAAAGGTCCGTAATAAGCTCACAGATTTACAAGAGTCAAGGGTTCTCCCTAAGTACTACAACAAAAGACTAGCTGAGGAAATAAGGAAGAAGGCTGCAACCTAAGCACAATAACGTAAAGAGGAAATGGTTGTGTAACAACAGTCTCACAACAACATTGTAAGCACTCCAAAGGAATGTGGCACCTACCGTGACTAATGAACGGGAAGTAAAATTAAAAGTAATATTCGAGATCATATGAGTTGCATGAAAACTCTAGCATGTGTGGGCAGTAACATAAGCTAAGTATGGATGCAACAAGGGGGCAGAAAAACCAGGAAAAGTAATAGCTTACGTTGAAAGAAAGCTAAGATGGAACGAAAGAAATTATTCGATCAATGATCCGGAGTTGGTTACGTTATGAACGCACTTAAGGGTTCAGAGTTTTATACATGCAACATATACAGCCTAGAAGATTCTGGTATACGTTAAAAGAAAGAATTGAGCCCAGGTCATAGACGAAGGATTAAATTGTTAAAGGATTTTATCATGCATATTCCTCAGCGCCCATGAAAGGCTAAACAAAATAACTAATACCATAAACCACAGATCGGGAGATAACCTAAGCCTACAGAAAGGCCGATCAGAAGAAGGAGGAAACTAAAGAGTTACATCAACGAAGTAAATCAGGAATCTAATTATTGCACCCAGAAAATTATGGACATCGTGATTGAGAACATTGCAGAATCACTCTTAATATCAGAGGTGCACGAGAGATAGTACAGTAGCCATATTTTATAATGGCTCTACGATAAAGCCAGTTCGAAAAATACCAGCCTCATAAGAATTCAGTATGGAGCTCCCACCGGATTGTATAGGCACCAGTGGTGCAAGTATTATAATAGAAGTTCAAGTTATGGATGTGAATTATACCTATGTGGAAGGGAGGTCATGAAAGAGATAGAAGATACGATGCAAGATCTTGAGGTGGTAGGGTAAAAGTGAACAACGTACGAGATACTCAAATGTAGAAGATTATGAATAATCCATACTTCAGATAAAAGGCTAGAAGCGCGGGGATTCAGTACCCAGGAAGGATAGTGGTTTCATTAGTGGCATATCTTCCAGCCTATGGTTTTTAGGTATCGAGAGGTTTAGTTAAAAGAGTAAAGAAGAGTTTGAGATGATATGATGTCTCGCTTAACGTTCTAGAATAACATAACGAAATCTAGGGTGCAAGCAAGTTGAAGGAAGGTTGCGAGTAGTATAAATGAATATGTATGGGTCACAAGCTAAAGTATGGTAGAGCGACAAGATTGTAGGAAGACAGGAGTAAGGATAAGAAAGGGCGAGTGAGAAGGTGACGAGAATGGATAAGACCTCGAGATTAAGCCCACGAAAATGAGAGAGAGCTGATGGGTTCTCTAAATTATATAAGGCTCAGTATAGCCAGAATGAACTCAAAGGAGTCTAAGACTAGTAGCATTTAGAAGAGATGGAATGCTGCCCTGGTAGTGGAATAAGGGCATAATTGTGATAGATAAAGGATAACGTTTGGGCCTTCGATTGAGTAATGACTTGAGGACTATTTCATGAATTGTAAGGTACTAAAATACCCATATAAGGTGAGTCACATTGGGATGCTATAAAGTACGGTTATGGAAGTACAGTATCACCCCTAGGTGGATCAATCTAATTATTTCGGATGTCCCCGATGAGATGTGAGCCCTAGCGACGTTGTTACATAAGAGATCAAGTTATCAGTGGTAGATGATGAATCAAAATTAAGGTGAATCAATAATAGATGGATGAAAGTTCAACATTATGAGAAGAAATTAGACCATCAATCTTAAGGATAAACAACGAGAGTAACCTGGAGTTCGTTGCAGACCTCAGTAATGATAAATCAAAGTAAGAGTTATGGTATAGTATGACCTAAGTAGATACATTAAAGTCATACGAATGGATAACCAGGTCTATGAAATAAGATAACAATAATCGCAAGTTCTACAAGGTACCAAGCGAAGAACTTCAGTATACCTATAGATGCCGAGAGAGACATCTTATTAAGCTCTGTATATGTCTACAAAGTAAGGCCTAGAAATTGGCTAAAAGTTGGAGGAAAAAGGAGAGAAGAGACGCATAAGCACACTTACAAGGTCAGAGTCGTACAGGCCGCATGATAGAAGGTAGCAACAAATACAAGACTGGAAGGATTCCGACCATAAGTCCTGGTGTAAGAAAGAGGCCTAAAGGGGAGAATTCCCTGGCCTTTGGATTAATCACAGAACAGTTTTCTAGATGTCAAGGAGAGTAATAAAGTATTCGAAAGACATAGGCTATGAAAATGATAAGAGCACCAGTCAACATTCGAGGACGAATGTTCCAAATAGGGGAATGATGTTACATCCCGCATTTTCGTATGTTAAAGTTTCGTCATAAGTTAATCGACGTAGGTTCGGGGATGGGATTATTTTGAGATTTTAAGCATTATGCTATTTCTAACAAGTGATAAGTAAATTCGTGAAGGTGAGAGGGGAAGCAACTCAAAGAAAACAAATTTTCGTCCAAGTTTGGCATGTTGGGATAAAATACGGTCCGAGCCAAAATACTCGGTATTTATGGAATAGTGCCATACGAGGTACCACATGACTATGGTAGTAAGGTGTGTAAAAAATGAGTAGTATTTTAAGTAAGTGGAAATAATTCTAAATTATGTGGGTAATTGGTTAATTATTGGGTAATGGGACATTACCTTAATAACTAGTGGTGGATTAATTAAAAACTTTGGATAAGGACAAAGCCTCCCACGTGGCAGCAAATGGGAAAGGATCTAATGACTCTTGTTTTGGGCAATTGAATAAGAAGGACACATGAACTATGCATTAGCCCTCAAAAACGTGGAAAGATGACTATGTTAGTCATTTTTACAATTGTTTCAATTGATATCTAATATAAGGGTGTCTAATCAATTTAAGCTAGCAACATCCTCTTTCCAGCAAAATTTCTTGGAACATTTTCCTAATCAAACCATTTCAAACCAATTTCCTAATTCAACATTTTCAAATAGACGCTACATCAATCTAGCAAGCTTTCCAACAAAATTTCTTGCAACAAACAATTCCAACGAGAATTGTTAGAACCGTAGCAACGTAAAATTTTACGGTTCTAAAGGAGTACGGTGCAACCTTTTCCGAGAATAGCATATGGATTTTTCCGTACTCCAGGTATGTTAAGGCTAAGCTCTTCCTTCATTTTGGCATGATCTCGTAAATATACGAGTTTTATAACGAGGCGTAAAGAAAAATTCATATCCCGAATTTACGTATATTTTCCTAATTTTGTAAGTTACAATATTCTCCTTATCGGGACTTCATATTCAATTGAGTATTTCCTTCTTTCGGTCAAGAGAGCAGAGAGTCTATATATACAGTATTACAGTATTTTCATTACCATCGAGCTATAATCGCTGGGCAGGCCCCTATTGGGCAACCTCTGATCAGATGGTAAGTTATATACCGAGCCTACTGTGGCCGAGCACCTATGAGCGAGCCCAGTTGGTTGAGATACAGAGCCTAGTATGGCCGAGCGCCTATGAGAGAGCCTACTACGGCAAAGCAGTTATATATATACCGATCCTTATAGGGCCGGACAACTATTTTACTTACTATACTGAGAGAGTTGAGTCAGTATCAACAGGTAAGCATATCTTCAGTTTATCTTTGACTCCTAGTTACTTTCAGTTATTATATTATCAGCTTAGTTTCAGCTTTCAGTATATTGCCTTACATACTCGGTACATTATTTCGTACTGACGTCCCTTTTCTAGGGGCGCTGCGTTTCATGCGTGCAGGTTCAGACAGACAGACGGGTAGACCTCCTCATTAAGTGTTGCCCTAGTTCAGCTTGATCGGTAAGCTCCATGCCTTTCGGAGTTGCCGGGTCTAGAACATTATATACATCTTGTATATATATGTATATATGTTATGAGTAGGTCGTGGAGCTGTTCCGATCACAGTATATCCATCCGTAGAGGCTTGTAGACATATCCTGTCAGTTAGTGCAGTATTTTGGGCTTGTAGGCCTTGTAGGTATATTTGGTTGGTTTGTCAGTTGTAGTAGTTATGACGGCCTTGTCGACCCAGCTTTATATTGATATTTAGTCAGCATTCGCAGTTGTCTTGCAATGTGGCCCATGACCAAAGTATGACATCACATGTTTAGAGTTCCTTAGTCGCAAGTTGGTATGCAAGGATAGGTGAGGCACCAGGTGTCGGTCTCGCTCCCCAAGTTCGGGGCGTGACAGGGAGAGCGTCCCAATCCCATAAAAGTGTTTCATTGAACTGCCGAGGCGAACGACCTGATCCCATAAGAGTGTGCTACAAAATCCTGCCAAGGCGAACGGCCCAATCCGAAAAGAATGTAATACAATAAACCTGCCGAGACTGTAAGGCCCCGTGAAAACTTCTACTCAAAACTCGAAAGCTCGTAGTGCCAAATTAGGAATATGTGTTAGGAATGTGTAAAATTCTTTTCAGCGAGCTTGTTCGCCGCGGTTCGGACCCTTTGGACTGATCTATGCATTAAAAAGTGAAGGAATAATATTTTCCAGAAAATTGCATTTCTGCGGTCCACTATGCGATCGCAGAATAACTATGCGGACCGCATAGTCGTCGCAAAGTGAGGTTGTGTGATGGATAATTTGAGGTCAACTATGCGGCCAATTATGTGATTGCATAATCACTATGTGGGCCGCATAGTCATCGCATAATCCCCTTGGAATTTTGTAAGGGGCAGTTCTACGGTGCATTATGCGACCATAGAACAGGTATGCGGACCGCATTTCGGTCTCATACCCAGGCAGTGTGTTCAGGTTTTGGGACCATTTTTGCGGTCCATTTTGCGGGCCGCATGTCAGGTATGCTATTGCAGATTTCATCGGGGCTCCTATTTTCTAACTTTTATAACCCGACCCCATTCCATTAAAAACACCCCATAAGACATTTTTTCATTATCTTCTCTGCATATAGAGTGAGAAGGGGAGTTCTAGAGAGAGAAGGAGTGATCTTCATCAAGTCTCCACTCAACCCTTGCCCCAAATCCTTGAAAATTGTCAAGTGAACTTGCTAGGTCTTCACCTTAAGAGGTAAGAACTGTACCCTCATCTATAATTTTGAAATTTCTATTAAAATAAGTAATTAGCAAGTGGTTCATGGGTATAAGGGCTGATAATCTTGCATGCATAAAAGATAATGGGGTATGGGGAGGTTTTGAACCAAAGGGATTGCAATTGTGGTATAGGATGATGAAAATCCTTCACAAAAGGGTCCTAGAATCAATGTGCACACTTAGTGCTTGGTAATATGCTCAAATGAGCTAGAATCCTAATCATGTCTCTAATTCTTGGTTCAATTTGCAAGTCTTATAAAATAGATTAGAGTGCTAAGAGTCCCGGAATTTATTATAAAGATTTAAGGAAAACTCCATTGAGGTATGTATGGCTAAAACCCCCTCCTCTTAGAAATTGAGCGTCCATGGTGCCCATGCAAATGTTGTAAGTTCGAACTTGATTGATGCAGTACTTGTTGTGTTAAATGAATTGACGTTGTGAAAATGTATGTGATAGGTACTTCTTCATGTGTTTAATATGTTATTCTTTGTAAATGGAAGATGTGTGGAGAACATGATCTATGTGTTAAATGCTTATATGTCATGCCAAGGTTACTTTGGGACTAATATGCCAAACTTGACGAATTCCCCTCTATGCTTATGATTTAAATTGCCTTTGTATGTGCTTATGATCTTAAGTGGCAAAGTAAGGGTTGAAAATGGGAACAAAGTGAAACGTGAGTTATGGAATGCAGAAATTGTGGCCCCAAGTGCCGGTAAACTAATACATGTGTAACCTAAGATTGGACTGAGATGAATAACGAAAAATGGTAACGTCTCGGGGAGACGGCTTAGCCGATCTGGCCGTGATCGGACGCCATGATATATACACATGGTGGTAATATATTGATGATTGAAACCGAAAAGTGTGAATGAAATAATGGTAACGTCTCCGGGAGACGGCTTAGCCGATCGGGCCGTGATCGGACTCCGCTCAAGGAAGCGGTGGCAAAGTGGATAATGATGCAACAGTGTGGATGCTCCAATCTAAAATTTCAGAAGCTATGTGAAAAATCATGTCAACCTCCTTATATTGTTGACATGGTGCTTGTTTGAAACTAATGTTGTCTTTACGATTTTCTCTTTACTCTTGTATGGTTGTTCTTTCTAACATGATGGTGTTTAGTTATACATACTAATACTATTCCATGGTACTAACGTCCCTTTTGCCGGGGGCGCGACATTTTTAAATGAATGTAGGTGGCTTTATAGCGGATAGTGCCGATCATGCATAGCGGAGCATCCTCCTCTCAAAGTCTTGGTGATCCCCTTTCTCCTTCAAGGGGTTATGTTGTACATCTTTTGTTATGCATATTCACTTTTGAGGTATAGCCGGGGCGTTGTTGCTGGCATGGTCATTACTTTCTTTTGTATCCTTAGAGGCTCCGTAGACATTTGCATGGGGTATGTTCGGGTGTTGGATGGTCAATTAACTATGTTGTAACTTTGTACTCTAGTTTCTTCTAAATTATAACTGTATGAAATCTTGAAAACTTAGCCATGATTTAAGATTTGAGATATAAAAATGAACCAAAAATGCTGAATGTTCGATTTTGCTATTATCTAATTAAACGAAAGCACGGTTTCCTTAATCGTATGGAGTTGGGTAGAAAGTGTTAATAAGGCTTGCTCAGTTGGGTTCACTCGATTGAGCGCCGATCGCGCTTCCCGAGGTTAGGGCGTGACAGAGACGATATCAGAGCCTAAGGTTTTGAAATGTCCTAGGATGTCTCGGAGCCGTATCTGGTAGAGTCCTTCTTATCGGTGTGTAGTCGACCACATCTATAAGTTGGAGGCTACTCGGTCATTAGGAATAACACCCTTCTTTGATATTCTGGATCGTGCGGCGAATGTGAAACTATTTCCCCCTAACTAGGGCGTTGTTCTATCTTTCAGTAAATGGCACCTAAGAAGAATGCGAGAATTGGCCAAGAAGCCAATGCCACCTCAGGAGTGGCTGATGATCCATTGCTTGATACTGCGGGTGAGGGTAGTCGCCCTGCTATCACCCTGCCTGGTTCTCCTATTCCAGAGCAGACTACCCCAGTTCCTACACCTGCGGAGGGTACCACTATCCCTCCCATTGATACTCATGTTCTGCCTCCAGCCCTAGTTAGGGGGACTCAGCTGTTGACTCAGCTAGTGGCCTCTTAGGCCCGGAGGTCAAATGTTGCGCCTAGTTCATCCAGCCAGCAAGGGAATTCCACCAGTTCCAGGGTGAACAAATTTCTTAAGTTAGACCCTCCAGTATTTATGGGTGCCAATCCAGAAGAAGACCCTCATGATTTTATTGATGAGATGCACAAGACCCTCAGGGTTATGCGTGTAACTGAGACAGAGGGAGTAGAGTTGGCTGCCTACTGTCTGAAAGGGGTGGCCTATGCGTGGTTTGAGTTATGGGAAGATTCCCGCGAGGAGGAGAGCCCTCCGGTGAGGTGGAGCGAGTTCGCTGATGCCTTTATAGATCATTTCCTGCCCGCTGAGACAAGGGCAGCCCGTGCAAAGGAGTTTGAAAATCTGAAGCAGGGTAGCAGAAGTGTGTGGGAGTACTATATGGAGTTTGCCCGCTTTTCCAAGTATGCTATTCACAAGTTTCCCACAATGGAGGTTAGGGTGCACCGGTTTATTCAGGGTCTTAATCCTTTAACTGTTAATGAGGCTTCTACAGCTGTATTGAATTCTGACATGAATTATGGGAAGATGAAGGCATTTTCTCAGGCCACAGAGAACCGTAAATTTAAGAACATAATGGAGAGAGAGGGTAACAGAAAGACCCGGTCTACGGGCAACATGGGTAAGTCACTAGGTGGGGGAAGATCAGCTTTTCAGGGAGAGACATTAGGTCCGTCCTAGTCTGTTGCATAGTCATCAGCTAGTGCACCGCCATCAGGGCCCAGCCAGCAGCAGCAGTGGAGTCGCTTCAGGCCCAGTCAGAGCAGCAGAGGATCCTATCAGCAGGGTCGGTCAGGAGAGAGATCCCAGCAGCAGCAGAGGTCCCCGTGCCCCAAGTGCGGGAAGATGCACTCAGGGGTTTGCTACTTGGAGTTACCCGTAGGCTATGGATGTGGGATGAGGGGCCACATTCAGAGGAATTGTCATACATCCCGCCAAGGAGCGGGTAGGGGCACAACACATTCATCTAGTCCAGCAGTTGCTACATCTTCAGCCCCCTCTTCAGCTCGAGGTACCCCAGCACCTGCAGGGCGAGGTGCAGCTAGGGGTGGCGCACAGAGTTCAGGAGGGCCCAGCCGGTTCTATGCTATGAGTGTTCGCCAGACTGCAGAGGCTTCTCCAGATGTTGTTACAGGTATTCTGACTGTCTAATCTCATGCCGTGTATGCACTTATTGACCCCGGTTCCACCCTGTCCTATGTTACCCTTTTTGTTGCTATGGAATTCGGGATAGAACCAGAACAGCTTCATGAACCATTCTCGGTATCTACTCCGGTTGGTGAGTCAATAATGGCTACTCGAGTTTATAGAAGTTGTGTTGTCACAATGCGTGGTAGGGATACCATGGCCGAGCTTATTGAATTGGGGATGGTTGATTTTGATGTAATAATGGGAATGGATTAGCTTTATTCCTGTTTCGCCAAGCTTGATTGTCGAACTAGAACTATGAGGCTTGATTTTCCTAATGAGCCCGTGGTTGAATGGAAGGGAGATAATGTAGTGCCTAAAGGTCGATTTATTTCTTACTTTAAGGCCGCAAAAATGATCAAGAAGGGGTGTATCTATCATTTAGTCCATGTTACGGACACCGATGCTGAGGCACCTAGCCTTGAATCCGTACCTGTTGTGAATGAATTTCCGTATGTCTTTCCAGATGTCTTCACCCCCACTTATAACGTTGACAATTCTTTTGGGAGAAGGTGGTTTTGGAGGCTCCTGCCTTTTCTTCATGTATGCTTGTTTACCTTTCTCACTAAATAACTCAGTGAGATATCCTTGTTTTAACAATGATCAACTTCACCCTACAAAAACTTGCAATCTGCTGTTTTATGTCCATGATCATTATGAAATTCGCACCAATGATCAGNTAGTGTTAGTTTGGGATCGATGGTGAGTCGCCGAGGCACGCACGCCTATATACTAACTTCCACTTACAGAATGGCACCGCCAGAATTGAAAGAGCTAAAGGAACAATTCAAGGATTTGCTAGAAAAGGGTTCCATCCGGCCGAGTATGTCACCGTGGGGCGCACCGGTCTTGTTTGTAAGGTAAAAAGATGGGTTGCTACGGATTTGTATTGACTACCGGCAACTCGACAAGGTCACAATCAAAAATAAATACCCCCTACCTAGAATGGATGACTTGTTTGATCAATTGCAAGGTGCTATGTGTTTTTCAAAAATTGACTTGCGGTCCGGGTATCATCAATTGAAGATAAGGGAGCAGGATATTCCAAAAAGAGCTTTCAGGACTCGGTATGGGCACATTGAATTTCTGGTGATGTCTTTTGGGCTAACAAATGCCCCGGCAGCTTTCATGGATCTTATGAATCAAGTCTTCAAGCCTTTTCTAGACTCCTTTGTCATAGTATTCATTCACGATATTCTCGTATATTCCCGAAGTCAAGGAGATCATGCTAACCATCTCAGGGCAGTTCTGCAGACTCTTCAGCAACATTAACTATATGCAAAATTTTCAAAATGTGAATTTTGGCTTGAATCCGTCACGTTCTTGGGTCATGTCGTCTCCAGGAAAGGCATTAATGTCGATCCTCAAAAGATTGCAGTAGTGAAGAATTGGCCTAGAACTACCACTCCAATAGAGATTCGCAGTTTCTTGGGTTTGGCTGGGTATTACAGAAGGTTTGTAGAGGGGTTCTCTACTCTTGCCTCTCCCTTGACTAAATTGACCCAGAAAGCAGTTAAGTTCCAGTGGTCTGATGCTTGTGAAAGGAGCTTCCAGGAATAGAAGTCAAGACTAACTACAGCACCGGTGTTAACCTTGCCAGAGGGTACAGAGGGATTTGTGGTGTATTGCAATGCGTCAAGGATCGGGCTATGGTGTGTGTTAATGCAACACGGCAAGGTTATAGCTTACGCTTCCAAGCAACTCAAAAATCATGAAAAGAACTATCCAACCCATGACTTAGAGCTCGTGGCAGTGGTGTTTGCGCTAAAGATTTGGCGACATTATCTATATGGGGTCCATGTGGATGTATTCACAGACCACAAGAGCCTTCAATATATATTCAAGCAGAAGGAGTTGAATCTGAGGCAGAGAAGATGGCTAGAGTTACTCAAGGATTATGACATTGATATTCTCTATCACCCGGGAAAGGCTAATGTTGTGGCAGATGCTCTTAGTCGAAAATCTATGGGAAGTTTGGCTCATTTGAGGGCAGATCAGAGGCCGTTGGCCCGGGAGGTTCATCAATTGGCCAGTTTGGGAGTTCGTCTTGCGGACTATAATGACGGAGGGGTAGTTGTGCAGAATAGGGCTGAATCGTCGCTTGTGGCAGAGGTGAAAGAGAAGCAATTCAACGACTCATTGTTAGCACAACTGAAAGAGGGGATTCATAAACACAAGACCACAACTTTTTTCCTTGTCATGGAGGATGGTACCCTACGGTACCAAGGCCGCCTATGTGTTCCGGATATCGACGATCTCCGGGAAAGGATCATGGCAGAAGCTCACACTTCCAGGTATTCAGTGCACCCAGGTTCTACAAAAATGTATCATGATCTTAAGGAAGTTTACTGGTGGAACAACACGAAATGGGACGTGGCAGACTTTGTGGCTAGATGTCCGAACTGTCAGCAAGTGAAGGCCGAACATCAAAGACCCGAAGGATTGGCTCAAAGCATAGAAATTCCAATGTGGAAATGGGAGACAATCAACATGGATTTTATGGTAGGGTTGTCGCGCACTCCGCGCAAGTTTGACTCAATTTGGGTAATCGTGGATCGACTCACGAAATTAGCGCACTTCTTGCCAGTTAAATCTACCGACACAGCGGAGCAGTATGCTCAGTTGTATATCAAAGAAATAGTCAGGTTGCATGGCACTCCAGTCTCAATCATTTCAGATCGAGTGGCTCAGTTCACTGCCAACTTTTGGAAGAAATTTCAGCAAGGTTTGGGTACGCAGATAAATCTTAGCACAGCTTTTCACCTCCAGACCGACGGGCAAGCAGAGCGGACTATTCAGACGCTTGAGGACATGTTGCGTGCTTGTGCTCTTGATTTCAAAGGTAGCTGGGATGATCATTTGCCACTCATAGAGTTTTCTTATAACAACAGCTTCCACGCTAGTATCCAGATGGCACCATTTGAGGCATTGTATGGTAGGAGATGTAGGTCTCCCATTGGGTGGTTCGAGGTTGGAGAAGCTGAATTGATAGGGCTAGACCTTGTGCAACAGGCAAAGGAGAAGGTCAAAATTATTAAGGAGAGGTTGAAAACTGCTCAGAGTCGCCAAAAGTCTTATTCGGATGTCCATCGCAGGGATTTGGAGTTCAAAGAAGATGATTGGGTATTCTTATAGGTTTCCCCCATGAAGGGTATCATGCGGTTTGGGAAGAAAGGAAAATTGAGCCCAAGTTATGTCAGACCGTACAGAATCATCCAGCGGATTGGTCAGGTGGCATACAAGCTTGAGTTGCCACCCGAGATGTCATTGGTACACCCAGTCTTTCATGTGTCTATGTTAAAGAAAGTAGTGGGAGAACCATCCACTATTGTACCAGTTGAAACTATTGAGGTTAGTGAAGAACTGTCTTATGAAGAAGTTCCAGTTGTCATTCTTGATAGGCAAGTCTGTAAACTCGACGCGGTTTGGACCCTTTGGACTGATCTATGCATTAAAAAGTGATGGAATAACACTATGCAATCGCAGAATAGCTATGCAGACCACATAGTCGTCGCAAAGTGAGGCAGCGTGATGGATAATTTGAGGTCAACTATGCGGTCAATTATGCGATTGCATAATCACTATGCGGGCCGCATAGTCATCGCATAATCCCTTGGAATTTTGTAAGGGGCAATTCTGCGGTGCATTATGCGACCGCAGAACAGGTATGCGGACCACATTTCGGTCGCATACCCAAGCAGTGTGTTCAGGTTTTGGGACCATTTTTGCGGTCCATTTTGCGGGCCGCATGTCAGGTATGTGATCGTATATGCGATCGCAGATTTCATTGGGGCTCCTATTTTCTAACTTTTAAAACCCGACCCCATTCCATTAAAAACACACTATTAGACCTTTTTTCGTTATTTTCTCTGCAAATAGAGTGAGAAGGGGAGTTCTAGAGAGCGAGGGAGTGATCTTCATCAACTCTCCACTCAAACCTTGCCCGAAATCCTTGAAAATTGTCAAGTGAACTTGCTAGGTCTTCACCCTAAGAGGTAAGAACTGTACCCGCATCTATAATTTCGAAATTTCTATTAAAATAAGTAATTAACAAGTGGGTTCATGGGTATAAGGGCTGATAATCTTGCATGAATAAAAGATAATAGGGTATGGGGAGGTTGTGAACCAAAGGGATAGCAATTGTGGTATATGATGATGAAAATCCCTCACAAAAGGGTCCTAGAATCACTGTGCACACTTAGTGCTTGGTAATATGCTCAAATGAGCTAGAATCCTAATCATGTCTCTAATTCTTGGTTCAATTTGCAATTCTTATAAAATAGATTGGAGTGCTAAGAGTCCCGGAATTTATTATAAATATTTAAGGAAAACTCCATTGAGGTATGTATGGCTAAAACCCCCCTTCTTTTAGAAATTGAGCGTCCATGGTGCCCGTGCAAATGTTGTAAGTTCGAAACTTGATTGATGCAGTACTTGTTGTGTTAAATGAATTGACGTTGTGAAAATGTATGTGGTAGGTACTTCTTCATGTGTTTAATGTGTTATTCTTTGTAAATGGAAGATGTGTGGAGAACATGATCTATGTGCTAAATGCTTATATGTCATGCCAAGGTTACTTTGGGACTAATATGCCAAACTTGACGAATCCCCCTCTATGCTTATGATTTAAATTGCCTTTGTATGTGCCTATAATCTTAAGTGGCAAAGTAAGGGTTGAAAATGGGAACAATGTGAAACGTGAGTTATGGAATGCAGAAATTGTGGCCCCAAGTGCCGGTAAACTAATACATGTGTAACCTAAGATTGGACTGAGATGAATAACGAAAAATGGTAACGTCTCGGGGAGACGGCTTAGCCAATCTGGCCGTGATCGGACGCCATGATATACATACATGGTGGTAATGTATTGATGATTGAAACCGAAAAGTGTGAATGAAATAATGGTAACTTCTCCGGGAGACGGCTTAGCCGATCGGGCCGTGATCGGACTCCACTCAAGGAAGCAGTGGCAAAGTGGATAATGATGCAACAGTGTGGATGCTCCAATCTAAAATTTCAGAAGCTATGAGAAAAATCATGTCAACCTCCTTATATTGTTGATATGGTGCTTGTTTGAAACTTTGTTGTCTTTACGATTTCCACTTTACTCTTGTATGGTTGTTCTTTCTAACAGGATGGTGTTTAGTTATACATACTAGTACTATTCCATGATACTAACGTCCCTTTTGCCGGGGGCGCTACATTTTTAAATGAATGTAGGTGGCTCCATAGCGGATAGTGTCGATCACGCATAGCTGAGCGTCCTCCTCTCAAAGTCTTGGTGAGCCCCTTTCTCCTTCAAGGGGTTATGTTGTACATCTTTGTTATGGATATTCATTATTGATGTATAGTCGGGGCCTTGTTGCTTGCATGGTCATTACTGTCTTTTGTATCCTTAGAGGCTCCATAGACGTTTGCGTGGGTTATGTTCGGGTGTTGGATGGTCAATGAACTATGTTGTAACTTTGTACTCTAGTTTCTTCTAAACTATAACTGTATGAAATCTTGAAAACTTAGCTAAGATTTAAGATTTGTGATATAAAAATGAACCAACAATGTTTAATGTTTGATTTTGCTATTGTCTAATTAAACGAAAGTACGGTTTTCTTAATCGTATGGAGTTGGGTAGAAAGTGTTAATAAGGCTTGATCAGTTGGGTTCACTCGATTGAGCGCCGGTCGTGTTTCCCGAGGTTGGGGCGTGATAGAGACGATATCAGAGCCTAAGGTTTTGAAGTGTCCTCGGATGTCTCGGAGCCGTGTCTGGTAGAGTCCTTCTTATCGGTGTATAGTCGACCACATCTATAAGTTGGAGGCTACTCGGTCATTAGGCATAACACCGTTCTTTGATATTCTGGATCGTGCGGCGAATGTGAAACTATTTCCCCCTAACTAGGGCATTGTTCTATCTTTCAGTAAATGGCGCCTAAGAAGAAAGCGAGAATTGTCCAAGAAGCCAATGCCACCTTAGGAGTGGCTGATGATTCATTGCTTGATACTGCGGGTGAGGGTAGTCGCCCTGCTATCACCCTGCCTGGTTCTCCTATTCCAGAGCAGACTACCCCAGTTCCATCACCTGCGGAGGGTACCACTATCCCTCCTATTGATACTCATGTTCCGCCTCCAGCCCCAGCCCCTGGTTCTGGTATTTTTAATGGGGATCTTAGGGGAGCTATTCAGATGTTGACTTAGCTAGTGGCCTCTCAGGCCTAGAGGTTAAATGTTGCACCTAGTTCATCCAGCCAGCAAGGGGATTCCACCAGTTCTAGGGTTAACAGATTTCTTCATTTAGACCCTCCAGTGTTCACGGGTGCCAATCCAGAAGAAGAGCCTCAGGATTTTATTGATGAGATGCACAAGACCCTCAGGGTTATGCGTGTAACTGAGACAGAGGGAGTAGAGTTGGCTGCCTACCGTCTGAAAGGGGTGGCCTATGCGTGGTTTGAGTTATTGGAAGATTCCCGCAAGGAGGAGAGCCCTCCGGCGAGGTGGAGCGAGATCGCTGATGCCTTTATAGATCATTTCCTGCCTGCTGAGACAAGGGCAACCCATGCAACGGAGTTTGAAAATCTGAAGCAGGGTAGCAGAAGTGTGTGGGAGTACTATATAGAGTTTGCCTGCTTGTCCAAGTATGCTATTCACATGTTGCCCACAATGGAGGCTAGGGTGCGCCGGTTTGTTCAGGGTCTTAATCCTTTAACTGTTAATGAGGCTTCTACAGCTGCATTGAATTCTGACATGAATTATGGGAAGATGGTGGCGTTTTCTCAGGCCACAGAGAACCGTAAATTGAAGAACAGAATGGAGAGAGAGGGTAACAGAAAGACCCGGTCTACGGGCAACATGGGCGAGTCACTAGGTGGGGGAAGATCAGCTTTTCGGGGAGAGACATTAGGGTCGTCCCAATCTGTTGCACAGTCATCAACTAGTGCACCACCATCAGGGCCCAGCCAGCAGCAGCAGTGGAGTCGTTTCAGGCCCAGTCAGGGCAGCAGAAGTTCCCATCAGCGGGGTCGATCAGGAGAGAGATCCCAGCAGCAGCAGAGGTCCCCGTGCCCCAAGTGCGGGAAGATGCACTCAGGGGTTTGCTACTTGGAGTTACCCATATGCTATGGATGCGGGATGAGGGGCCACATTCAGAGGAATTGTCATATATCCCGCCAGGGAGCGGGTAGGGGCACAACACATTCATCTAGTCCAGCAGCTGCTACATCTTCAGCCCCCTCTTCAGCTCGAGGTACCCCAGCACCCGCAGGGCGAGGCGCAGCTAGGGGTGGTGCACAGAGTTTAGGAGGGCCCAGCCGGTTCTATGCTATGAGTGTTCGCCAGACTGCAGAGGCTTCTCCAGATGATGTTACAGGTATTCTGACTGTCCAAGCTGATGATGTGTATGCACTTATTGACCCCGGTTCCACCCTGTCCTATGTTGCCCCTTTTATTGCTATGGAATTCGGGATAGAACCAGAACAGCTTCATGAAGCATTCTCGGTATCTACTCCGGTTGGCGAGTCAATTTTGGCTACTCGAGTTTATAGAAGTTGTATTGTCACAGTGCGTGGTAGGGATACCATGGCCGATCTTATTGAATTGGGGATGGTTGATTTTGATGTAATAATGGGAATGGATTGGCTTTATTCCTGTTTTGCCAAGCTTGATTGTGGAACTAGAACTATGAGGCTTGAGTTTCCTAATGAGCCCGTGGTTGAATAGAAGGGAGATAATGTAGTGCCTAAAGGTCGGTTTATTTCTTACCTTAAGGCCGCAAAGATGATCAAGAAGGGGTGTATTTATAATTTAGTCCATGTTACGGACACCGATGCCGAGGCACCTAGCCTTGAATCCGTACCTATTGTGAATGAATTTTGG
Source organism: Nicotiana attenuata (assembly GCF_001879085.1). Taxonomy (NCBI): domain Eukaryota; kingdom Viridiplantae; phylum Streptophyta; class Magnoliopsida; order Solanales; family Solanaceae; genus Nicotiana; species Nicotiana attenuata. Next base: position 53,627,492 of record NC_031993.1, read on the forward strand.
GATGTCTTTCCAGATGATCTCCCTGGGATTCCACCAGACAGGGACATTGATTTTGGGATCGATGTGATGCCAGGAAGGCAGCCTATATCAATTCCACCTTACAGAAAGGCACCAGCAGAATTGAAAGAGCTAAAGGAACAATTGAAGGATTTGCTAGAAAAGGGTTTCATTCGGCCGAGTGTGTTACCGTGGGGGCGCACCGGTCTTGTTTGTAAGGAAGAAAGATGGGTCGCTACGGATGTGAATTGACTACTGGCAACTCGACAAGGTCACAATCAAAAAAAATTCCCCCTACATAGAATAGATGACTTGTTTGATCAATTGCAAGGTGCTATGTGTTTTTCAAAAATTGACTTACGGTCCGGGTATCATCAATTGAAGATAAGGGAGCAGGAAATTCAAAAAATAGCTTCCAGGACTCGGTATAGACACTTTGAATTTCTGGTGATGTCTTTCGGGCGAACAAATGCCCCGACAACTTTCATGGATCTTATGAATCAAGTCTTCAAGCCTTTTCTAGACTCCTTTGTCATAGTAGTCATTGACGATATTCTCGTATATTCCCGAAGTCAAGGAGATCATGCTAACCATCTCAGGGCAGTTCTGCAAACTCTTCAGCAACATTAACTATATGCAAAATTTCCGAAATGTGAATTTTGGCTTGAATCCGTCACGTTCTTGGATCATGTCGTCTCCAGGGAAGGGATTATGGTCGATCCTCAAAAGATTGCAGCAGTGAAGAATTGGCCTAGAACTACCACTCCAACAGAGATTCGCAATTTCTTGGGTTTGGCTGGGTATTACAGAAGGTTTGTAGAGGGATTCTCTACTCTTGCCTCTCCATTGACTAAATTGACCCAGAAAGCAGTTAAGTTCCAGTGGTCTGATGCTTGTGAAAGGAGCTTCCAGGAATAGAAGTCAAGACTAACTACAGCACCGGTGTTAACCCTGCCAGAGGGTACAGAGGGATTTGTGGTGTATTGCAATGCGTCAAGGATCGGGCTATGGTGTGTGTTAATGCAACACGGCAAGGTTATAGCTTACGCTTCCAAGCAACTCAAAAATCATGAAAAGAACTATCCAACCCATGACTTAGAGCTCGTGGCAGTGGTGTTTGCGCTAAAGATTTGGCGACATTATCTATATGGGGTCCATGTGGATGTATTCACAGACCACAAGAGCCTTCAATATATTTTCAAGGAGAAGGAGTTGAATCTGAGGCAGAGAAGATGGCTAGAGTTACTCAAGGATTATGACATTGATATTCTCTATCACCCGAGAAAGGCTAATGTTGTGGCAGATTCTCTTAGTCGAAAATCTATGGGAAGTTTGGCTCATTTGAGGGCAGATCAGAGGCCGTTGGCCCGGGAGGTTCATCTATTGGCCAGTTTAGGAGTTCGCCTTGCGGACTCTAATGATGGAGGGGTAGTTGTGCAGAATAGGGCTGAATCGTCGCTTGTGGCAGAGGTGAAAGAGAAGCAATTCAACGACTCATTGTTAGCACAACTAAAAGAGGGGATTCATAAACACAAGACCACAACTTTTTTCCTTGTCATGGAGGATGGTACCCTACGGTACCAAGGCCGCCTAAGTGTTTCGGATATCGACGTTCTCCGGGAAAGGATCATGGCAGAAGCTCACACTTCCAGGTATTCAGTGCACCCAGGTTCTACAAAAATGTATCATGATCTTAAGGAAGTTTATTGGTGGAACAATATGAAAAGGGACGTGGCAGACTTAGTGGCTAGATGTCCGAACTATCAGCAAGTGAAGGTCGAACATCAAAAACCCGGAGGACTGGCTCAAAGCATAGAAATTCCAATGTGGAAATGGGAAATGATCAACATGGATTTTGTGGTAGGGTTGCCGCGCACTCCGCGCAAGTTTGACTCAATTAGGGTAATCGTGGATCGACTCATAAAATCAGCGCACTTCTTGCCAATTAAATCTACCAACACAGCGAAACAATATGCTCAGTTGTATATCAAAGAATCAGTCAGGTTGCATGGCACTCCAGTCTCAATCATTTCAGATCGAGGGGCTCAGTTCACTGCCAACTTTTGGAAGAAATCTCAGCAAAGTTTGAGTACGCAGGTAAATCTTAGCACAGATTTTCACCCCCAGACCGACGGGCAAGCAGAGCGGACTATTCAGACGCTTGAGGACATGTTGCATGCTTGTGCTCTTGATTTCAAAGGTAGCTGGGATGATCACTTGCCACTCATAGAGTTAGCTTATAACAACAGCTTCCACGCTAGTATCTAGATGGCACCATTTGAGGCATTGTATGGTAGGAGATGTAGGTCTCCATTGGGTGGTTCAAGGTAGGAGAAGCTGAATTGATAGGGCCAGACCTTGTGCATCAGGCCATGGAGAAGGTCAAAATTATTAAGGGAAGGTTGAAAACTGCTCAGAGTCGCCAAAAGTCTTATTCGGACGTCCGTCGTAGGGATTTGGAGTTCAAAGAAGATGATTGGGTATTCTTAAAGGTTTCCCCCATGAAGGGTATCATGCGGTTTAGGAAGAAAGGAAAATTGAGCCCAAGGTATGTCGGACCGTACAGAATCATCCAGCGGATTGGTCAGGTGGCATACAAGCTTGAGTTTCCACCCGAGATGTCATTGGTACACCCAATCTTTCATGTGTCTATGTTAAAGAAAGTAGTGGGAGATCCATCCACTATTGTGCCAGTTGAAACTATTGAGGTTAGTGAAGAACTGTCTTATGAAGAAGTTCCAGTTGTCATTCTTGATAGGCAACTCCGGAAATTGAGGAATAAGGAAATTGCCTCCGTAAAGGGTTATGGCGAAACCAATAGGTTGAGGAAGCCACTTGGGAAGCCGAGGAAGAGATGAGAAGGAAGTACCCACATTCGTTTGTATAGCCATGTAATAGCTTTCATCCATTTTGTCCCTATGAACTCTATATTCTTGATTTGATCTATGTAAAACTGTTCTGTCCTGTTTTGGTTATATGTCGCCTACGCGGCCATGGTTAGTGTTGTACAAGTTATGTTATGTTTATGGAATGTGTATATGCTGTTAGGCTACATTTTTGGGGCTCTCTGACAGGTGGATAGGCCTAGATACAAAGGAAACTCTGGCAAATTTTTTGGAAAATTAGGGAGTTAGCCAAATTTGGGACTGTTAACATGTTTCATGATGTGAAAAAGTTGAAGTTACATAAGAAGTTCTAATAAGTAACCCTTGATCCTCATTCGAGGACGAATGATCTTAAGTAGGGGAGGATGTAAGGCCCCGTGAAAACTTCTACTCAAAACTTGAAAGCTCGTAGTGCCAAATTAGGAATATGTTTTAGGAATGTGTAAAATTCTTTGTGGCGAGCTTGCTCGCCGCTGTTCGGACCCTTTGGACTGATCTATGCATTAAAAAGTGAAGGAATAATGTTTTCCAGAAAATTGCATTTCTGCGGCCCACTATGCGATCGCAGAATAGCTATGCGGACCGCATAATCGTCGCAAAGTGAGGCAGTGTGATGGATAATTTGAGGTCAACTATGCAGCCAATTATGCGATCGCATAATCACTATGCGGGCCGCATAGTCATCGCATTATCCCCTTGGGATTTTGTAAGGGGCAGTTCTGCGGTGCATTATGCGACCGCAGAACAGGAATGCGGACTGCATTTCGGTCGCATACCCAGGCAGTGTGTTCAGGTTTAGGGACCATTTTTGCGGTCCATTTTGCGGGCCACATGTCAGGTATGCGATCGCAGATTTTGTCGGGGCTCCTATTTTCTAACTTTTAAGACCCGACGCCATTCCATTAAAAACACCCCATTAGACCTTTTTCGTTATTTTCTCTGCATATAGAGTGACAAGGGGAGTTCTAGAGAGAGAGGGAGTGATCTTCATCAAGTCTCCACTCAACCCTTGCCCCAAATCCTTGAAAATTGTCAAGTGAACTTGCTAGGTCTTCACCCTAAGAGGTAAGAACTATACCCGCATCTATAATTTCGAAATTTCTATTAAAATAAGTAATTAGCAAGTGGGTTCATGGGTATAAGGGCTGATAATTTTGCATGCATAAAAGATAATAGGGTATGGGGAGGTTGTGAACCAAAGGGATAGCAATTGTGGTATAGGATGATGAAAATCCCTCACAAAAGGGTCCTAGAATCACTGTGCACACTTAGTGCTTGGTAATATGCTCAAATGAGCTAGAATCCTAATCATGTCTCTAATTCTTGGTTCAATTTGCAATTCTTATAAAATAGATTGGAGTGCTAAGAGTCCCGGAATTTATTATAAAGATTTAAGGAAAACTCCATTGAGGTATGTATGGCTAAAAACCCCTCCTCTTAGAAATTGAGCGTCCATGGTGCCCGTGCAAATGTTGTAAGTTCGAAACTTGATTGATGCAGTACTTGTTGTGTTAAATGAATTGACGCTGTGAAAATGTATGTGGTAGGTACTTCTTCATGTGTTTAATGTGTTATTCTTTGTAAATGGAAGATGTGTGGAGAACATGATCTATGTGCTAAATGCTTATATGTCATACCAAGGTTACTTTGGGACTAATATGCCAAACTTGACGAATTCCCCTCTATGCTTATAATTTAAATTGCCTTTGTATGTGCCTATGATCTTAAGTGGCAAAGTAAGGGTTGAAAATGGGAACAATGTGAAACGTGAGTTATGGAATGCGGAAATTGTGGCCCCAAGTGCCGGTAAACTAATACATGTGTAACCTAAGATTGGAGTGAGATGAATAACGAAAAATGGTAACGTCTCGGGAGACGGCTTAGCCGATCGGGCCGTGATCGGACGCCATGATATATACACATGGTGGTAATGTATTGATGATTGAAACCAGAAAGTGTGATTGAAATAATGGTAACGTCTCCGGGAGACGGCTTAGCCGATCGGGCCGTGATCGGACTCCGCTCAAGGAAGCGGTCGCAAAGTGGATAATGATGCAACAGTGTGGATGCTCCAATCTAAAATTTCAGAAGCTATGTGAAAAATCATGTTAACCTCATTATATTGTTGACATGGTGCTTGTTGGAAACTTTGTTGTCTTTACGATTTCCTCTTTACTCTTGTATGGTTGTTCTTTCTAATAGGATGGTGTTTAGTTATACATACTAGTACTATTCAATGGTACTAACGTCCCTTTTGCCGGGGGCGCTACATTTTTAAATGAATGTAGGTGGCTCCATAGCGGATAGTGTCGATCACGCATAGCGGAGCATCCTCCTCTCAAAGTCTTGGTGCGCCCGTTTCTCCTTCAAGGGGTTATGTTGTACATCTTTTGTTATGGATATTCACTTTTGAGGTATAGCTGGGGCCTTGTTGTCGGCATGGTCATTACTGTCATTTGTATCCTTAGAGGCTCCGCAGACGTTTGTGTGGGTTATGTTCGGGTGTTGGATGGTCAATGAACTATGTTGTAACTTTGTACTCTAGTTTCTTCTAAACTATAACTGTATGAAATCTTGAAAACTTAGCCATGATTTAAGATTTGTGATATAAAAATGAACCAACAATGCTGAATGTTCGATTTTGCTATTGTCTAATTAAGCGAAAGCACGGTTTCCTTAATCGTATGGAGTTGGGTAAAAAGTGTTTATAAGGCTTGCTTAGTTAGGTTCACTCGATTGAGCGCCGGTCGTGCTTCCCGAGGTTGGGGCGTGACAGAGACGAACAACCCGATCCTGTAAGAGTACTGCTGAGGCATTCAGCCCGATCCCATTAGAATAAGAAACTTTAACGGGCCCTTGAACCCACTCACGAATATACATGTGAGTCATGAAATTTAAGGAAACATTCCGATGAATACTCACATGCGGGAGGAGTCCGTAAGAGAATTTACAATTTTCCACGGCTAATCAAGTAGCTCGTCAAGTATCTAAAATAGCAAGTCCGATACTCTACGCGAATCTAGTCTCAGGTTAAATTTAAATTAAAGCAATTAAACATGTAAGGATAACTCAATTATAGCAATTAAAGCATGGCGTGAGTCTAAGTCTACCCAGACCAAATTAGGAATTCTAGCGTACGCACGGACACTCGTCACCTCATACGTGTGTCGCTCCTACAACATGTAGCACATAACAAATATAACACCTACGAGGTAAATTACACCTCACAAGGTTAGACAGGAGATTTACCTCGTTCCGAGATCCGATAACCGGCTTCAACGCCTCTTTAAGTCCTCAAACCAATCCGAATGTTCCAAAACTAATCAAACAACGTGCAAACAAATTAAAATATACTCCAATACTCATAATTTAATATTTTATAAAAATTCCCAACTGCGCTCGAAAAGTCAACATGGTCAACCCCCAGGCGCATGTGCCCGGATTCCGTTCGAAGATAAACATTAACAATTATACCACGAACTCAATTATATAATTTATTCCCAATTTCATGTCCTATTCCGTGGTCAAAATCCTAATTTACCATTTCTAGATTTTTTTTCCAAAATCCCGCAATTTCTACAAATTTTCATGTTAGAATCCATGTATTTAACTCACAATGGATAGGAATATTCAAGAGCTGCAAAAATCGCCCAACCAAGTGAAAATGTTAGAGAAATGGGCTAAGTCCCGAAATAAAAATTCAATCTGCCCAGACGCCCTTCTTCACGATCGCAAGAGCACGCACGCGATCGCAAAGGCCAAAACCAGCTTGCCCAGAATTACCGCTTCGCGAACTCAGGATCGACCTCGCGATCACGATGCACAAACCGCCAAACCTATGTGAACACGAGCCAAGCTCGGCGAATGCGAAGGCAAAACAAGCAACCCCAGCAACTTACTCTTACGCGGCTGCGAAGTTACCTATGCGATCGCGTAGAACAACTCCTTTAACATGTCGGGCCCAAATTTCACATCACATTCGTGACACCATCCACGCGAACGCGTAAAAGAACCTGACCACATTCCGTAATCGCGACACTTTTCACACGATCGCGAAGAACAAAATCTTTGGAAGCCCAAAATACTCTTCGCGATCGCGATGGATTCTTTGTGATCGCGAAGCACACACCTGACACCCGAAACAAGCAATCATCAAACAAAGAAAAATGGTTTGAAGCCATCTCGAAACACACTCGAGGCCCCCGGGACCCCGTCCAATCCCACCAATAAGTCCCAATACCTTATCCCAATTTATCCAAAGCCTCGAAACCCCACCGACATCATCAAAACCACGAATCGACGATCAAAATCCTTCTTTTAACTTTCAAATGTTCAAACTTCGCTGAACGCGTCCGAATCATACTTAATTATTTCAAAATGACGCTAAATTTTACGTACAAGTCACAAATCACAATACGGATCTATTCCAAGGCTCGGAGTCCCAAATGGACATCAATTATATCAAAGTCCAATTCAAATCAAACTTAGGAAATTCTAAAACCTTCAAAATGCAAACTTTCAACAATAAGCGCCGAAATGCTCCCGGACCATCTGATACTCAAGCCGAACATACGCCCAAGTTTAAAATAATCATACGAACCTATTGGAACCTTCAAATTCCGATTTCGAGGTCGTTTACTCAAAAGTCAAGCCTCGGTCAACTTTTTCAACTTAAGTTTTCGAATTGAGAATTATTCTTCCAAATCAGCTCCTAACTTCCCAAAAATTGAAACCAACCGCGCGTGCAAGTCACAATAAATAAAGTGAAGCTAGTCGAGGCCTCAAATCGTCAAGCGACGTGCTAGAGCTCAAAACGACCGATCGGGTCGTTACATTCTCCCCCACTTAAACATACGTTCATCCCTGAACACGCCAAGAACTGTCCCAGAGTTGTGCGAAATCATTGTTTAACACCTCGTGCACCTGCCCGAGCTATCCCGATTTAAATGAGCATATTAGCTCAACCTAGACAGAAAATCCTTCCTGCTAACATAGCCCACAAGCCTTAGAATCCAATTCCAACATCCGTCCGATTCTAGCATACATACACCATACTCCACAAGCTGTACCAAAGCATATGTATCCACCCAAGTTGTAACCACACGATGTACCGTATCGCTCAAATGCCCATAGTGGTATCTTTCAACCATAATAGCTGCAAGTTTTTCGCATCCGATACCGGTAATACACCTCCTAACACACGAACACCCTGTTCCAACCTTTGTAACATTACAACGAAGAAAGATACATACGAAATCTCATAATCACCCGTTAAATCAATAGATCATGGACCTTTCCCACTCGACAAGAAAAACTACCACATCCTGAACTGATTAGCGACATATCCCTCCAAACATACATTATACGAATACAATTTCACTGATTCCATGTCAAACAATCTCGTCTCACCCAGTACAAACTGTTCAGTCGATATCCACATCAGAACCATATAAAATCTCATATGACGTCATCAATGCGTCAACAAGCCACAACTCGAATATGACCAATAAAGAAAACGAACCCGAATAAAGAACTATCCAGCCCGCATAATGAATAAAACGGCCAAATAGATGCTATGAACCTATATCAGAGATGAGAAACAAGACATACAAAATAAGTATAAGGAACCGTATTTAATATCTCACGCATGCAACCTGATCCACACATGATATTGTCACGGCGTGCAACCTGATCCAAATGTCATACCCTTGGCGGCGTGCCACCTAATAGCATGTATCAACAACAAGCATGCCAAGTGCATAAACATAACCCTCGGGAGACAGATAGCATCATGCGCTACAAAAGACCAATCACGGCTAAGGTGCTATAAACAACCAGCATCTCGAGAGCCATCTCGTTTATATAATGCCACAAGATACAGAGGATCACAACACACGTGTGAATAATCAAGCTGTCTCACAACCCACATGGCATAAAAGAGTAGCACCTGAAATAGACGAAGACATGGATATCATCCACCACGCCCGAAGACTCATCCATAAGCAATGCTATGCTAAATAAGCATATCTAATCTGGTATAAAATATACATTCACATAACGCCTCCCAACGGACCTCAAGTCGATTCTGATCATCCCAAGATGGGTCAATAACCTTCCAAGATCCACAATGACCCCATCCATAACACATACAATCAATTGTCAAATCCTAAAGAAATACCCACGGTTTGCAACCAAAGGAATAGAGCGTCTCTCAAACATAAACTCTCCCGTCAGTGATAGTACTAGAATCTCCATACCTGGTTCCAAACTCTGCATCCTAAATGACTAACACGCCATAATTATACGATCATCCCATGGGAGATACTCCCACAACCTTCTCCACCAAGTAGCAAAATCTGCATATCCATGGCCACCAACCGTACTAACTCTGCACTGCAAATCAGGAATCCAGAATTCATTGCACAGTGCCTCTTCCAGAGAACACCATTCTCAGGTGACATTATTTCACTAGCATACTCTAAACAGCTAAAATATTTCCATGCTCCTCCAAGCTCACGACAACCCCGTCAAATTGGACCGCAACCAAATTTCTATTGTCGTAGAAGACACAAACCTCAAGTCGCGGTCTAACAAACCGTAAATCTTTCGAGGCCCATTCATACATAACTAAACCATCAGAATTGAATACCTTAGAAAGAACCAAATTACGGAGATTGCCAAACCTGCCGTAAAGCCACAAAACACCTATATAACCTTATCGCACCGAAGCAACCGATCACTTCCTTTACAACGCTAACCCAAACCGCTATTACACTGACTTAACTCCTCAATTTACTCTTCACTTACCTTCAACACTAATACCGCTCCTTTCCAGCACGCAATGGACCTCAATCAACACTCATCCCGAGTGACCCCAAACTGCAAGACCACATTGCCTCAATAACCATAAGCCACTTTATACCCTCCTCATGCACGCAATGGTATCTCTAACTGATCCACCCATTCTGAAAAGATCTTCTGCGAACCCGAAGCTGTTTCTTCTATCTCTCTAACACCCGATAACATTCATAGAAATACTCTAAGTCTCTCACACTCTATTGCAAAACTAATTCCTTAGACATATGACGAACCCGAAAATCCTTAGGCACCGTACGTTAATTCTTGAATCCACTAGAACCATTATTAAGAGTCGCCCACTCTGTCCTGGTTTTGAATATATAGCCAACAATTAGTTCTCCGTTAGCACACGAATACTCTAGAAGGAGCAACCGAATGAATCCCTTTCCTTGCACATCACGTTCACAAAGAAATACCCAGTTGAAGTTATTCCACAACCTCCACACATTAACAAGGTGAAATGTAGCACACACCCATCAAATTCCTTGCTCGAATTACCCATCATGTTTTCTTCCCTTAGTCATAACTAACCCACCAATGTACCGATAACCATAAACTGTAATGGCACAGAACTACGTGACCCAATCATAGATGGTAGGCTCCCCCACTTAGCTTTAACCTACAACCACATAAATCAATGACGCAAAATGAATTCCCATTCTATCTACCATGATCTCACACCCTTACTTAGCCAAATTTTTCACAAGACCTTGTTGTACTTATCATAACACATCCCGAATTATCAATCCAAAATGCACTCTAAACTTCATAACAGTCGCGCCATCTTTCTCAGGCGACCCAAACCTACATTGCCGTACATGCCCCATGTTGGATAGAAATTAGAGCTCTTTGTAAGAACTTTATCCAAAATCATGCAATCCCTAACCTTCTCACAGGAGATATCCCACATGTGTAACCTCATGTTAACCTCCTCCAATGTCGTTGCCATAGTTACATCCATCATGAAATCAATTAATCTCCCTGGGTCCACACTCATCTGCCAGCCGTGAGAATCCCTTCATTCATTAACATCACCCGAAGGTCCAATAATATGTTTAAAGCTCGGAGCCACATTGCATCCAAAAATGATAATCAAATGTTCACATTTCCTACATTCTGATCAACCCACATCAAATATTCACATTTCCACCAAGTTCAAAGAAATTGTGTAGCATGAGTACGTAAATCAACGCATATCCAATAAGTACCTAGCCTATACCCGCAAAAGTAGTAAGGAGGGGTCGCATCGACACTTACTAGTTGTCCAATAAATCTAGTATAATAATAGAAGTAGACAGGTACGAAACATGGCAAGTAATAACGGTGAAAACATACATTAAGTACATAATATGATCCTCAACTGAACAGTAAACACAAAGTTCTCAAATATCGTATACTACCTTGAATGGAATACATAACAGTCAACACCAAGTAAAACATCACGTGTGAAGTTAGGAAAACTCACGAATAAACTGACTTCTTATCAAATATCACGCACGAGTCTGTCGAGGCAAGCGCGAATGACCCGATTCTATAAGAGTGTGTTACAAAATCCTGCCGAGGCGAACAACCCGATCCCATAAGAGTATGATACATGATACTGCCGAGGAGAATAGCTTGATTCCATAAGAGTGCAGTACTGTGCCAAGGCGAATGGCCCAATCCCATAAGAATAATGTTGAGGCGTTCAACCCGATCCTATTAGAATAAGAAACTTTAACGGTCCCTTGACCCCACTTACAAATATACGTGTGAGTAATGAAATTTAAGGAAATTTTCTGATGTATACGCACAACACGGGAGGAGTCCATAAGAGAATTTACAATTTTCCACGGCTAATCAAGTAGCTCGTCAGGTATTTTAAATAGCAAGTTTGTTACTCTATGTGAGTCTATTGTTAGGTTAAATGTAAATTAAAGCAATTAAATAGGTAAGTATAACTCAATTATTGTGATTAAAGCATGGCGTAAGTCTAAGTCTACCCGGACCTATTTTGGAATTTTAGCGTACGCATGGACACTCGTCACCTCATACGTGCGTAGCTCCCACAACATGAAGCACATAACAAATATAGCACCTACGGGGTAAATTCTCCCTCACAAGGTTACTCAAGAGACTTACCTTGCTCCGAGATTCGATAACCGGCTCAAACGCCTCTCTAACTCCTCAAATTAATGTTGAACGATCAAAAACTAATCAAATAACGTGCAAACCAATTAAAATATACCCAAATACTCGTAATTTAACATTTTATAAATATTCCCAACTCCGCTAAAAATTCAACATGTTCAACCTTCTGGCCCACATGCCCAGATTCTGAAATTTTTTGAAGGTAAACATTACCCATAACACCACGAACTTAATTATATAATTTATTCCTAATTCCATGTCCAATTTCGTGGTAAAAATCCAAATTTACCATTTCTAGGTTTTCTTCCAAAATCCCACAATTTCTATAAATTTTCATGTTAAAATCCATATATAATCCATGTATTTAACTCACAATGGGTAGGAATCACTTACCACATGATAGATGATGAAATTCTCCCCTATAAGAGCTCCAAAAATTGCCAAACCAAGTGAAAATGTGAGAGAAATGGGCTAAGTCCCGAAATAAAAATGCAATATGCCCAGACGCCCTTCTTCGCAATCGGGAAAGCACGTACGCGATCGCAAAGGCCAAACCAACTAGCCCAAAATTACTTCTTCACGAACGCGGGATCAACCTCATGATCGTGATGCATAGACCCCCAAGCCTACGCGAATGCGAGCCAAGATCCGCGAACGCAAAGGCAAAACTAATAGCCTCAACAACTTACTCTTACACAACCACGAAGTAACCTACACGATCGCGTACCACAACTCCATCAACAGGCCAGCCCCAAATTCCACATCGTGTTCGTGACACTACCTACGCGAACGTGTAGAAGATCCAGACCATATTCTGTGATCGCGACCCTCTTCACACGATCACGAAGAAAAAACTCTTTGCCAGCCCAAGCTACTCTTCGCGATCCCGAAGCACACGCCTGACACCAAAAACCAGCAATCACCAAACAAAGGAAAATGGTCTGAAACCATCCCAAAAACACCCGAGGCCCTTAAGATCGCCTCCAATCACACCAAGAAGTCCCAATACCTTATTACAACTTATCCAAAGACTCAAAACGCCACGAACATCATCAAAATAACGAATCAATGATCAAAATCCTTCTTTTAACTTTCAAACATTCAAACTTCGCCGAAAGCGTCCGAATCATACTTAAACATTCCAGAATTACGCCAAATTTTACGTACAAGTTACAAATCACAATACGTACTTATTCCAAGGCTCATAGTCCCAAACGGATATCAATAACATCAAAGTCCACTTCAAATTAAACTTAGGAAATTTTAAAACCTTCAAAATGCCAACTTTCAACAATAATTGCCGAAATGCTCTTGGACCATCCAATACTCAACCCGAACATACGACCAAGTACAAAATCATCATAAAAACCTATTGGAACCTTCAAATCCTGATTCTAAGGTCGTTTTCTATAAATTCAAACCTTGGTCAAAACTTTCAACTTAAAGCTTTCGAATTGAGAATTATTCTCCAAATCAGCTTCGAACTTCTCGAAAATCAAAACCAACCATGCGTGCAAGACATAATACATAAAGTGAAGCTACTCAAGGCCTCAAACTATTGAATGACAAGCTAGATCTCAAAACAACCGGTCGGGTCGTTACACGTGATAAGGGGTTCTTTTGTTTATCTAAAGGATAAAAGGGTATTATTTTTTTACCCAGATGTGTGACCTGAAAGTTCATTTTGAGTATTAGCCTTATTTCCGTGTTTTGAGACCTCTGTTACCTCTTTTTGATATTTTTTGACTTGCGTGCGTAGTCTGTGTCATTTTTTTAACAGCTTTAATGTGAAAATTTGAAGAAAAACATGATTTTTGACTTTAAAAACAAATTAGGTTGGTTGGTTTGGAGGCTTGTTCTAAAGGCAAGGTCGTGGTTGGTTGATTGCTTTGATTCGCAGAGTGAGGTAATTGTTGGGTCTAACCTTGACTTGAGGGAACGAGGGAACCTTGAACTATGTGTTACGTGAATCATGTGGAAAAAAATAGCGTATATGCGAGGTGACGAGTGTCTATACGCTGTTATGATATTTGTTTCCATGTATTCGTTTATTTCATTATATATCTTGCTTCAATCCTTAATTGTTACATGCTTTATTTGACTTCAATGCCCAAAATTGTCGCTTGTTCTTTAATTATTCTTGTAATAAATTGTTCGTCCCTTCCATGCTCGTCTCTACTTGCTTTACTTGCATATATTTAAATTGTCATGTGTTTTACTTGTCTCATTGTTTGTAATGTTTGTTGCCTTCCATAATGTGGCTTCACTTGCATGAGTTATTAAATTGATAAATACCGATGAATTGGTAAAGTCGAGACTTCGTATTGTTATAGAATATTTGATTATTATGTGGTTCATTGTTTGCCTCGTACATTTACCCTCTTGAGGTAGAAATTCTTGTAACTTTGGTTTTTGAATTGTTTATGTTGATTGAAATTGTTTGGGGAGCGGGTTGCACACCGCTACGGAAACTGAAAGGTAATGAATTGAAATGGTGGAATAAGGACAAATTATTTTATTGACAGATGATGATATGGTGAGAACGGGTTGCGCGCCGCAACGCAACGGATTGTAAATATGGTAGTTATATGTGATTGTTGGTTTTGCCTCAGTATTGTGATATGAGATTATGAGACTTGTTATTCGGTGCTCTCTGTAGTTGGATTTTGAGTCCGTTTTCATGAGTTAACTGCTTTGCATACATTTCTGGTTTTCTCATTATTATTAATACTGCATACAGGTTATTGTAAGTGGCCCCGCTTAGCCTCCTCACTACTTCGTCGAGGTTAGAGTGGCACTTACAGAGTACATGGGATTGGTTGTACTCATACTACTCTACACTTCTCGTGCAGATACCAGAGTTGGTCCCAGCAACACTGAGTGAGAATTCTCGGATCCAGCCACCTGTGGAGATTTGAAGTATAGTGGCATGACATTTGCATCCCTAAATTTCCCTTCTATGCCACCATTGTTGTTTACTTTGGTTCAATCAGTTGTGTTTTATTTAGACTATTATCTATAGTATTCTAGATGCTCATGTATTCATGACTCCAATTTCTGGGATTGTATTTGGATTATGTCGCACAGTAGTTTATCACTTTATTTCAGACTATTTGGTTTTTATTGTTATCAATTGATTTGAATTGTTAAAATTGGTTAATAAATATAGCTAACGTTGGCTTGCCTATCAAATGAAATGTTAGGCGCTATCACGATCCCTGGGGTGGGAATTTTGGGTCGTGACAAGTTGGTATCAGAGCACTAGGTTGCCTAGGTCTCACGAGTCATGAGAAAGCTTGGTAGAGTCTGGAGGATCAGTACGGAGACGTCTGTACTTATCTTCTAGAGGATATAAGGCTTTAGGAAAAAATTCACTTCTTTCTTTCTCTATTGTTCGACTTTTCTATTATTGAAGTTTGAACCATTCTACTCTTGTTTTCTCATAGATGGTGAGAACTCGCACAACGTCTACAGCCGAGCAGGAGCCAGAGCCCCCTGTTGCAGCCACTACCGGGGGAGGGGCCGAGGCCGGGGCCACGGCAGAGGCAGAGCTCAACCTAGAGCACGAGCAGCAACAACACCCATGATGGAGCCTCATACTAACAACAAGGAGGAGGTCCCAGTTCAGACTGCACCAGTCGGACCTGCTCTGGTCCTAGAGGGATTCATTGCCACTCCCGCACTTCAAGACGCTCTAGTATGCTTAGTTGGACTCATGGAGAGTGCGAATCAGACCAGAGTATTTTCCTACGACATCAAGCGTCTCTCAGGCTAGAGGAGGAGCACAAACTCCTGCCACTCACACTATGGAGCAAATGGCTCCCCTATACTAGACTCCGACAGCTCCAACAGTTGGGGTAGTTCAGCCCGTAGTTGCTACACAGCCTAGGGAGAGGTCCACGATGTCTTATGAGGGGTTGATGAGGTTGGATAAGTTCAACAATCTCGTTCCTGTTCATTTTAGCGGTGCACCCTCTAATGACCCACATGATTACTTGGACCATTGACATGAGGTCTTGCGCAACATGGGTATTATTGAGGCCAATATTGTCGAATTTGTAGTATTCCACATGACCGGTTCTGCCAAGAGGTAATGGCAGGATTTTGAGCGGAGTAGATTAGTTGGTTCACCTTCACTTACCTGGGATTAGTTTTCGAAGCTATTTTTGGAAAAGTTTATTCCTTTAACTCTAAGGGAGGAGTACCGTAGGCAATTCGAGCGCCTTCAGCAAGGTGGCATGACCATCACCTAGTACGAGACCAAATTTGTAGACCTAGCCCATCATACAGCTATGTTGATTCCCACAAATAGAAAGAGGGTGAGGAGGTTTATTCATGATCTTACCTTTAGCATCAGGCTTCAGATGGCCAAGGAGACGGGGGATGATATTTCTTTGTAGAGGGCCGTTGAGACTACTAGACGGATCGAGATGGTTTGTTGTCAGGATAGAGGGGTGACATTTGAGAAAAGGCCTCATCATTTCGGTGGCTTCCGTTGTGCCTCATCTGGAGGCAGAGGTTCTTTTGGTAGAGGCTATCCTCCTACGCCAATTCATTCACCTCTTCAGGTAGCCCGCGGTTCTTTGGACAGTGTCTCGTCCTGAGAAATCAACATTCAATGCACCTTCAGCTCCTATCAGTGCACCACCGCTTCAAAGTTACTACAGCGGTTATCCGGGCCGTCAGGGTCAATCTCAGCTTCAGCAGTCTCAATAGCCGAGGGAGTGCTTTGAGCGTGGGGGCATATGTCACTTCAGGAGGTACTGCCCTAGATTGATGAGCAACAGACCTCAGTAGGGTTATCATGCCATTGCGGCACCAGTTGCTCCACCGCCCGCACAGCTAGCTAGAGGCGGGGGTCAAGTTGCTAGAGGTGGAGGTATGGCTATAGAGGTGGGGGCCAGCTAGCTAGGGGTTGCTCAAGGGGCGGAGGTCAGAGTGGTGGGTCCCAGCCCTATTTTTATGCATTTCCAGCTAGACCTGAGGCAGAGTCATTAAATGTCGTCATCATAGGTATTGTTCCAATTTTCCATAGATATGCTTTAGTTCTATTTGATCTGGGATCTAGTTATTCCTATGTGTCATCCTATTTTGCTTCACATCTGAATATTCTTCGTGATTTTTTGAGTGCTCCTGTATATATGTCCACGCCTGTGGGAGATTCTATTATTGTAGATCGTGTTTATGGATCGTATGTGGTTTCTATCGGGAGCCTTGAGACTGGTTTAGATCTCCTACTTCTTGATTTGGTGGACTTTGATGTTATTTTGGGCATGGATTAGCTATCACCTTATCATGCTATATTGGACTGTCATGCCAAGACGGTGACTTTCGCCATGTTGGGGTTGCCCCGATTAGAGTGGAGAGGGACTCCTGGCCATTCTACCAGTAGGGTTATTTCTTATGTGAAGGCTCGACATATGGTCGAGAAGGGATGTCTAGCATATTTGGCCTATATCCGTGATCCTACCGCGGAGGTTCCTTCCATGGATTCAGTACAAATTGTGTGTGACTTTCCATAGGTGTTTCCTGTAGATCTGCCGGGGATGCCACCCGGCAGAGATATTGACTTTTGTATTGACTTGGCTCTGGGCACTCAGCCCGTTTCTATTCTACCATACCGTATGACCCCGCCTGAGTTGAAGGAATTGAAGGAGCAGTTGTAGGATTTGCTTGATAAAGGATTCATTAGACCTAGTGTCTCGCCCTGAAGTGCGCCAGTGTTATTTGTGAAGAAAAAAGATGGATCGATGAGGATGTGTATAGATGGGCAGTTGAACAAAGTTACTATCAAGAACAAGTATCCTTTGCCGAGGATTCATGACTTATTTGATCAGCTTCAGGGTGCCAAAGTGTTTTCGAAGATTGATTTGAGATCTGGTTACCATCAGTTGAAGATTAAGGCATCGGATGTCGTTAAGTCAACTTTCCGGACACTTTATGGGCATTATGAGTTCCTAGTGATATCAATTGGTTTGACAAATGCCCCAACAACATTTATGGATTTGATGAATCAGGTATTTAAGCCCTATTTGGATTCTTTTGTGATCGTCTTCATTGATGATATTTTGATCTATTCCCGCAGTCGAGAGAAGCATGAGCAGCATCTTCGGATTGTACTTTAGACCTTGAGAGATAGTTAGTTGAATACCAAGATTTCAAAGTGTTAGTTTTTGTTAGACTCGGTTGCCTTTTTGGGGCATGTTGTCTCTGCCAAGGGCATTAAACTGGATCCTAAGAAGATTGAGGTAGTCTAGAACTAGCCTAGACCGACTTCAGCTACAGAGATTATGAAGCTTCCAAGGTTTGGTGGGTTATTATCACTATTTCATAGAGGGGTACTCATCCATCGCAGCCCCATTGACTAGATTGACCCAGAAGGGTGCCCCATTTAGGTTGTTTGATGTGTGTGAGTCGAGCTTTCAGAAGCTCAAGACTGCTTTGACTACAGCTCCGGTGTTGGTATTACCTACGGGCTAGGGATCCTATATTGTGTATTGTGATGCATCGCATATTGGGCTTGGTATAGTATTCATGCAGGATTAGGGGTGTTCAAAACCGAACCGAAACTGAAAACCGAATCGAAAAACCGAAGCTTAATGGCTTATTGGTATCGGGTTAACGATTTTACGGATAGGGAACGAATTGAAATTTTTTTATTAACGGCTTATCGGTCTGGGGGCGGATTATTCAATTTTCTTAACAAATAATCCGTTAACCCGTTAAGAATATATATATATATATATATATATATATATATATATATACATGTAAAATTTATTTGTATCCATATATATATGGAATAATCAAAAACCCTTCTTCCTCCAGTACTCTATCAAAGTGAATTAGAATAAAATAAAGCCAAATAAAAGGAGTCATCTAACTGTGACAAAAGATAGAATTTGCTGTCTGAAACAAGATAACAACACCAGTTACACCACTGCTTCATCAACTTTTCCTGGGTTTTAAGGCATCCTAGAATTCTAAGCATGACGAACATTTGTTTTAACAACGGCCAATTGGAAATCTTTCACATGGACTAAAGGCAATGTGCATAAACATAAATAAGATTCTAGACAGATGATTTACCCATCACGGTGTCTCTTCTACTTCGTCCCTCTTAGTACGTCGACCACCTATTTAAACATACAGAGGCTAAATTTTATTTTATTTTGATTGAATTAGGCTGATAAACCGCCCGATAAGAGCTAAAACGATACCAATCCGCCCGATATCTTATCGGGTGGCTAGTGGTTAATACATTTAAAAGCCGATACCGATAAGCCAAACCGTTAAGAGTAAATAACCGCCCGATAAGCAGCCTTATGCAAGATGGAAGGGTGATTGCATCGCGTCTCAGCGGTTGAAGTTTCATGAGAAGAATTACCGTGTTCATTACTTAGAGTTGGCAGCGATTTTTCATGCATTGAAGATTTTGAGGCATTACCTCTATGGTGTCTCGTGTGAGGTATTCACAGATCATCGGAGTATGCAGTACTTGTTTAAGCAAAAGGATCTCAACTAGAGGCAGCAAAAGTGGTTAGAGCTGTTAAAAGTCTATGATATCACCATTTTATATCATCCCGGGAAGGCCAATGTGGTGGTTGATGCCTTGAGTAGAAAGGTAGTGAGTATGGGTAGCCTTGTGTATATTCCAGTTGGTGAGAGACCCCTAGCATCTATTGTTCAGGCCTTGGACAATTTGTTTGTGTGTTTAGATATTTCGGAATCTAGTGGGGTTCTTGTTTGCACGATTTCTCGGTCTTCTTTGTGTGAGCGCATCAGGGAGCATCAGTATGACAACCCCCATTTTCTCTTCCTTAAGTACACGGTGCAGGATGGCGATGCCAAGAAGGTTTGTATTGGAGATGATGGGGTGTGGCGGATGCAGGGTCAGATTTGTATGTCCAATATGGATGGGCTTCGTGAGTTGATTTTTGAGGAGGCCAATAGTTTGCAGTATGCCATTCATCCGGGTGCCACCAAGATGTATCATGATTTGGCAGCATTATTGGTGGAGAAGAATGAAGAAAGATATAGTAGAGTATATGGATCTATGTTTGAACTGCCAGCAGGTGAAGTACGAGCATTAGAGGCCTGACGGTTTGCTTGAGAGACTTGAGATTCCTGAGTGGAAGTGGGAGTTACCATGGATTTCGTTGTTGGGCTCCCACAGACTTTGAAGAAATTTGATGCAGTATGGGTCATTATGGATAGGTTGACCAAGTCGGCACATTTCATTCTGGTGGCAGCTACCTATCTTCAGAGTGGCTGATTGTTCGTCTTCACAATGTGCCGGTGTCCATTATTTCTGATCTGGGCATGTAATTCACATCATATTTCTAGAAGGTCATACAACATGAGTTAGGCACATGGGTTGAGTTGAGCACAACATTTCACCCCCAGACGGACGGGTAGTTCGAGCGCACCATTCAGATATTGGAGGATATGTTTCGCGCCTGTGTTATGGATTTCGGGGGGGTTTTGGGGACCAGTTCATGCCGCTTGCGAATTTTACCTACAACAACAGCTACTAATCGAGTATTCAAATGGCTCCTTATGAGGCCTTATATGGGAGACGGTGTTGTTCTTCGGTTGGTTGGTTTGAGCCGGGAGAGGCTCTGTTGTTGGGTACCGATTTGGTTCAGGATGCCTTGGAAAAGGTCAAGATGATTCAGGATTGACTCTGTACGGTGCAGTCTAGGCAAAAGAGTTATGCCGATCAGAGAGTTCATGATGCTGCATTCATGGTTAGAGAGAGGGTTTTGCTCTGGGTTAACCCATGAAGGGTGTGATGAGGTTCGGGAAGAAGGGAAAGTTGAGCCCTAGGTATATCGGACCCTTTGAGATCCTTGAAAGAGTTGGTGAGGTGGCCTACAAGCTTGTATTTCCACCTAGATTATCGGCAGTTCACCCGGTGTTCCATGTTTCCATGCTCCAGAAGTATCACGGTGATTTGTCCCATGTATTAGATTTCAGCTCAGTCCAATTTGACAAGGATTTGACTTGTGAGGAGGAGCCAGTGGCTATTCTAGCACGGCAGGTCCGGAAGTTGAGGTTTAAGAGCTATCCTTCTGTTAGAGTGAAGTGGAGAGGTCAACTGATTAAGGCAGCTACGTGGGAGTCCGAGTTTGATATGCGGAGTAGATACCCCCACCTTTTCACCAGTCTATGTACTATTTTATGTCCTTTCGAGGATGAACGTTTGTTTTAGAAGTGGAGAATGTGATGACCCGAAAGGTCATTTTGAATATTAGCCCTTATTTCCATGTTAGAGACCTTTGTTAGTTCCATTTGATGTTTCTTAACTTGCGTCCGTGGTCTGTGTCGTTTTGTTGAAAAGCTTTTATGGGAAAATTTGAAGAAAAGCATAATTTTTGACTTTAAAAACAACTCGGGTTGACCACGGTCAATATTTTATGAAAACGACCTCGGATCGGTGTTTTGGCGATTCCCTTAGGTCCGAATCGTGATTTTGGACTTGGGCGTATGTCCGAAATTGAAATTGGAGGTCCTTAGATTGATTTGACTCATTTTACCAAAAACTAGTATTTTGAAAGTTTGGAAATTTCCTAAGTTTGACCGTAAGTTGACTTCATAGCTAAAGGGTTCGGATTTTGATGTTGAAACTTGGAATACGCCCGTATTACTATTTGAAACTTGTCTACAAAATTTGGTACAATTCGAAATTAATTTGACATGATTCGGACGCTTAGATATGATTCTAGTTGTTCTTGAGTTTACTTTGAAATTCCATTCGTTTTGAGGATTGATTTGTAGATTTAGATGTTATTTTGGTGATTTTATTGCACGATCAAGTTCGTACGATGTTATTACGCTTCTGTGCATGTTTAATTTGGAGCTTGAGGAGCTCAGGTGAGTTTCAGACATGTTTCAGATGAGTTTGGTTAGTATAAGGATTGATGGTGCAATGCCAGTTCAGGTGCTCTGTTGCAAATCTCGCATTTGCGAGATTTAACTCGCAATTGCAAGCCTCGCTTTAGGAAGAATTGTTTGCATTTGCGAGTATGGACTGGGCTGGGCTAGGTTAGTCTCGCAATTGCGAGGAACATGTTCACATTTGCGAACTGTCAGAAGTCTCATTTGTGATCTCAGAGTTGCATTTGCGACTCAGTGTGCTCTTGAGTGATCTTTGCAATTTCAAAGTAATTGTCCGCATTTGCGAAGGTGGGTCTGTTCGCAATTGTGAAGCTTTTGTCGCAATTGCGACTTCTGGGCTTCTGTGGCTGGGTTCGCAATTGCGACCCTTGTCTCGCATTTGCGATGCTCGCAATTGGGAACAAGACATTGCAATTGCGACATCTGCAGCTAGGTAAAAGAGAGGAAAAACGGGACTTAGCTCATTTTACACAATTTCTCAACCCCAAACACTCTAGAGGCGATGTCCCAAAAGACTTTTCTTCCCAAATTCATTAGTAAGTGACTCTAATCCATTTTCTTTTAATTAGCTATTACTTTTCATGAGATTTCAACATCAAATTTAGGATTTTTATGGTAGAAATTAGGCATTTGGGTAGAATTGGAGATTTTTGTAAAATTGAGATTTATACCTCAAATTAAGGTTGGATTTCGAAACAAATCACATAATCGGGCTCGGGGGTGAATGGGTAATTGGATTTTGGTACAAACCTCGAGTTTTAACCAAGCGAGCTCGGGGTTGACTTTTTAAAAAATGATCAAAATTGAACCCCTTTCATTAATGGGTAGTTTCTAAAGCTTATCTTGAATCATTTGATCGATAATTTACTAGATTTGGTTGGTTTGGAGGCTTGTTCGAAAGGCAAGGCCGTGGTTGGTTGATTGCTTTGATTCGCGGAGTGAGTAAGTGTTGGGTCTAACCTTGACTTGAGGGAATTAGGGAACCTTGAACAATGTGTTATGTGAATCATGCGGGGAAAAAAAGCATATATACGAGGTGATGAGTGTATATACGCCGTTACGATATTTGTTTCCATGTTTTCATTATATATCTTGCTTCATGCCGTAATTGTTACATGTTTTATTTGACTTCTATGCCATAATTGGCACTTATCATTTAATTATTCTTGTATTAAATTGTCCGTCCCTTCCATGACTCTATGCTTATTTACTACTCGTCTCTACTTGCTTCACTTACATATCTAAATTGTCATATGCTTTACTTGTCTTATTGTTTGTAATGTTTGTTGCCTTCCATAATGTGGCTTCACTTGCATGAGTTATTAAATATATAGATACTGAAGAATTGGTTAAGTTAAGACTTCGAGTTGTTAGAGATTCTTTGATTATTATGTGGTTCATTATTTCCTCGTACATTTACCCTCTTGATGTAGAAATACTTGTAAATTTGATTGTTGAGTTGTTCATGTTTATTGAAATTAGTTGGGGAGCGCGTTGCATGCCGCAACGGAAAATGAAAGGTAATAAATTGAAATGGTAGAATAAGGATGGATTATGATATTGGATGATAATTATATAGTGGGATCGGGTTGCGCGCCACAACGGATTGTAAATGTGGTACTTGTGTGTGATTGTTGGTTTTGCCTCAGTATTGTGATATGAGATTATGTGACTTGTTATTCTGGGCTCTCTGGTAGTTGGATTTCAAGTTTGTTTTCATGAGCTAACTGTTTTACTTCCATTTCTGGTTTTCTCGTCATTATTATTACTACGTATAGGTTATTGTAAGTAGCACGCCTTAGCCTCGTCGCTACTTCGTCGAGGTTAGGCTCGCACTTACAGAGTACCTGGGGTTGGTTGTACTCATATGCACTTCTTGTGCAGATACCGGAGTTGGTCCAGCAGCACTGAGTGTGATTTCCCGGATCCAGCTACCTGTGGAGACTTGAGGTATAGCTGCACGATATTCACAGCCCTGAAGTTCCCTTCTATGTCACCATTACTGTTTACTTTGATTCAAACAGTTGTGTTTTATTCAGACTATTATCTGTAGTATTCTAGACGCTTATGCATTCGTGACTCTAGTTTCTGGGATTGTATTTGGATTACGTCGCTCAGTAGTTTATCACTTTATTTCAGACTATTCGGTTTTTATTTATCAATTGATTTGAATTGTTAAAATTGATACATAGATATAGCTAACGTTGGCTTGCCTAGCAAGTAAAATGTTAGGCGTTATCGCAATTTCGAGGGCGGGAATTCCGAATCGTGACACCAGAAGATAATACTATTCGGTAATTTTATTCTGTTAGAATGTTATAATCCATAAATTGACGGTCATATTTTCCCTTATAAATATTTTTGCAGTGAGTCGCTCATTTTGGATGCTAACTTTAGGTCAGGGGAGTCGTTGTCTCATTCAAAGGTTAAAAGGGTATTTATTTCTAAACTCAAAAACACTAAATAGGTCAATTGTAATTTATTCCATGAAAATTGATAGAACTTTTCCTTCTACCTAATGTTTGACTAGAATTGGACTAGCATTGAGTTTGTCATTAGGCCAATAATCTAGTTGGGGCCAATAATTATATCGATCCATGTTATTAATATAGATAGAGAGAGTAGAGACTACTTGAATTTTATCTAGTCTGACCACATATAACATTTGACTAAAGCTATCATCACATAAGATTGAGATTGTTCAAGCGATCGATTAATCTCAAGCAATTGATAATATTAAAATAATATTTCTTCTCAAAACAAGATTAAACTAAAAATATCTTTCACACATATTATTGAATTGTTACATTATCCTCCACAAATACATTGATGAAAAAAGCATCTACGCTGCAAATTACACATTGGTATTCTTTCTTCGCAATCTTGATCATTATTACAGACCAACAAAAAGTCACAAATGCACACGTTGCTTATACACTTTGGTAGAAATTTCACCTTGCAAATAGTCAAACAATCGTTATCATTGTCGCAATGTGTTATAACTACATTCCTTGCTTCAATCCCAAATGACGAACCTATTCAAAATGATATTTCAATTATATCAAAACGAGTATACATCATATGAAATACATACAAAATATGAGCAAATACATACATATATGTTGTATTTGTGTGCGTGTGTGCAAAAATTAATATATGAATGTATGTGATAAAGGAGGGAAATTTTAATGTGACAAGTTGTGTAAGTATCTAGATCATTGAGATTTGACAAAAAAATATAGGAAATTTACTCCCTTTTTATTGTGAAGATATCCTAGACAGTGCGATGAATTTCATGAATTAAATGCACATATATTTCTTGAGAGAAATATCGACAAAGGAGATGAAGAAATAAAATAATCATAATTACCACTATAAAAGAGAATAGATCAATTTCTTATTTTTTTGAAAAATTGAAACCATCTTCGTATTAATAGATATTGATTATTTTCTTCACTACCAAAAATTTCAACAAACATTTTCTGTTTAATGAGTTTATAGGAAAAAGAACTTTAATTAATTAAAGAAAAAGAAAACTTTGCATGATATATTTATTGATTTGATATAAATACTATTTAAACAAATGATTTTTCCTCCAATCACGGCTTTACATGTTCAGCAAATTGGATTGAAAGGTAAATACAGAGTGATAAAGAGAAAACAAAAATGAAAGTAGACTTACAAATCCCTATTGCCCACAAAGTGAAGAGGAAAATCAAAACTTTCGAAGCCATCTTTGTATGAAAGGAGAAATGAGCATCTCCAATTTATAGGAAAAATTGAATAGAAGAATAATATTACAACTTATAGAATAGTATCAGATTGTAGATTGAGATCAACCAAAACAGTAAATAAATTAATTGTATTCTTGGAATTCTTCAACATTAAAGAGTATTGTAAAGCTAATAAAGAATTAAATTTAAATCTTATACAACATTATCAAATGGAAGATACTGAAATTATTTCATTTAGATTGAGATAAACCAAAATAGTGAAGAAATTAAATTATATTCTTAAAACGTCCCATTTATTAAATGCAATACCTTAAATGATAGACATTGAATATAATCCTCTTACATTGTGATGATCTAAAGTAGTAAAATATTTGACCAAAAAAGTAAAATGATCTAAATAGTAAAGAGGTAACTGTATCTTTAATACTTATCATTTATAGTTGTTATTGGTGCTGGGGTAAGATTTGGTATCAAAATAAAATTTAACAATCCAAAAATAGAATCGGAGGGTGAGACAGGTCAAGCACTCAAGCTTGACACTTGACTATGTAATGACCCTTGATTAAAGGGGAGTTAAAATAAAAAAGAAATTGTACTAAGTCAAAATTTAATTTAAATCAACCTGATAAATCAATTAGCTATTCGATTTGGTTTGTTTAGCTGATATGGAAAAAATGGGGTGGGTCAGCTGCCACATTGGCGATCCGTCAGGGTTAGGGGTAATTTCATCAAGTTTGTTAACGGTAGGGTAGTTTTTGGACGTAAAGTGAAATGAAGGACAAACGTGTACAATTTACAATAGCACATGGCTAATAATGGCCTTTTCCCTATAGCTACTATTGAGTTGTTACCATAGTGTATTCGCATTGTTGTATTCATGAATACAGCAGCAAAAAGCGCCTAAAATCAGGCAGTCCAGTTGTGCGCGCATGTATTCGCGTCATGTATTCATAAATACAATAACAAAAATTACCTTAAAAATAGATATGTCCAGCTGGCTAATAGCAAAAATAATATCAATTAACGTGATACACTCCTAATATAACTCAATAAAATTAATTCTAACATGCTTCATTATTAATCCAATTAATTAGAATGATTTTTCAGTTGTATATAATTATTGTATTTAACTTTTGTACTTAGTGTGCTTCAATATGTGATGACCCAAAAGGTCATCACTCGTTTTGAAAGTCAATTCTGTATCCCGAGGCCTTGAAAATCTCTTTTTTGTCTTACCTCGATTTTCATGCACACTCTGGGCGCGCTTCCGGAAACCTTTATGTGAAATATAAGAAAAATTATGAATTTGGCCGTCAAAATTGGTTAAAGTTGACTTTGGTCGACATTCTTGGTAAACAGACCCAGACCCGTGATCGGACGGCCCCGTATGGTCTGTAGTAAAATATGGGACTTGGTCATATGCCCGGAATCGAATTCCGAGGTCCCAAGCTCGAGAATTTTCTTTTTAAAGAAAATTATTTGCTGGAAAATATAAAGGCTTTTAGAAGTGAATTGATGCAATTTCTTGATGGTATCGGGCCCGTATCTTGGTTCCAGCCCCCCGTACAAGTTTAAAATAATAATTTGGTTGAATCTGTGGAATATGGTAAGAATCGGAGTTCGTTTGGTATAAATCGGATCTTTAATTGAGAAAATGAGAATTTCAATGTTCTTGAGTAATTTCATGAATTGAGGTTTAATTCGTAGTTGTTGATGTTATTTTGATGATTGATTGCACGAGAAAGTCCATATGATATTTTTAGACTCGCGTGCATGATTGTTTTGGAGCCCCGAGGGCTCGGGTAAGTTATGGATAGGCCATGGAGTGAATTTGGACTTAGAGAAATGGTTGTTGCACATTCAGTTGTGTTGCAGGCTCTGATCTCGCAATTGCGAGGTCAGGCTTCGCAATTGCGAGCCCAACAGGCTTGGCAATTGCGAAGGGCTGATCACAATTGTGAAAGAATCCCTGGCCAGCCTTGTTCACATTTGCGAGCATTTCTTCGCAAATGCGAAGCCCTTAGTAATTTTCCAGATGTCGCAAATGCGACTATTTCTTCGCAATTGCGAAGACAGTAGAAATTCCCAGGGTTCGCAATTGCGAACCCCTGATCGCAAATGCGAAGATAATAGATTTCTCAAGGGTTCACAATTGCGAACTCCTGGTCGCAATAGCGACATTAGAGACCTGTTAAGTGGGATTTCAGACGGGATTCTTCTTCATTTTTATAACTTTTCAAACCCTAAAACATCTTGGGCGATTTTTCAAAGGCACAAACTCCTCTAAATCATTAATAAGTAATTTCTAACTTATTTCCTTCAATCTGTAACATCTTTTTACAAGATTTCATTTCAAAATCAAGGGTTTTCATGGGGAAATTGAGTGTTTTTGGGTAGAACTTAGGATTTTCAAATTTTGGAGATTTGGACCTCGATTTGAGGTCCGATTTTAAAATAAATTATATATTTGAGTTCGTGGGTGAATGGATGATCGGGTTTTGGTTCGAACTTCGGATTTTAACCAAGTGGGCCCGAGGTCGGGTTTTGACGTTTTGGGGAAAAATTGGAAAACCTATTTTCATCTATTAGAATTGGTTTATTTAGCATTTATTAATGTTATTAAGTAAATTGTGACTAGATACAAGCGAATTGGAAGTGGAATCGAGAGGTAAAGCGGTAGTTGAGGCTTGATTGTGTTTGTGGCATTGAGGTAAGTGTTTGGTCTAACCTTAGCTTGAGGGAATAGGAGTTGTGATCTTATTTGCTATGTGTTAAGTGTTGAGTACGATGTATAGGTGTGGTGATGAGTATCTATACGTTGGTGTCAAGCATGCCCATGAATTTTATACTATGATTGTTGTGACTCTGTTATGTATTGTCCATGTCACGACCCGGATTTTCCACCCTCGAGAGTCGTGATGACCCCTATACGTGAAAGTTAGGCAAGCCGAGTGTTATAAATTCATTACCCTTTTTTATTAAGCATGTTCAACAGTTTAATATAATAAGTGATCAAATAGTGGAATAAATTAAATAACAAGAATTGCGGAAAACGAAAACTTAATAGTTTAACCAAACATTGTTACATGAATCCAAAATGCAACACTACCCAAAATTTTGTGTCACAAAGTCACGGACCATCTACGAATACTACAAATAGAATCTGAATAGAAATACACGAATATGTCTCTGAATAAGTAAAAATATAAGGAAATGATAGAAGGAGACGCCAAGGTCTGCGGACGCCTGCAGGACTACCTCGGGTCGCCTGTAGGATTGAAGGCAGCAACTTCACTGCGGTCCAAAAGCTGCAGCACCGGGATCTGCACACAGTGCTGAGTGTAGTATTAGCACAACTGACCCCATGGTGCTGGTAAGTGCCTAGCCTAACCTCAGCGAAATAGTGACGAGGCTAGGACCAGACTACCAAATAAACCTGTGGGTTAAATCATATACAGCGAAAAAATAAAAGCAAAGATTTACAGTTAAAGATGGGCGGGGGAAGGCATGCTGCGAGGAGTATCAGATAACAACAGGATACCAAAGAGGAATGTAAAGAAACTAAAAGTCAATTCCTAACAAGAATAAGAAAAACAAACACAGTATTCACTTTCATCTCTTTCTTGTTGCAGGCGTGCAACCCGATCCCATTTCAAATATTACCGTGGCGGCGTGCCACCCGATCCCATTTCATATATCTTGTTGCAGGCGTGCAACCCAATCCCATTTCATTTATCTCGTTGCAGGCGTGCAATCCGATCCCATTTCATATATCTCGTTGCAGGCGCGCAACCCGATCCCATTTCATATATCTCGTTGCAGGCGTGCAACCCGATCCCATATCAAATATCACCGGGGCGACTTGCCACCCGCTCCCATTTCATATATCTTGTTGCAGGCGTGCAACCTGATCCCATTTCAAATATTACCGTGGCGGTGTACCACCCACTCCCATTTCACATATCTTGTTACAGGCGTGCAACCCGATCCCATTTACAAATCAACATCAATCACAAAGCATCCCAGCAAGGGAACAAGAGTATAATAACCACATCCCGACAAGGGAGATAATATCATAAGCAATAATTTCCTGGCAAGGGAGATAATATCATAAGCAATAACCTCCGGCAAGGGAGACAATATCATAAATAATACATCCCAGCAAGGGAGACAATATCATAATAATAACATCCCAGCAAGGGAACCAACAATGATAATCATCATATAAGGCATGAATAAATCACAATGGAGTCACAACAATTACAATACTAGACTCACGGGCATGCTTGACACCGGCGTATAGATACTCGTCACCGTGCCTATACGTCGTACTCCACAATTAACACATAACAATTAAGACACAACTCCTAATCCCTCAAGCTAAGGTTAGACCAAACACTTACCGCGATGCCATGAACACAATTCAAGCCTCAACTACCGCTTTACCTCTTGATTCCACCGCCAATTCGCTTGTATCTAGCCACAAGTTACTTAACTATATCAATAAATGCTAAATGAATCAATTCTAATGCATGAAAATAGGTTTTCTAAAGTTTTTCCCAAAAAGTCAAAATTGACCCCGGGCCCACATGGTGAAAACCCGAGGTTCGAACCAAAACCCGATTACCCGTTCACCCACGAACTCAAATATATACTTTATTTTGAAATCGGATCTCATATCGAGGTCTAAGTCCCCAAAATTTGAAAATCATAAGTTCTACCCAAAACACCCAAATTCCTCCATGAAATCCCTTTATTTTGAGTTGAAATCATGTAAAAGGATGGGTTGGATTGAAAGAAATGAGTTAGAATTGACTTACAAATGATTTGGAAGAGTAGTTATCTTCGAAAAATCGCCCAAAGGTGTTTAGGTTTTAAAAAGTTTGTAAAAATGGTTGAAATCCCGTCTGAAATTCATTTTAGCAGGTCTCTGATGTCGCAATTGCGACCAGGGTTCGCAATTGCGAACCTTTAAGGAACCTACTTTCTTCGCATTTGCGATCAGGGGTTCGCATTTGCGAACCCTGAGGATTCCTGTTCTCTTCGCATTTGCGAAGCTGCTGTCGCATTTGCGATATCGCAATTGCGATAATTACGTTGCATTTGCGACCAAGGCAGCCCAGACCATCTTCGCATTTGCGAAACAAATTTCGCATTTGCGAGCCAGGCTTCGCAATTGCGAAGCGTACAGACCTGTAACACAACAGCAATTTCCTAAGTCCAAATTTCACTCTGTGGCCTATCCAAAACTCACCCGAGCCCTCGAGGCTCCAAATCAAACATGCACACAAGTCCAAAAATATCATACGGACTTGCTCGTGAGATCAAATCATCAAAATAACATCAATAACTATGAATTTAGCATCAAAATCAAAGAAAAATCTCATGAACTCTTAAGTTCAAATTTTAACAACCGAAGGTCCGATTCACGTCATTTCAAGTCCGTTTCTTACCAAATTTTACATGCTCGACTTAAATACCATATAAGACCTGTATCGGGCTCCGGAACTAAAATACGAGCCCGATACCATCAAATTCAATTACATTCAAATTTCGAAAAACTCTAGAAATTTTAGTTAAACAATTTTCTTCAAAAATTCATTTCTCGGGCTTGGGACCTCGGAATTCGATTCCGGGCATACGCCCAAGTCCCATATTTTCCTACGGACCCTCCGAGACCGTCAATTCATGGGTCTGGGTCCGTTTACCCAAAATATTGACCGAAGTAAACCTAAATTTATTTTAAAAGCAAAATTTATCATTTTTCACAGATTTTCACATAATGGCTTTTCGGATACACGCCCGAACTATGCACGCAAATCGAGGTGAGACAAAAGGAGGTTTTAAGGCCTCGGAACACAGAATTTATTTCTAAACCAAGTGATGACCTTTTGGGTCATCACGTTCTCCACCTCTAAAACAATCGTTCGTCCTCGAACGGGCATATGAAGGAAGTACCTGAGTCGGAGAAAAGATAGGGATATCGGCTCCGCATATCAGACTCGGACTCCCAGGTCGCTGCCTCAACAGGCTGACCTCTCCACTAAACATGAACAGAAGGGAAACTCTTCTATCTCAACTGACGAACCTGCCGGTCTAGAATAGCTACCGGCTCCTCCTCATAAGACAAGTCCTTGTCCAACTGGATAGTGCTGAAGTCTAACACGTAGGATGGATTGTCATGATACTTCGAATGCATGGACACGTGAAACACTGGATGCACGGCTGATAAGCTCGGCGGCAACGCAAGTCTGTAAGACACCTCTTCCACTCGATCAAGAATCTTAAACGGACCAATGAATCTAGGGCTAAGCTTGCCCCTCTTCCCAAATATCATCACGCCCTTCATAGGCGACACCCGAAGCCAACACCCGCTCGCTGACCATGAATGCCACGTCACGAACCTTACGGTCGGCATAACTCTTTTGCCTTGACTGAGCTGTACGAAGCCTATTCTGAATGATCCTGACCTTGTCCAAGGCATCCTGTACTAGATCCGTACCCAACGACCGAGTCTCTCCCAGCTCAAACCATCCAACCGGCGACCGACACCGCCTACCATATAAAGACTCATAAGGAGCCATCTAGATGCTTGACTGGTAACTATTGTTGTAGGAAAACTCTGCTAAAGGCAAAAACTGATCCCCACGAGCCTCCAAATTCAATGACACAAGCTCGGAGCATATCCTCCAAAATCTGAATAGTGCGCTCGGACTGCCCGTCCGTCTAAGGATGAAATGATGTGCTCAACTCAAACCGTGTGCCCAACTCACGCTAAACTACCCTCCAAAAATGCGAGGTAAACTGCGCACCTCGATCAGAAATGATAGACACGGGCACACCATGAACACGGACAATCTCCCGAATATAGATCTCAGCTAACCTCTCAGAAGAATAAGAGACTGCCACAGGAATGAAATGCACTAACTTGGTCAGCCTATCAACAATAACCCACACTGCATCGAACTTCCTTTGAGTCCGTGGAAGTCCAACAACAAAGTTCATAGTGATACGCTCCCACTTCCACTCGCGAAGCTCAATCCTCTGAAACAAACCACCAGGTATCTGATGCTCGTACTTTACCTGCTGACAATTCAAACACCGACCCACATACGCAACAATATCCTTTTTCATCCTCCTCCACCAATAATGCTGCCGCAAATCCTGATACATCTTAGCGGCACCCTAATGAATAGAGTATCGGGAACTATAGGCCTCCTCTAGAATCAACTCTCGAAGTCCATCCACATTAGGCAAACAAACTCGACCATGTAGCCTCAAAACTCCATCATCTCCTAATGTAACCTGCTTGGCACCACCGTGTCCCTAAGGACACATAAATGAGGATCATCATATTGCCGATCTCGGATACGCTCCAATAAAGAAGAATGAGCGACTGTGCAAGCTAACATGCGGCTGGGCTCAGAGACATCCAACCTCACGAACTGATTGGCCAAAGCCTAAACATCCAAAGCAAGCGGTCTCTCACCAACCGGAATATACGCAAGACTGCACATACTGACTGACTTCCTACTCAAAGCATCAGCCACTACATTGGCCTTCCCCGGATGATATAAGATGGTGATATCATAGTCTTTCAACTGCTCCAACCACCTTTTCTGCCTCAAATTTAGCTCCTTCTGCTTGAACAAATACTGCAGACTCTTGTGATCCGTGAACACCTCACATGACACGCCATATAAATAGTGCCTCCAAATCTTCAGCGCGTGAACAATGGACGCTAACTCCAAATCATGAACTAGATAATTCTTCTCATGAATCTTCAACTATCGCGAAGCATAAGCAATAACCTTGTCGTCCTGCATCAACACCGCACCAAGTCCAATACGAGATGTGTCACAATAAACTATATATGGCCCTGAACCTGTGGGCAAAACCAATACTGGCACCGTAGTCAAAGCTATCTTGAGCTTCTGAAAGCTCGCCTCACACTCGTCCGACCACCTGAATTGGGCACCCTTCTGGGTCAACCTGGTCGTAAAGGATGCAATAGATGAAAACCCCTCCACAGACCGACTGTAATAACCTGCCAAACCCAAGAAACTCCGAATCTCTATAGCTGATGCAGGTCTAGGCCAGTCCTTGACTGCCTCTATCTTCTTTGGATCTACCTAAATACCCTCTGCTGAAACAACATGACCCAAGAAAGCAACTGATCTCAATGAGAACTCACACTTTGAAAACTTAGCATACAACTGACTATCTCTCAAGGTCTGAAGAACCACTCTCAGATGTTGCTCATGCTCCTCCTGGTTGCGGGAATAGATCAAAATGTCATCAATGAAGACTATCATGAATGAATCCAAGTAAGGCTTGAACATTCGGTTCATCAAATCCATAAAAGTTGTTAGGGCATTTGTCAACCCGAATGACATCACCAAGAACTCATAATGCCCGTACCGAGTGCGGAAAGCTGTCTTAGGGACATCAGATGCCCTAATCCTCAACTGATGGTAGCCAGATCTTAAGTCAATCTTCGAAAATACCTTGGCACCCCGAAGCTGATCAAACAAATCATCAATCCTCGGCAATGGATATTTATTCTTGATTGTAACCTTGTTCAACTACCGGTAATCTATACACATTCTCATCGATCTGTCCTTCTTCTTAACAAGCGCACCCCAAGGCGAGACACTAGGTCTAGTGAAGCCTTTATCAAGCAAGTCTTGCAACTGCTCCTTTAGTTCCTGATGATAGGCTATATTACGTATTTTAGTCGCTTATTACACTCTAATTTACTGCACTTTAATTGAGTTTGAGCTTTAATCGCTAGTGTTTTGCACTAATTGTATGTTTTATGCCCTGTAGGAGTGATTCCGAGCTATATAGATGTTATAGAATGAATTCAAGTGATTTGGAGCTTTAACGTTTGAGTAAAAGTTCAAGGAATTAAGCCGGGATCGTGTTTGGGGGTCAACGGATGATAGTTAGAGCGAACGAAGACTCTAGTAGGCAGATTACGCACTGTCTAGTAAAATAGACATAACTTTTTCTTCAGAACACCATTTTGTCTCCACAATATACGATTGGAAAGATAACTCAAAGGTCTACAACTTTCATGTTTTACGTTTTTCCAAATTCTGAACGGAACAGGGTGAAAAATGCCCAGATGCGCGGCCACGCTAGTTTTAGCGCCCAGAAACAGAAAGTCAGCCAACTAGCGCGGCCAGATGCGCGACCGCGCTAGTTAAGCCCGGTAAAAGTTTCCTTTTTTCACATTGGAGAAGGTATAATTGTTTGGGCCCAACCCTACTTGGTATATATACATAGGAGAACATTTTTGAGAGCAATTTTTGACCAAGGAAGAGCACAGAGCCGCCGTGGAGGCCGGCTTTCATCTTTTCTTCCACCAACTTAATCTTTTTATGTTTCTTTGTATGATTTGTTATTTTTCTACCATGTCTATGTGGAGCTAAACTTCACGTTCTAGGGTTGTGATTCTTTCATGACTATTGTTATTCGGATATTGATTTTGATTTCTTAGTTTATCATATTGGTTT
This sequence comes from Nicotiana attenuata, assembly GCF_001879085.1. Classification (NCBI taxonomy): domain Eukaryota; kingdom Viridiplantae; phylum Streptophyta; class Magnoliopsida; order Solanales; family Solanaceae; genus Nicotiana; species Nicotiana attenuata. The sequence goes on from NC_031993.1 coordinate 53,662,517, forward strand.
ATTTATTCAATCTTGCGCTTAATTATTTGATTGCTTGATCACCAATTGATTACTATCTACGAATCTAGAGTTGAACTCGAAAGTGGGAATTCTAGATTGCATATAGGATTGAGTAGAGCAAGTTCTTGAACCTGGGCCTCGGGGAACGGATTAGCAATTGGGATAGACATATACCCAATTGCCTTGCTTGGTTGATTTACAGGAATTATAAATGCGTTCTTGTTGATTCTAATTCCACAGACATATAGGCGTTAGGTTAGCTTGAATAGGCGAGTAAGGACTCGACAGATTCTTATGAGCAATATTAACCCTGTCAACCAATAAACTAGATAAATTGGTTAGTCAATTCAATTGAAGAATAGAATAGGAATGTTAGATAGCCCATAACCCTAGATCGTTTTCATTACATTGATATCGTAAAAATCTGCTCTTTTCCTCTGTTTAAAGTTCATTATTTGTTTTTATTTATTTTAATTAGATTAGAATCAAATACTTCTTGGTTTAATTCTTGTATAGATAATTAGGATAGTCTAATTTAGTTAATAGTTGATCATAAGTCCTCGTGGGTTCGACATCCGACTTTTAGTCACTTTATTACTTGACGACCGCGTATACTTGCGTGTGCTTTTGGCCGCAAAAAGTTTTTGGAGCCGTTGCCGGGGACTTAGAAATTAACTATTCTACTAGATTGGATTTTTACGTTTTGCCTATTCAAGTTTTTATTTTTTTATTTTTAACTTAGTTTAATATTTTATTATCTTTGTTGACATGGCATCTTGGAATGAGAATTGGTCAAATATTGGTTATTCTTATTATAGTGATCCTTGTCCATATTGTGGAGGACCACACTGTGGCAAAATTGTGCATCTCAATTTGATGTGTGGAATTTTTGTAATATGTGTGGTGGTCAAGGTGGCCATTGGGATGGTTGTCCTAATTCTTATTATCCTTCTCAGAGTTCTTATTGTAATGTTTCTAATAATGTTTATGAGTTTGATAGGAGCAAGGAAGTGGAGGATATGGAAAGCATGGCTCATATTATGGACATGATGAGGCAAGTAGTCGAGCTACAAGATGAAAATCGAAAGGCTGCACAAAGAATTAGTGCAGCAATCATGAGAATGAAGGCCGAGGCGGAGGAAGTGGCTGAAGAGAGCGAGTTCCCACCAGAAAATAATTTTGAAGAAGCAGATATAGTGAGCCAATGTTGGCTAGAGGAACAAGATCAACTTATAAAATCTCATGAGTTTCTCCGTGATGGTCTTTCAAATATGACAGAACAACTAATAGAAGCAAGAACTGAGCTCAGGCAAGAGATAGACCAATTTGGCTCAGATATCCATGACTTGCATGCTCAATTGAATAAAAAGGTTGAGGCGTCTGATGCCCTACAACCAATTTTTGTGGATACTGGCCAGCTTGTGGAGCGGAAAGAGGAATTCCAACTATTCGACCAAAATATTATTAATGATGCCAAGGTTGACGAAGAGCTCAAAATTGAGGATGTCAAAAATAATGCAATTTTGGAGTTGGAGCGTATTGGACCTCATTCTAAACACTTTTCAACATTATGTTTGGTTGGTGACATGGAAATTGATCCATTCGAGCATAGGGAGGAGTCAATAGATGAGGAACAAAGTGTTTATATTCTGAAATTTGCCACACCAAGGAGACAAAACGACATTCCTCACTTAAAGGCCAAGAAGTGCAAGATGCGATACCTACTACTTGGGTTCTTTATTTTTACACCACCACCCCATGAACGTGACAGAAAATTTGATGCAAAATTGGGGGCGCAATTTATATCCTCAAAGTGAAAGGAAAAGTGGTGAAAGTGATGGCGTCGTGCCGCGACGTTAAATTAGGCGCTTGTTGGGAGGCCACCCAGCTTTACTGCTTTCTTTTATTTTTGATATTTTTTTTGTAGTGTTGTTTTATTTTGTAGGATATTGAGCATAAGAAGAAAAGCCACCGGAAGTGTGCAAAAGTGAGCTATGTGGTTGAAATAAGTGTGAGGTACCCGCACAAGGGATCATACCAGGGAGAAGTCTGAGTATCCCGTGAGCTGCTAATTCTTCGGCCTTTGGCCTACCAGGGAGTCTCTTTTACCCTCTTGTTATTTTTAGTGTGCATTGAGGACATTGCACAATTTTAAGTGTGGGGTTAGGAGATTGTCTGGGTGATTTTCTGTGCTATGTTAGCTTAGTTATAGTACTCGTTCTTAGTGTAGTAATTTTTTTTTTTATAAAAAAAAAACTAAAAAACGAAAAAAAAAAAATTTGAAAGATTTGGACTTTTCCCGACGATGGATCTCCTAGACAGTTTTCTTGAGGGATTAAAGTCTAAACAAAAAATCCAAAAATATGTCTTTTATTTTCTAATAATCCCCCGTGGTTTTTCTTTGTGCCTCGGTTCTTTTCCATGGGATGTAGTTTGAACCGGGTAGTAGTATTTTTTTATATTTTTAGAGTAGATTAGAATTTAGGGAATAAATGGAGGAAGAATGATGAACCTAGGCGCCCTTGACTTGTTTGATAGTACCATATTTAGGCTTTGGCATGTGTAGTATCTTCCCTATGATTTAAAATTATTGATGATGCCTTGCTTAGTTGGATAGCATGTCTTGTGATGCCCATGTCTCGTTTTCTTGACTTATGTTCACTTTGTGCTTCATGCTTAATATCTCGTGGCTCCGTGAATATTTGTATTTGTTTGAGAGTCGGAATGAGACCATTCTTAGTGAGTCATGTGCCATGTGTGGTGAGGTTTTTGTATAGTCTATGTATTGTACTTGTGTCTAGAACTTGCCCGGTATGTGAGTTGAAGCGAAATTTTAGGTGATGTTCGGTTTGAAAAGTGACTTTAGGCTTTCTTTAATTTTTTTTGAGCTTTATTGCTTATCACAAATAAAATCTATCCCTAGTTAACCTTTTTGAGCCTATAGACTTTTATTTGGCACCCACATTACAAGCCTATACCCTTTTTATTCTTAATTGACATTGTTTTGATCCCTTTTCCTCTTAAAGCACTTTAATTGTGAGATGAGCGCTAAAAGAAGTAAGAAGGAACTAAGTATGGGGTGACTTTTGAGTGGAACCAATAAAAGGAAGAAAGGTGCACTTGTTGTTTTAAAATAATACACCTCTAGCGGAAATTGAAAAAAAAAAGAAAAAAAATAGAGATGAATACATTGTTGTCTTGTTCCTGCTAGTGGGTATGAATTAATGTAGTGCTTAAAGAAAGAGGGAAAATTGTTGGGAGTGATTTTAGTTGTGAAATTGAAGTTGGGATTGAAGAATTTGCGCTTAAAGTTGATTATGTGGTGTGTTAAAGTGCTTAGGAGCGTTAGTCACTATTTCTAAATATATCCTACCCGTCCCTTAGCCACATTACAACCATGGAAAAGTCCTAATTGATTTTAGATCGAGTGAGCCTACATTAGTAGAAATTTACATTATGGGCAAGCCTATGGTACCAATTACATGCATGTGACTTCTTTTGTGAGGGTGAGCGATATTTTTTTTGATATATATGAGATCTTAAAATATATTTGATCATGAGATTCGAATGTGTGGATTCAACTTACTCTCTTGCCTTGGTTGTGAGGGCACATGGTTTCACGAAGGATAGGTAACATTATAAGACTTCTCTAGGATGTTGGGTGTTCAAGCCATGAGTGCATTGTGACATTGAGTCGGTTTTTGAGGCTAGGATTGTTGTGAGCATATTGTCTTTGTTTGAATATTTTTGAAGAATGACATAAGTAAAGGTAAGTGTATGATGATTGCATATGCTAGAGTTTAATTGTTGCTATCTACCATAATCATTGGTGTAGTGTGCTTCAAATATGTTAAGTGCTCATAGATAGAGTAAATTTTTGGTTGACTCAAGGACGAGCAACGTTTAAGTGTGGGGTGTTGATGATAGGCTATAATTACATATTTTAGTCGCTTATTACACTCTAATTTACTGCACTTTAATTGAGTTTGAGCTTTAATCGCTAGTGTTTTGTACTAATTGTATGTTTTATGCCTTGTAGGAGTGATTCCGAGCTATATAGATGTTATGGAATGAATTCAAGTGATTTGGAGCTTTAAAGTTTGAGTAAAAGTTCAAGGAATTAAGCTGGGATCGTGTTTGGGGGTCAACGGATGATAGTTAGAGCGAACGAAGACTCCAGTAGGCAGATTGCGCACTGTCAAGTAAAATAGACATAACGTTTTGCTCAAAACTCCATTTTGGCTACACAATATATGGTTGGAAATATAACTCAAAGGGATACAACTTTCATGTTTTACGTTTTTCCAAATTCTAAAGGGAACAGGGTGAAAAATGCCCAGATGCGCGGCCATGCTAGTTTTAGCGCGCCCAGAAACAGAAAGTCAGCCAACTAGCGCGGCCAGATGCGCGCCCAGATGCGCGGCCGCGCTAGTTAAGCCCGGGAAAAGTGTCCTTTTTCACATTGGAGAAGGTATAATTGTTTGGGCCCAACCCTACTTGGTATATATACATAGGAGAACGTTTTTGAGAGCAATTTTTGACCAAGGAAGAGCACAGAGCCGCCGTGGAGGCCGGGTTTCATCTTTTATTCCACCAACTTAGTCTTTTTATGTTTCTTTGTATGATTTGCTGTTTTTCTACCATGTCTATGTGGAGCTAAACTTCACGTTCTAGGGTTGTGATTCTTTCATGACTATTGTTATTCGGATATTGATTTTGATTTCTTAGTTTATCATATTGGTTTATTTATTCAATCTTGCGCTTAAATATTTGATTGCTTGATCACCAATTGAATACTATCTACGAATCTAGAGTTGAACTCGAAAGTGGGAATTCTAGATTGCATATAGGATTGAGTAGAGCAAGTTCTTGAACCTGGGCCTCGGGGAACGGATTAGCGGTTAGGATAGACATATACCTAATTGCCTTGCTTGGTTGATTTACAGGAATTATAAATGCGTTCTTGTTGATTCTAACTCCATAGACATATAGGCGTTAGGTTAGCTTGAATAGGCGAGTAAGAACTCGACAGATTCTTATGAGTAATATTAACCCTGTCAACCAATAAACTAGATAAATTGGTTGGTCAATTCAATTGAAGAATAGAATAGGAATGTTAGATAGCCCATATCCCTAGATCGTTTTCATTACATTGATATCATAAAAATCTGCTCTTTTCCCCTGTTTAAAGTTCATTATTTGTTTTTATTTATTTTAACTAGATTAGAATCAAATACTTCTTGGTTTAATTCTTGTATAGATAATTAGGATAGTCTAATTTAGTTAATAGTTGATCATAAGTCCTCGTGGGTTCGACATCCGACTTTTAGTCACTTTATTACTTGACGACCGCGTATACTTGCGTGTGCGTTTGGCCGCAACAGTTCCTTCAACTCAGGCGGGGCCATGCGATACGGTAGAATAGAAATGGGCTGAGTGCCCGGAGCCAAATCAATGCAGAAGTCAATACCCCTGTCGGGTGGCATGCTCGGCAAGTTTGAAGGAAACACCTCAGGAAACTCACGCACTACAGGCACAGAATCCATAGAGTGAACCTCAGCACTAGAATCACGAACATATGCCAAATAGGCCAAAACACCCCTTCTCGACCATACGCCGAGCCTTCATATATGAGATAACACTACGGGTAGGATGACCAGGAGTCCCTCTCCACTCCAAACGAGGCAACCCCGGCAAGGCTAAGGTTACAGTCTTGGCATGACAGTCCAAGATAGCGTGGTAAGGTGATAACTAGTCCATCTCCAATATGACATCAAAATCAACCATGTCTAAAAGTAATAAGTCTACTCGGGTCACAAGAACCCCAATCACCACTATACAAGAACAATGAACACGATCTACCACAATAGAACCACACACCGGTGTAGACACATATATAGGAGCACTCAAAGAATCACTAGGCATGACCAGATACGGTGCAAAATAAGATGACACATAAGAGCATGTAGACCCTGGATTAAATAGAACTGAAGCATCTCTACTACAAACCAGAACAGTTTCTGTGATAACTGCATCGGGAGCCTCAGCCTCAGGCCTGGCTGGAAGGGCATAACATCGGGGCTAGGCCCTACCACTCTGAACTACATCTCTGGGATGGCCTCCTGCTGGCTGGCTTCCACCTCTAGCGGTCTGAGCTCCACCTCTAGCACCCCTACCTCCACCTCTCGCTGGCTGAGTGAGCGGTGGAACACTCGGTGCCTGAACCATGGCACGAGAACCCCAGTGCTGAGAACTGCTTGGTGCTCGAGGGTGAAATCTAGCAATATGCCTCGTGTCGCCACAAGTAAAACAAGCCCTCGGCTGCTGGGGCTGCTGCTCGAGCTCTAGGCTGAGCTCTGCCTCTACCTCGGGCCCTAGCACGACGTCGGGCCCTAGCACTACCTCGGCCTCTGCCCTTCGCAGGAGCTGCTACTGGGGGCTCGGGATACTGGTCAGCTGATGAAGCGGTACGTGTTCTCACAATTTGCAAGAGAACATAGTAGAAGTTCAATTAGCATTGAGAAATCAAATTGCACGACAGGAAAGAATAGATGTGATATTTTTTCTAACTCTGTAGCCTCTGGGGATAAATACAGACGTCTCCGTACCGATCCCTCACACTCTACTAAGCTTGTCCGTGAATTGTGAGACCTAAGTAACCTAGGGCTCTGATACCAACTTGTCACAATCCAGATTTTCCACCCTCGAGAGTCGTGATGGCCCTTACACGTGAAAGTTAGGCAAGCCGAGTGTTATAAATTCATTACCCTTTTTATTAAGCATGTTCAACAGTTTAATATAATAAGTGATCAAATAGTGGAATAAATTAAATAACAAGAAATGCGGAAAACGAAAACTTAATAGTTTAACCAAACATTGTTACATGAATCCGAAATGCAACACTACCCAAAATTTTGTGTCACAAAGTCACGGACCATCTACGAATACTACAAATAGAATCTGAATAGAAATACACGAATCTGTCTCTGAATAAGTAAAAATATAAGGAAATGATAGAAGGAGACGCCAAGGTCTGCGGACGCCTGCAGGACTACCTCGAGTCGCCTGTTGGACTGAAGACAGCAACCTCACTGCGGTCCAAAAGCTGCAGCACCGGGATCTACACACAGTGCAGAGTGTGGTATCAGCACAACCGACCCCATGTGCTGGTAAGTGCCTAGCCTGACCTCGGCGAAGTAGTGAAGAGGCTAGGACCAGACTACCAAATAAACCTGTGGGTTAAATCATATACAGCGGAAAAATAAAAGCAGAGGTTTACAGTTAAAGATGAGCGGGGGAAGGTATGCTGCGAGGAGTATCAATAACAACAGGATACCAAAGAGGAATGTAAAGAAACTAAAAGTCAATTGCTAACAAGAATAAGAAAAACAAACACAGTATTAACTTTCATCTCTTTCTTGTTGCAGGCGTGCAACCCGATCCCATTTCAAATATTACCATGGCGGAATGCCACCCGATTCCATTTCATATATCTTATTGCAGGCGTGCAACCCGATCCCAATTCATATATCCCGTTGCAGGTGTGCAACCCGATCCCATTTCATATATCTCGTTGCAGGCTTCATATATCTCGTTGCAGGCGTGCAACCCGATCCCATATCAAATATCATCGTGGCGGCGTGCCACCCGCTCCCATTTCATATATCTTATTGCAGGCGTCCAACCCGATCCCATTTCAAATATCACCGTGGCGATGTACCACCCGCTCCGATTTCACATATCTTGTTGCAGGCGTGCAACCCGATCCCATTTAAAAATCAACATCAATCACAAAGAATCCCAGCAAGAGAACAAGAGTATAATAACCACATCTCGGCAGGGGAGACAATATCATAAGCAATAACCTCCCGGCAAGGGAGACAATATCATAAACAATACATCCCGCCAAGGGAGACAATATCATAACAATAACATCCCGGCAAGGGAACCAACAATGATAATCATCATATTAGGCATGAATAAATCACAACGGAGTCACAACAATTACAATACTAGACTCACGGGCATGCTTGACACCGACGTATAGGTAGTCGTCACCATGCCTATACGTCGTACTCCACAATTAACACATAGCAATTAAGACACAACTCCTAATCCCTCAAGCAAAGGTTAGACCAAACACTTACCTCGATGCCACGAACATAATTCAAGCCTCAACTACCGCTTTAACTCTTGATTCCACCACCAATTCGCTTGTATCTAGCCACAAGTTACTTTACTATATCAATAAATTCTAAATGAATCAATTCTAATGTATGAAAATAGGTTTTCTAAAGTTTTTCCCAAAAAGTCAAAAATCGACCCCAGGCCCACATGGTCAAAACCCAAGGTTTGAACCAAAACTCAATTACCCATTCACCCACGAACTCAAATATGTAATTTTGTTTTGAAATCGAACCTCAAATCGAGGTCGAAATCCCCAAAATTCGAAAATCCTAAGTTCTACAGCAAACACCCAATTTCCCCCATGAAATCCCTTGATTATGAGTTGAAATCATGTAAAGAGATGGTTGGATTGAAAGAAATGAGTTAGAATTGACTTACAAATTATTTGGAAGAGTAGTTGTCTTTGAAAAATCGCCCATAGGTGTTTAGGTTTTGAAATGGTTGTAAAAATGGTTGAAACCCCGTATGAAATTCATTTTAGCAGGTATCTGATGTCGCAATTGCGACCAGGGTTCGCAATTGCGAAACCTTAAGGAACCTGCTTTCTTCGCATTTGCGATCAGGGGTTCGCATTTGCGAACCCTGAGGATTCCTGTTCTCTTCGCATTTGCGAAGCTACTGTCGCATTTGCGATATCGCAATTGCTATAATTACATCGCATTTGCGACCAAGACAGCCCAGGACATCCTTGCATTTGCGATACAAATTTCACATTTGCGAGCCAGGCTTCGCAATTGCGAAGCGTGCAGACCTGCAACACAACAGCAATTTCCTAAGTCCAAATTTCACTCCGTGGCATATCCAATACTCACCCGATCCCTCGAGACTCCAAACCAAACATGCACGCAAGTCCAAAAATATCATACGGACTTGCTCGTGCACTCAAATCATCAAAATAACATCAATAACTATGAATTTAGCATCAAAATCAAAGAAAAATCTCATGAACTCTTAAGTTCAAATTTTAACAACCGAAGGTCCGATTCACGTCATTTCAAGTCCGTTTCTTACCAAATTTTACAGGCTCGACTTAAATACCATATAAGACCTGTACCGAGCTCCGGAACCAAAATACGGGCCCGATACCATCAAATTCAATTACATTCAAATTTCTAAAAACTCTAGAAATTTCAGTTAAACAATTTTCTTCAAAAATTCATTTCTCGGGCTTGGGACCTCGGAATTCGATTCCAAGCATACGCCCAAGTCCCATATTATCCTATGGACCCTCCGGGGCCGTCAATTTACGGGTCCGGGTCTATTTACCCAAAATGTTGACCGGAGTCAACCTAAATTCATTTTAAAAGCAAAATTCATCATTTTTCACAGATTTTCACATAATGGCTTTCCGGATACACGCCCAGATTGAGCACGCAAATCGAGATGAGACAAAAGGAGGTTTTAAGGCCTTGGAACACAGAATTTATTTCTAAAACAACTGATGACCTTTTGGGTCATCACAGTCCATGCTTAATATGATGATTATAAATGTTGAACAAGGCTTATGAAAGTATTCTTGGTAATTGACCATTGTCGAGCATTGGCTCAAGTTCAGACTTATGTTGTGAAGTGATTGTGGAAGAGAGATGAGATATATCGTTGATTCCCTTGCCGGGAACTTATTGTTTATGATATTGTTTCCCTTGCCGGGATGTTATTGCTTATGATATTGTTTCCCTTGCCGGGATATTGTTGTTATATTATTGTTCCCTTGCCGGGATTCTTTTGTGATTGGTGTTAATTTGTATATTGGGATCGGGTTGCACGCCGCAACAATATTATAATGGGATCGGGTTGGACGCCGCAATAAGGAGTAATAAGGGTGGACAGGTGGGGTCGGGTCGCACGCCACAACATCATTATATGATTGGCATCGAGTTGCATGCTGCAACATCATTATGTGATTGGGATCGGGTTGCACGCCACAACAGTATTACATGATTGGGATCGGATTGCACGCCACAACAAGAAAGAATAAAAGTGAATATTAATTCTTATGGTAAGAACGAGAGTAAAAGCACGAAGAGTGATGCCGTGTACTTGTTTCTGTTTTCCTTCTTGCTGATCTAAAATTATGGTGTTCTTTATGCTCCCTTTCTCAAATTCTGTTAGTACTTGATATTCCCCGCAACATGTTCCCCATTCCCATCTTTAACTGCTAGTTTTTGTTATCATTATTTGCCGTATATGATTTATTTGCATATTTATTTGGTAGTCTTGTCCTAGCCTCGTCACTACTTCGCCGAGGTTAGGCTTGAAACTTACCAGCACATGGGGTCGGTTGTGCTGATACTACACTCTGTACTGTGCGCAGATCCCAGTGCTGGAGCATTTGGACCACAGTGAGGTTGCTTCCTTCAGTTCAGCGGAGACCCGAGGTAGTCCCGTAGACGTCCGTAGGCCTTGGTGTCCCCTTCTATCCTATTTCCTTCTGTTCTTACTTATTTCAGAGACAGACATGTATTTTTCTTTATTCAGACCCTATTTGTAGTATTCTTAGATAGTCCGTGAGATTGTGACACCAGTTCTAGGTGGATTATTTTTATGGAATCGTATTTGTATTAAGTTAAACTATTAAATTTCATTTTTCATATTTTTATTCCGATGTTGATCATATGTTGTCTCGTAAATGTTAAAGCTTAAGGAAAAAGGGTAATAAAATCTGTAACACTCGGCTTGCCTAGCTTTCACAAGTAGGCGCCATCACGACTCCCGAGGGTGGGAAATTCGGGTCATGACAAGTTGGTATCAGAGCTCTAGGTTGCTTAGGTCTCACAATTCACGGACAATCTTAGTAGAGTCTGAAGGATCGGTACAGAGACATCTGTGTTTATCCCCCAGAGGCTACAAAGTTAGGAAAAACTTCACATTTATTCTTTCCTGTCGTGCGAATGATTTCTTAATGCTAATTGAACTTCCACTCTGTTCCTTCGTAGATGGTGAGAACACATACTGCTTCTTCAGCAAACCAGTAGCCCGAGCCCCTAGTAGCTCTTGTGAGGGGCAGAGGCCAAGGCCGTGCTAGGGCCCGAGGCAGAGGTAGATCTCAGCCCAGAGCTCGAGCAGCAGCACCAGCGGCGGAGCCTCAGATCGAGTTTGACGACGAGGTTCCAGCCCAGTCAGTTCCAGTAGGACCAGCTCAAGTCCCAGAGGGGCTCATCACCACCCCGGTACTTCTGGATGCTCTGGTCCGTCTAGTGGGACTTATGAAGAGCGTCACTCAGGCATGCATATTTCCTGTAACACCAGTTTTCTCTCCTGCTGGGGGAGGAGCCCAGACTCCTACTACTCGCACTCCGGAGCAGATGGCTCCCCAGTTTCAGACTCCAGCAACTCAGCCAGTTGGGGTAGTTCAGCCGGGTGTTGTAGCATAGACCGGTAATGGGCCAGCCATGTCTGTTGATGCCTTGTGGAGGTTGGACAGGTTCACCAAGCTTTTTACTACCACTTTTAGCGGTACATCTTCTGAGGATCCCCAGGATTATTTGGACAGTTGTCATGAGGTTCTACGGAACATGGGGATAGTGGAGACCAATGGGGTCGACTTTGCTGCTTTTTGTCTGTCTGGATCCGCCAAGACTTGGTGGAGGGATTATTGTTTGGCTAGGCCAGTTGGGTCATTTGCTTTGACTTGGGATCAGTTTTCTCAGCTCTTTCTGGAGAAGTTTCTTCCTGTCACTCAGAGGGAGAACTATTGGAGGCAGTTTGAGCATCTCCAACAGGGTTCTATGACTGTCACTCAGTACTAGACCAGATTTATTGACTTGGACCGTCATGATCTTCTTATACTTCCCACCGAGAGAGAGAGAGAGAGAGAGAGAGAGGAGGAGGTTCATTGAGGGACTCGTTCACCCCATTAGATTGGGCGTGGTACTTATGTACCTCCTTCAGGACAACCAACACCTATCAGAGCACCTCCTCTTCAGAGTTATCATCATGGTCAGCCGGCCCGCCAGGGTTAGTCTCAATTTCCTCAACCGTAACACTCAGGTGGATGCTTTGAGTGCGGTGAGTATGGTCATATCCAGAGGGCTTGTCCGAGATTAATGGGTGTTCAGTCGCAGCATCAGGGTTCCCGTGCTATGGTTCAGGTACCGAGTGTTCCACCGCCCGCCAGCCAGCTAGAGGTGGAGGTAGAGGTGCTAGAGGTGGAGGTAGAGCTAATAGAGGTGGAGGTCAGGCCGCTAAAGGTGGAGGCCAGCCAGCAGGAGGCCGTCCCAAGGATGTAGTTCAGAGTGGTAGGGTGCAGCCCCGATGTTATGCTCTTCCAGCCAGGCATGAGGCCGAGGCCTCCGATGCAGTTATTACAGGTACTGTTCCGGTTTGTAGTAAAGATGCTTCAGTTCTGTTTGATCCAAGATCTACATACTTCTATGTGTCATCTTAGTTTGCACCATATTTGGTCATGCCTAATGATTCCTTGAGTGCTTCTGTATATTTTTCTACATCGGTGGGTGATTCTATTATGGTAGATCGTGTCCATCGTTCATGTGTAGTTGTGATTGGGGGTCTTGAGACCCAAGTAGATCTGTTACTTTTGTATATGGTTGATTTTGATGTTATATTGGGGATGGACTGGTTATCACCTTACCATGCTATCTTGGACTGTCATTCCAAGACCGTGACCTTAGCCTTGTCGGGTTTACCTCGTTTAGAGTGGAGAAGGACTCTTGGTCATTCTACCAACAGGGTTATCTCATATCTGAAGGCTCGTCGTATGGTTGATAAGGGATGTTTGACCTATTTAGCGTATGTTCATGATTCTAGTGCCGAGGTTCCTTCTATGGATTCCGTGCCTGTTGTTCGTGAATTTCCTAAGGTATTTCCTTCAAACTAGGGCTGGGCATATATCGGGTAAACCGATAACCCGAACCATTAATTATTTATTGGGTTAACGGTTCAGTGACGGTTTAGAATTTTTTTACTATTGGGTTATCGGTTCGGGCCTCGGTTTGCCAATTTTTTTAATGGGTTAACCGATAACCCAATAAGAATTAATAAAATTATGACTTTACCCTTAAGTATATACAAATGCTAGGGCTTCAGTTCATTCTCTCCTATTCTTTCTCAACCCCACTTTTCAGTTGCTTCATTTTCATTTTTCATAGACCTTACTAGTTACTCCTAGCATAAGTCTTTAGTATACTATATGTGAATTCTTCTCTTTTTTGCATAACTCTAGTGAATTGTCTTTTCTTTTTTGCTTAACTGTAGATAGAGTTATCTTATCGGGAAAACCGATAACTGAACCGATAATGATCGATAACTAATTAACCGATACCCGATAACCAATATATTATCGGTTTATCAAATTTGTAAACCGATAACCGATATGCTAAACCGATAATATTCATAACCGAACCGAACCGAACGATGCCGACCCCTACTTCAGACCTGTCGGGTATGCCACCCGACAGGGATATTAACTTTTGCATTGATCTGGCTCCGGGCACTCAACCTATTTCTATTCCTCCATGTCGCATGGCTTCGCCAGAGTTGAAAGAATTGAAGGAGCAGCTGCAAGACTTGCTTGTTAAGGGCTTTATAAGACCTAGTGTCTCGCCCTAGGGTGCGCTGGTGTTTTTTGTGAAGAAGAAGGATGGGTCGATGAGGATGTGTATAGATTATTGTTAGTTGAACAAGGTTACAATCAAATATAAGTACCCATTGCTGGGGATTGATGATTTGTTTGACCAGCTTCAGGGTGCCAAGGTATTCTCGAAGATTGATTTGAGATTGGGCTACCACTAGTTGATGATTAGGGCATCCGATGTCCCTAAGATAGCTTTCCGCACTCGGTACGGGCATTATGAGTTCTTGGTGATGTCATTTGGGTTGACGAATGCCCCAGCAACTTTTATGGACCTGATGAACCGAGTGTTCAAGCCTTGCCTGGATTCCTTTGTGATTGTCTTTATTAACGATATTTTGATCTATTCCCGCAGCCGGGAGGAGCACGAGCAACATCTTCGATTCGTTCTTTAGACTCTGAGAGATAGTCAGTTGTATGCTAAGTTTTCGAAGTGTGAGTTTTGGTTGGATTCAGTGGCCTTCTTGGGTCACGTTATATCAGCAAAGGGTATTCATATAGATCCAAAGAAGATTGAGGCAGTCAAGGGCTGGCCTAGACCCGCATCAGCTACAGAGATCCGAAGATTCTTGGGTTTAGTCGGTTACTACCATCGGTTTATGGAGGGGCTTTCATCTATTGCAGCCCCGATGACCAGGTTGACCAGAAGGGTGCCCAGTTCAGGTGGTCGGACGAGTGTGAGGCGAGCTTTCAGAAGCTCAATACAGCTTTGACTACGGCACCGGTGTTGGTTTTGCCCACAGGTTCAGGGCCATATACAGTGTATTGTGACGCATCTCGTATTGGACTTGGTGTGTTGTTGATGCAGGATGGCAAAATCATTGCTTATGCTTCGCGATAGTTGAAGATTCATGAGAAGAATTATCTAGTTCATGATTTGGAGCTAGCAGTCATTGTTCACGCGCTGAAAATTTGGAGGCACTACTTATATGGCGTGTCATGTGAGGTGTTTACGGACCACAAGAGTCTGCAGTACTTGTTCAAGCAGAAGGAGCTAAATTTGAGGCAGAGAAGGTGGTTGGAGCTATTAAAAGACTGATATCACCATCTTATATCATTCGGGAAAGACCAATGTAGTGGCCGAAGCTTTGAGTAGAAAGTTAGTCACTATGGGCATTCTTGCGTATATTACGATCGGTGAGGGACCGATTGCTTTGGATGTTCAGGCTTTAGCCAATCAGTTCGTGAGGTTGGATGTTTCTGAGCCCAGCCGTGTGTTAGCTTGTACAGTCGCTCGTTCTTCATTAATTGAGCGTATCAGAGATTGACACTATGATGATCCTCATTTGTGTGTTCCTTAGGGACACAGTGCGGCACGGTGGTTCCAAGCAGGTTACAGTAGGAGATGATGGAGTTTTGAGGATGCAAAGTCGAGTATGTGTGCCTAATGTGGATGGACTTCGAGAGTTGATTCTAGAGAAGGCCCATAGTTCCCGGTACTCTATTCATCCGGGCGTCGCTAAGATGTATCAGGACTTGCAGAAGCATTATTACTGGAGGATAATGAAGAAAGATACTATTGCATATATAACTCGGTGTTTGAATTGTCAGCAGGTAAAGTACGAGCACCAGAGACCTGGTGGTTTGTTTCAGAGGATTGAGATTCCTGAGTGAAAGTGGGAGCGTATCACTATGGACTTCGTTGTTGGACTCCCACGGACTCAGAAGAAGTTCGATGCAGTGTGGGTTATTGTTGATAGGCTGACCAAGTCAGCGCATTTTATTCCTATGGCAGTCTCTTATTCTTCAGAGAGGTTAGCAGAGATTTATATCCGGGAGATTGTTCGTCTTTATGGAGTGCCCGTGTCTATCATTTTCGACCGAGGTACGCAGTTTACCTCGCATTTCTGGAGGGTACTTCAATGTGAGTTGGGCACACGGGTCGAGTTGAGCATAATATTTCATCCTTAGATGGACGAACAGTCCGAGCGTACCATTTAGATTTTGGAGGATATGCTCCGAGCTTGTGTTATTGACTTTGGAGGCTCGTGGGATCAGTTCTTGCCTTTAGCGGAGTTTGCCTACAACAACAGCTATCAGTCGAGCATCCACATAGTTCCCTATGAGGCATTATATGGTAGGCGCTATCGGTCGCCGGTTGGGTGGTTTGAGCCGGGAGACGCTCAGTTGTTGGGTACGGATCTAGTATAGGATGCCTTGGACAAGGTTAAGATCATTCAGGATAGGATTTGTACAGCTTAGTCCAGGCAAATGAGTTATGCCGATCGTAAGGATCGTGATGTGGCATTCATGGTCGGAGAGCGGGTGTTACTTTGGGTGTCGCCTATGAAGGGCGTGATGAGATTTGGGAAGAAGGGCAAGATAAGCCCTAGATTCATTGGTCCTTTTGAGATACTTGATCGAGTGGGAGAGGTGGCTTACAGACTTGCGTTGCCATCGAGTTTATCAGTCGTGCATCCAGTTTTTCATATGTCCATGCTTCGGAAGTATCACGGCGATCCATCCCACGTGATAGACATCAGTATTGTCCAGTTGGACAAGGACTTGTCCTATGAGGAGGAGCCGGTAGCTATTCTAGACCGGCAGGTTCGTCAGTTGAGATCGAAGAGTTTTCCTTCGGTTCGTGTTCAGTGGAGGGATCAGCCTTTTGAGGCAGCAACCTGGAGTCAGAGTCCGATATGTGGAGCCGATATCCCCATCTTTTACCGACCCAGGTACTTTTCTTATGTCTGTTCGAGGACGAACGGTTGTTTTAGAGGTGGAGAATGTGACGACCTTTTTCATCACTCATTTTGAAAGTCAATTCTGTGTCCCAAGGCCTTGAAAACCTCTTTTTGTCTCACCTCGATTTGCATGCGCAGTCCGGGCGCGCTTTCGGAAAGCTTTTATGTGAAATATAAGAAACATTATGAATTTGGACTTTAAAATTGGTTAAAGTTGACCTTGGTCAATATTCTTGGTAAACGGACCCGGACCCGTGATCGACGGTCCTATAGGGTCCGCAGTAAAATATGGGACTTAGGCGAATGCCCGGAATTGAAATCCGAGGTCCCAAGCCCGAGAAAAGAATTTTTTAAGGAAAATTGTTTGCTGGAAAATATAAAGGCATTAGAAGTGAATTGATGCAATTTCTGGATGGGACGGGCCCGTATCTTGGTTCCAGAGCCCGTTACAAGTTTAAAATAATAATTTGGTTGAATCTGTGGAATTTGGTATGAATCGAAATTCGTTTGATATAAATCGGACCATTAGTTGAGAAAATGAGAATATCAATGTTCTTGAGTAATTTCATGAATTTGAGGTTTAATTCGTAGTTGTTGATGTTATTTTGATAATTTAATCGCACGAGCAAGTCCATATGATGTTTTTAGACTTGCGTGCATGATTGGTTTGAAGCCCTGAGGGCTCGGGTGAGTATTGGATAGGCCACGGAGTGAATTTGGACTTAGAGAAATGGTTGTTGCAGGTTCAATTGTGTTGCAGGCTCTGATCTCGCAATTGCGAGGTCAGGCTTCGCAATTGCGAGCCCAACAGGCTTGGCAATTGCGAAGGGCTGATCGCAATTGCGAAAGAAGCCCTGGCCAACCTAGTTCGCATTTGCAAGCATTTCTTCGAAAATGCGAAGCCCTCAGTAATTTCCCAGATGTCGCAAATGCAACTGTTTCTTCGCAATTGCGAAGATAGTAGACCTGATTGCAAATGCAAAGATGAAAGGTTTTTCAAGGGTTCGCAATTGCGAACCCCTGATTGCATTTGCCACATCAAAGACCTGGTAAGTGGGATTTCAGACGGGATTCTTCTTCAGTTTTACAACATTTCAAACCCTAAAACATCTTGGCGATTTTTCAAAGGCACAAACTCCTCCAAATCATTAGTAAGTAATTTCTACCTTATTTCCTTCAATCTATAACATCTTTTTACATGATTTCATTTCAAAATCAAGGGTTTTCATGGGGAAATTAGGTGTCTTCATGTATTAGAATTGATTTATTTAGCATTTATTAATGTTATTAAGTAAATTGACTAGATACAAGCAAATTGGAAGTATATCGAGAGCTAAAGCGGTAGTTGAGGCTTGATTGTGTTCGTGGCATTGAGGTAAGTGTTTGGTCTAACCTTAGCTTGAGGGAATAGGAGTTGTGGTCTCTTTTTCTATGTGTTAAGTGTTGAGTACGACGTATATGTGTGGTGACGAGTATCTATACGCTGATGTCAAGCATGCCCATGAGTTTTATACTATGATTGTTGTGACTCTGTTATGTATTGTCCATGCTTAATATGATGATTATAAATGTTGAACAAGGCATATGAAAGTATTCTTTGTAATGACCATTGTCGAGCATTGGCTCAAGTTGAGACTTATGTTGTGAAGTTATTTTGGAAACGAGATGAGATATATCGTTGATTCTCTTGTCGGGATGTTATTGTTTGTGATATTGTTTCCCTTGCCTGGATGTTATTGCTTATGATATCGTTTTCCTTGCCGGGATATTGTTGTTATACTATTATTCCCTTTTCGGGATTCTTTTGCGATTGGAGTTGATTTTTATATTGGGATCGGGTTGCACGCAGCAACAATATTATATGGGATCGGGTTGCACGCCGCAACAAGGAGTAATAAGGGTGGACAGGTGGGGTCGGGTTGCACGCCGCAACATCATTATATGATTGGGATTGGGTTGCACGCCGCAACATCATTATGTGATTGGGATTGGGTTGCACGCCGCAACAGTATTACATGATTGGGATCGGGTTACATGCCGCAATAAGAAAGAATAAACGTGAATATTTATTCTTATGGTGAGAACGAGAGTAAAAGCGCGAAGAGTGATGTCGTGCACTTGTTTTTGTTTTCCTTATTCTTGCTGATATGAAATTATGGTGTTCTTTATGCTTCCTTACTAAATAAAATTCTATTAGTACTTGATATTCCCCGCAGCATGTTCCCCCTTCCCATCTTTAACTGCTAGTTTATGTTATCATTATTTGTCGTATATGATTTAACTGCACAAGTTTATTTGGTAGTCTTATCCTAGCCTCGTCACTACTTCGCCGAGGTTAGGATCGACACTTACCAGCACATGGGGTCGGTTGTGCTGATACTACACTCTGCACTGTGTGCAGATCCCGGTGCTGGAGCATTTGGAGCACAGTGAGGTTGCTGCCTTCAGTCCAGCGGAGACCTGAGGTAGTCCTGCAGACGTCCACAAGCCTTGGCGTCCCTTTCTATCCTATTTCCTTTTGTTCTTACTTATTTCAGATACAGACATGTATTTTTCTTTGTTCAGACCCTATTTATAGTATTCTTTATAGTCCGGGAGATTGTTACACCAGATCTGGGTGGATTATTGTTATGGAATCGTATTTGTATTAATTTAAACTATTAAATTTCGTCTTCCGCATTTTTATTCCGCTGTTGATCATATGTTATCTCGTAATGCTAAAGGTTAAGGAAAAAAGGTAATAAAATCTGTAACACTCGGCTTGCCTAGCTTTCACGAGTAGGCGCCATCACGACTCCCGATGGTTGGAAATCCGGGCCGTGACACAATATTTTTTTATTGTTGCATTCATTAGATTAAATGTTTGTATTTATTGTATTCGCTATTTTATATTCAGTGTATTCAAATGTATTTGTATTAACAGTCTTTTAGTTATTTCTAATACATATTATTACTGTTGTATTCACTATATTTTATTGGTTCTATTCACTGTATTTCTATTTGTATTCAGTGTATTTTACTATATTTCACTATTTATATTATGTTCTATTTTAATTTTTATATTCAGTGTATTTCAATATTTGTATCTTGTATTCATGCATACTGTATGTACATTATGCATGAATACATATGTATTCAGATATATTTAAAAATACAGATCTTCAAAATACATAAATATAGGGAAATAAATGTATTTATATAAAAATACAATGTGTTTGTGTGAATTTGTACAGAATACAAAATATTTGTATCATTATATGTGACTAAATAGCAAAGAAGAGAAGAAAGTTCGTCGGAGATGGCGTTTTCCAGCCAAGAAGAGAAGAAAGTTATGATAAGAGTTCATAACATTGCTCCTTTCCATTCTTCTACTCTATTCTATTATCTCGTTTGCCATCAATACTAGGGCGTTGTCATGACCCAAAAACCAAACCGTTATGATGGCACATAACCCGACCCGTTAGGTAAGCCAATTAACAATAAAACTGTCACGACCCGGAATCCCCACCATCGAGACTGTGATGGCGCCTAACATCACACTTGCTAGGCAAGCAAACGTTAGAGTTTTTTATTAGCCAATTCCTTTACATTTCAGTGATTGGAAATAAGCTTCAGTGATTAACAACAAAAAAGCCAAAACAAATCAAAATAAACGTGGAAGTACATAAGTAACAACTTTGATTATATGATATTACTACCCAGAATCCGGAATCACAGTTCACGAACATTCTATGATTTTACTACAAGTATTTGTCCGAAAAAAGATACAATTGTTTACGAAATAAGGAAAATAGTGAAGTATGGAGTATAGAAGGGGACGCTAAGGCATGCAGACGCCAAAATGACTACCTTGGGTCTCCAAGCAAGTAAATCCTACGGCCAACCTCTCGATCTGCATGAACTTGCTCCAAAATCTGCACAGGAAGTGCAAAGTGCAGTATTAGTACAATCGACCCCATGTTTAACCTCGAAGAAGGAGTGACGAGGCTACGGCGAGGCAATAAAAATATAACCCGCATACAAAGTATAATAAAAGCAGAAAGAAGATAGGATAAAATAGACTAGTAACTTGCAAGAATTGTATACAGTTGTCAAAGTATATCATCAGTGTTCAGCTATTACCAATCCTTAAGTGCAATTTAAGACTACCGTTCAGCAAACACAATCAAGGAAAAATATAAGCATAAGGGTTGTTGCAGCGTGCAACCCGATCCCACCATATCACAATAATCACAATCATAGTTCACCATTAATTCACCACAATCCACCCTTATTACACCTATTGCGGCGTGCAACCCGATCCCACCGTACATATCATTTCACCATTATTCCTCCTTAATATATCACACTTATTCCACCTATTGTGGCGCGCAACCTGATCCCACCATATCAATATCAGTTACTCAGCAGGTACAGAAATTACATAATTCAAATCACATAACTCTTCACAAGGCTCAACCTTGAGCCAAAACAATTAGGGAGCTAATACACTATGAGACTTTACACAGGTAATACTACTCAGCGAGACCAATCCAGAATATGCCTTGAAAGTACCAATAACCAACTCAAGCAAATAATATGAGGCAATGAAACTACGACAACAACTAATACTTTCAGCAAAGAGAAACAATGTCTAACAAGTAGCAATTAAGTATGGAAATACAAGTAAAGCATGTAGCAGTTATGACATGAAATGAGACAATATGAGAGGAACAAGAAAGAAACAGGCAAAACAGGTAAATTGGCAGCGCATAGATACTCGTCACTTCACCTATATGCCGCTCACATGGATTTCATATAGAAAATAAGTTGAGGGTTCCTAATCCCTCGAGTCAAAGTTAGACACGACACTTGCCTCACTCCGCGGGTCACTTAATGCTCAGTTACCGCTTTTCCTCTAGTATCCAACTCCAAACAACTCGTATCTAGCCACAATTAACTCAATAACAACAATTATTGCTAAAGGAATCAACTACAATGCATAAATTAAGATTTCTCAAACTTTTCCTCAAAAAGTCAAAAATCAACCCCAGGCCCGCTTGGTCAAAACCTGAGGTTCAGACCAAAATCCATTTACCCACTCACCCCTGATCCCTGATATATAACTGCTTTTGGAATCTGACCTCAATTCGAGGTCTAAATCCCCAATTTTCCAATTCTCTAGTTTCTACCCAAAAACCCCCAATTCTACCATGAACACTCTAGATTTTTAGTTGAAAATTTATGAAATGCAATGAGTAATTGCAAGAAAGTTGTTTAGAATCACTTAACAACACTTTTGGGAAGAAATTATCTTTGCGGGAACTTCTTGATGGGAAGTTCGATTGGAGATTGAGTAAGCTACCATAATACAGAAATTGAAGTGCAGTCCACGAGAATAGTATTGTTATTAAGTGCAGATGCACTGGAGCATGTGTAGGTGCACAACACAGAGGAGTTCATAAGAACGTTTTTGCATAGGAGGCACGATTCTAGAGAGATCGACACATTCCCATGAGTTAGAGAGCTTCAAGTAAGAGCGGATTGAGATTGAATTGATCCATTGTATTAGAAAATTCAAGCCATGACATTTGTTAAAAAAGCGTATTGAATTTTTTCTATTCAAATTGGCAAGTTATTATATAGTGGCAACTTGTGTGGAAGTTGTACCAAGTTGGATTGTAACTTGTTTATGACTTGAAAGTTTGAAATTGACAACTTCTTATGATGTAAGAGGTGACCCAAGCATGAGAAAAAGTTCAAATTGATAAGATGATGTCAACGTGGAATCAAGTAGGAGGAAGAAAACTTTGAATTAGTAACCTCCAGTGACATTAGCGAGACATAAGCCAATGAGATTTCATCTTTTATATAAAGGGCGCTGCTCTTTCATTTTGAATTATCGAGATCAACGAGATGCAGTTCTTTATAGGAATAACAAAGAGGTAGAGTGTTCTATTTATAATTATAGGTAGTAGATAGAATTGTGAAGTAGAACGGTAGAATTGAAAGAAAATATTAGAGAAATGTTGGGATACACTTATGTGTAATTTCCTTGTACTGGATTTGCAAGATATTTTCTTGGCATTTCCTTGTCAAACTAAAGTGGAGTCTCTAATTTGTATTCTCTCTATACACACTTGTATAATAGTGGAATTTCTCCTCCTTATTTGTGGATATAAGCATAAATGGCTGAATCACGCTAAATCTCAGTGTCACTATTTCTCTATTGTCGTTACTATCTTATTTTGTTGTCTTGTTTAATCAACAGTATCTACTGACCATGTCTGCAACATATCATTTGATAACCTCATGCTATGTCATCACATACATCACTGAAGGTTACTAATTCGAACTTTTCTTCCTCCTGCGTGACTCATTGCTAACCTCACTGAAGGTTATCAGTTTGAAGTTTTCTTCCTCTTTCTTAAATCATAAGAGGTTTCTAAATAAAACTATTCAAGTCATAAACAAGTTGCAAGCCAACTTAGTATAACTTGCACACAAGTTACCACCAAGAACTTGCCAAGTTTGACTTTTCTAACAAATCTCCACCTGCGCTTGAATTTCTATTCCCGTGGATCAACTCATTCTCATAGTACTTGAAGTTCCCCAACTTCATGGCAACTTCTGTTATTTTATTTTGAGTTCTCCTAATTGTTCTCCCTATGTATGATTTTTTTAGGAACTTCTGAGTTGTGAATCTACCCATCCTTGGATCAGCACTCCACCTTCCATTTTTATTATAGCAGCATAGAACCTTTCTCTTGGCTTGCAGTAAATGCATCTACTAGGAATTCGGTGGTATGGTGGCTTTCTCTACCTCCCCTCGAACTTCCAGCAAAGGAGCTTGCTCTCGACATAAACAAGTTGCAAGTTAACTTAGTACAACTTGCCATTAAACAACTTGCCAAATTTTGAATAAAGAAAATTCAAGGCACTTTTCTAACAAACCCAATGTGTAATGGAAATACTACACAAACATATCGGCTATAGGATTTCTATTATATAAGAATTAAGTGTTAGGTTTTAAAATATTGAAATTGTATCCATATATAAGTTGATTAAAATAAATTGAAGTAAAGTAATCAAACGGAAAATTGAAATTAAAGAATTATGATTTATATATATTAACTTTTTTGGAATTTTAAAAAGGGAATAAATATTTCTGTTGGCACATGTTTGAAAATTTTGATCAGATTTCTTGTTAGATTTATTTATTCCTAATATATTTGCCATGTTTTCTTTCAAATGTTAAAGTGGTCAGAAAAGCAATGGGTGTAATATGTTGTAAGAAAGTTTCAAATCCTTTGAAAACTTCAGGTGTGATTAAACCTTTAAAGTAGGAAGGTGCGATTAAACCTTTCAAATCCTAATAATGGTATATTTGCATTTTTTATTTGTAAGTTATGTTTGATCTCTTTTTTATAATTCCATTAACTCTAGTATAGATATTTTTTTCTTTTAATTTCAATTTTCCTTGTAATTTTTTCACTCAATTTATATTGATTTATTTGGTCAGGGGTGCACTCTGTTTGTTTTAATATCAAATACTTCGACCCCCTATCTAATGGAAATCGTATACAAAGTATTTGAAACGTTGGGCTCGTTCTTTCTCTTTTTGATTAATGGTTAATATATTTGGAACACATTTATAACTTTTTCCAAATTAGTGGTTAAGATTTATACGTCATTAGAAAATATAAAGAATTTCTAGTACTTTCATTTTTTTTTTTTATCATTATTTTTATTTGTATAATATTAGCCTGAGATGAGTTTTTATGGAGTGAGATGCTAGGATTCATATAATGGACCCCAACTTAAGATGAGTTTATATGGAGTGAGATGATCAGTGAGGATTCATATAGCCGACCCTAACTTGAGATGAGTTTATATGGAGTAGGATGATCCGGTGCGGATTCGTATAGCCAACCCCAATCTATTAGGGATTGGGGCTTAGTTGTTGTTGTAATGGTTAATATTTGTTCTAGGATTTTCATTATATAGGAGCTTAGGTTCTTGATTTTGATATATAAGGACATATCCAAGATTCTGTAAAATTAATATTATAAGGGTATTTAGGGTGATTTATTCTGCCTGTTAAAGATAATGTTGTGTCCAACCTATGTCTTATACCATTAATTTTCAAACTTTTTGTGTCTGTAACAATTCTCGTGTCTATATCCACGCTACTCTAAATAAGCAAACTAGCTGAAAAATGTATATTGGATAGGCACTCGGTTGAAAGCTAAATTCGAGAATGCAGAGCCTTCAAGCAACTCCAACCGCATCATATCTCAGCAATTTATTAATGGGGAGAAATGTCAACTCTGCATATTGTGCTCTTAGCAGAATGCAAGATTGCTCCCCCGCTTTGACTTTGCCTCCTGATAGTATGTCTTATTTAAAAGCATCATTTGCTGTATCAGGTGAAGTGATGTATATTCTATTGTTTCGAACTATGCAGGTTCTCATACAGGATTTCAGAGACTGACCATACGATGTGGGGTTAAGTTTCGCCCTTGCATTGACATACACAAGGTGTAGTGGTTTCCTTTTTTATGGTTTACCTTTTACATTTTGGTATCCCTAGTTTGAGCTATGTATATCTTTTAAAGGTTAAGTTTCAACTTGGAAAGGCCTAATACCTGTTTGTCTCCTTCTCTTCCCTAAATTGAGTTGTGAAACCAGTTGAGGGATAGTTAGTCTATTTTTCTTGGGGTTTATTATGTTAGATGAGTGCAATGCAGGGGTTTGGTAGTCTTTTTGTTACACTATTTAAGTTATTTCTACTGGTTTCAAGTGCTAGCAATGATAGAATGACTGAAATCTGTGCGACATAAATTGTCATAATGTAGGAAGACTTAAAATAGTCTGGTATTCTGGTTTAGATGAGAACAACTGTTGGTTATTTTAGAACCCTTCAAGCTGGACAGTAGAAAGAAAGATACACAGGTGTGGCTGGCAAATAATAAAAGGAATTTTACCGTTAGTAGCTGCTGTAACATTGCATTAGCAAGAGCATTGCTTACCCGTTTATACTTTTATCTTGAATCTTTGTTTGTTTGTGCTTTCGCGTATATCACTATTTCTAGTTTACTCTGTATTAGTTCTGCCTCTGCCTGTTTCTTGTGACAGTTAGTTGTAGATTATATTTCTTTCTTTTTTTTCTTGTATTTTAATTCGCCGCCTGTTTTAGTGACTTTTAGTTGTAGATTATATTTCAGCAATTTCTTTTATTTTTAATCCGTCGCTTGTTTGGGGGTAGTGCTTGCGTAGTGTCCCTTAGATTATAGTGGCTTTGGTGAACGATGATAGGGCGAGGTCTTGTCCTCGGGGGAGCCACCGCGGGGGATGGGGTGCGGGGGGCAAGGGGGTAAGAGGGCTAAGGGAGGCACCAGGCTGAGAGTTAGGTCTTGGAACATAGGAACTTTAACTGGAAAGGTCTATAGAGTTAGCGAAGATTCTCCAAAAGAGGAAGATTAATATAGCTTGTGTCCAGGAGACTAGATGGATAGGAGCTAAGGCGCGGGATGTGGACGGGTTTAAACTATGGTATTCTGGGAGTGTGGGAGGCAGGAACGAGGTAGGTATTTTAGCTGATAAGGACCTCCGGGAACTTATGTTGCGGCGACTCTCCAAATATATTGATGCACCCGTGTCGGATACTTCAAAAATGCACTACTTTTGGAGGATCCGACACACACTCAACGACATTTTCGGAGATCCGAGCAGCATAGCCGGGAACTAATGGTGGAGGTTAGGAGAGTGAACGACAGACTGATGACTATTAAGCTAGTGGGTGGATTTACTTTGAACATAATCCATGCGTACGCTCCCAAGTAGCTTGGATGAGGAAGTCCAAAGGCGTTTCTAGGAGGATTTGGATGAGATGGTGCATGGTATACCGCGCACAGAGAATCTTTTTATTGAAGGAGATTTCAACGACCACATTGGAACGAAGTCTGAGGGTTATGATGATGTGCCGTTTGGAGATAGAAACGGAGGAGGAACTTCACTGCTGGATTTTGCTAGAGCGCTTGATTTGGTGATAGCAAACTTGAGTTTTTCGAAGAAGGTGGAACGCTTGGTCACCTTGCAGAGCTTGGTGGCCAGGACCAGATTGATTATCTACTTTGCAGTAAGTTCGATAAAGGTCTTTGCACGGATTGCAAGGCCATCTCTAGTGAGAACCTCACGACCCTTCATAAGCTCCTGGTCATGGACCTTGAGATCAAGTGGAAGAAGAGGAAGAGGGCGTTGTTAGGCCAACCTAGGATCAAGTGAGGTGCCTTCACTGGAGACAAAGCGCAGGAGTTGGGGGTTAAGATGCTGACTATGGGGGCTTGGAGGAGTAGTGGAGACACGAGCGTTCTGTGGACCACGACCGCGCAATGCATCAAGGAAGTTGCTAGAGAGGTATTAGGGGTCTTGAAGGGCTACTCTAGTGGTCACAAAGGAGGCTGGTGGTGGAATTGAGAGGACCAAGAAAAGGTGGAAACCAAGAAAGCGGCGTATCTGAAGCTAGTAGAAAGCATAGACGAGGAGGAGAACAAGTCGAATAGGGAGTGGTACAAGTTGGCTAAGAAGGAAGCGAAGTTAGCAGTTACGGCAGCGAAGACTACAGCATTTGGTCGTTTAAATGAAGAACTTGAGGGTAAAGGCGAGGATAAGAGGCTGTTCAGGCTAGCCAAGGTGATAGAACGAAAAATCCGTGACTTGGACCAAGTGAAGTGCATCAAGGACGAAGAAGGTATAGTTTTGCTGGATGAGGTGCATATCCGTCGGAAATGGAAGACTTACTTCCATAGTCTCTTGAACGAGGAGGACAGAAATATTGTTTTGGGTGATTTGGAATCCTCCGAGAGTCGTTCTTACCTTAGGTATGTAGGCGAATTAGAGTTAAGGTCGTGGGGGCTATGCGTAAGATGAGTAGGGGCAAAGCGGCAAAGCGACCGGGCCAGATGAAATCTTGGTGGAGTTTTGGAAGAGTGTGGGCAGGGCGGGCTTAGAGTGGCTCACTAGGTTATTTAATGTCATTTTTAGGACGAAAAAGATGCCCCAAGAGTGGAGGTAGAGCACGATGGTTCCTTTATACAAGAACAAGGGTTATATCCAAATCTGCAACAACTATCGGGGTATTAAGTTGCTTAGTCATACTATGAGAGTTTGGGAGAGGGTGGTTGAGTTAAGGGCGAGGAGGAGTGTGTTGATTTTCAAGAACCAGTTCGGGTTTTATGCCGGGGCATTCGACTACGGAAGCCATTCACCTTGTTAGGAGATTGATAGAATAGTGTACCTGAGGGAGGTTTTGTGGAGGTATTTGGGGGCTAAAGGTGTACCTGTGGCCTACATTAGAGCGATTAAAGACATGTATGATGGAGCGAAGACTTGGGTGAGGACAGTGGGATGGGACTCAAGCCATTTCCCGGTCATGATGGGGTTGCACCAGGGGCCGACACTCGGCCCTTTTTTGTTTCCCCTGGCGATGGACGTACTGACGTGCCACATCCAAGGGGAGGTGCCATGGTGCATGTTATTTGCTGACGAGACATGAGTCGGTGTTAACCCGAGGTTAGAGGTGTGGAGGCAAACCCTGGAGTCCAAAGTTTTCAAGTTGAGCAGGACCAAGACAGAATACTTGGAGTGTAAGTTCAGTAGTGCAACTCAGGGAGTGGAAGGGGAGGTGAGGCTGGATTCATAAGTCATCCCTAGGAGAGGTAGCTTTAAGTACCTTGGGTCTATTATACAGGGGGGTGGAGAGATTGACGAAGATGTAACACATCGTATTGGGGCGGGATGGATGAAACGGAACTTGCTTCCGGAGTTATGTGTGACAAGAAAGTGCCAGCAAAACTTAAAGATATGTTTTATATAGCGGTGGTCAGATCGACTATGTTGTATGGGGCTGAGTGTCGGCTAGCCAAGAGCTCTCATATCCTGAAGATGAAGGTAACAAATGAGAATGTTGAGATGGATGTGCGGGCACACCAGGTTAGATAGGATTAGGAATAAAGTTATTTGGGACAAGGTGGGTGTGGCCCCTATTAAGGACAAGATGCGGGAAGCGAGGCTTAGATGGTTTGGACATGTGAGGAGGAGAAGCACAGACGCTCTGCTAAGGAGGCGTGAGGAGTTGACGTTGGAGAGCCTAAGGAGAGGTAGAGGTAGGTCGAAGAGGAATTGGGGAGAGGTGATTAGGCAAGACATGGCGCAACTACAACTCACCGAGCACATGACCTTGATAGGAAGGTGTAGAAGTCGAGGATTAGGGTAGTAGGTTAGGTAGTCTAGATTGTTCATACCGGTAGTATTAGTACGTGCTCTAGTATTTTGTTGGTATTAGGTTTCTGTATCTACCTGTCGTTTCTTGTATTTCGGTTATCTTACTATCTTGTTGTTATTTATGCTGCTTTTACATGGCTTCTCGGTGTTGTCCCTTCTTGTTTTTCTTTTCATTAATTCGTTAATGTGATGCTTATGCTTCCGTGAGCCGAGGGTCTATTGGAAAAAACCTCGCTATCTCCACAAGGTAGAGGTAAGGTCTGCGTATACACTACCATCCCCGGACCCCACTATGTGGGATTATACTGGGTATGTTGTTATTGTTGTAGTAGTAGTAGCTGCTGTAACGTGTTTCGCGAAAATTTGAATAATTGGATGAAGGCATTGCCTATGATATGGAAAACGAAAGCACCATCAGAAGTATCATTATTTTTCCGGATTGCTGCAATAAATGCCTGTCTAACTCAAGATTTGCTCCGGAGGAGGGATTTATAATTTGCAGCAGAGGTGTTATCTGTGTGAGAAGAAAGTAGAATCAGCAATCACTTTCTGATTTACTGTAGTGCAGCTGGTGATGCCAAGAAATGTGCAGAGTTAACAAAATTCGGAGAACACCTCCGATGCATCTTATGGATTATATGGTTGGAAAGAAATAGGGGGTGTTTTGATTGAGAAACGAAATAGATAGCAGTTGTGAAGTATAAATGCGTAGAGAATTTGTTTTACTGGCGTAAGGAGAGGGCAGTAGAAGATTTCTCAGATGTTTTAGACTTTTTAGATTCATTTAGATGATTGTACTAATGCTATACCTATTTTGCTGTACCATCTTGATACTTTCTTTAATAAAATTACGTACCTTGTCAAAAAAAAAAAAGGATAAAAGAAAATAAAAGAATTTTTTTTAAAAAAATAGTGCAAAAGATATTGGTAGTTATTTAGGCTAATAACTCGACTTTGTGATGATTACTTGACAAGGCCAGAGTTGCACTTGATTCAGAATTTGTGTTACTAAGTTCACATTATTCAATCTACTGAATACTTACAAAAATTAAGTTGTGTTTCAGGGAAAAGTTTAACAAATTGTTGGATCCACTCTACGAGATTCTAAGGAGGGAAATACGAGTCTGGTCACTAACTTTGAATCTGATAAATCAGCTGCAGAATATGCGAAGCTTTACAGAGATGATGGACTTTTAGGTGGTCATGTTATTATGCTTGGAGTAGATCCTTTGAGCATATCAGCTGCAATTGAGGCATTGCATGCTTACCCTGGTAATTAGTGTTCTTTTTTCTTGCTCCTTTAACAGTAATTGTCATTTTTGTTCCAATATTTCTTGTCTGACCTCTGCGTCATAACAATGTATTTCTCTGTTTATTCTAGTTTTTGATGTTATAGAGATTACAAGCTTCTCTTTTTTTTTTTGGGTGAGATTTACAAGCTTCTCAAAATGAAAGCAATCAAATTACACTGAAGCATACTACTCGCACCATCTTTAAGAGTTTACTTTTTGAGGTTTCTAAAAAGGAGAATGTGATTTGATGCTGTTATAGACTGTTATAAGTATTATTAGAAAACTTCTGTCAAACTTCACAGTAGCCGCAGATGCTATATCTGAGTATCACAATCATGCACATCTGCTATTACAACAACAACAACCAAAAAACAAAAACCAGTGTAATCTCACAAGCAGGGGCGGATTTATAAGGGAGACTATGGGCACGTGAACCCATGGTCTCTTCGCAAAATTAGATATTTTATGTACGTATTTTCTAAAGTTGGTATAATATTAACTATTGGCACCCATGCTCCAAAAAGGTTGAATGGTACTTGGTTGAAGGTTGAATTATTTACCAAGAGGAATAGAGATCAATTCCCACTTAATACATTTTTTCCTCCTTTTTTTGGTAATGCACCCATGACTAAAAATCCTAGACCCGCCTTTGCTCACAAGTGGGATCTGGGAAGGTAGTGTGTACGCAGCTTTACCCCTACTTTGAGAAGGTAGAGAGGCTGTTTTCGATAGACCCTCGGCTCAAGGAGAAATGAAAAAAAGCACTAACAACAAGCAGTAAGTTAGGGTCCGCTGTATCATTTCCACTATATGTAGATTTATTTCATTCCAATGCTCAGTAATAGAAGACAAATTGTTGGTTCTCTAAAATTTGCTAAATCTCACTCTTATCCCTATTTGAACATATGCATCTCTTACCAGAATAAGAAGAATCCTAACAAACACCGCATCTAATTTAAGTGTAATAAAAGTCAACAACTAAGCCTTAACCCAACTAGTTACAGCTCATATGGATCTTCTACTTCCGCAATATTATGTTTTTAGCTAAATTCTCATTGATTTTAGGAGAATGTAGGTATTTTGAGATGACTATGTTTCATGTAGGTCTATTCTATTAGCTTTTATCATCTTTAACAATCATATTGCCGCACCAACTGGCAGATGCATATGAAGGTTGATTTAAGACTGGACATACCATTTCAGAGCACCTTCTCTCATTTTGTCCTTTGTGCTACTCTGCATTTTGTCTGATCTGATTATTTCTAATATTGTCCATATGTGTGGTCCTTGCATTTTCTGGTCTCACAATCTTTATTTACAGCTTGCCTTGCACCTTTTTTGGTACTTTCATATAGCGCAGACTCCTCCACTCTCGGCTGTGCTCTTTCAATTCCATGTTACATTTTTATCTATCATGCCATTTTCCTGGAAGACCAAGCTTATCTAAATTGTGTGTTTAGGCACCAATTGACTCAATTAAACTCTATACCGAAGTAGTTGGAATGTGCAGCACGAATCCTCATTATTACTTGGTTACTGATACATTTATCTGTCTGCGTTTGAAATTTAAGCTGTTGACCCCCTCGATTACAACTTTACCAAGAAACTCTTTGCTTCGATTTCTGTTACTGGAATCAGTGAGCATCTTAGAATAGGGTTGATACGATATTTCATCTCACAGATTTTTCCCCTGGTGAACTCCTTTGAGGATAAAAAAAAATCTAGGTGGGTTGCAAGTTGGAGGTAAAATCATATCAGAAAATTCATTAAGTTACATTGAAGAAGGAGCCAGCCATGCCATTGTCACATCAGTATGTTTTCAATAGTAATTTCTTTTAAGCAGCAATCCTTTGAGCCATTCTTTCATGTTACATTTTCGTAGGATCTACAACTGTCATTTATCTCTTGAGCTTACCGATCATTAAAATACTTGTACAAATTTGCATCTAATAAAGAAATTGAAATGCCTACCACCTTGAATATGATTTCTTTCTAATAGACTAATATTGCACATTTCATGGGAATGGAAGCAGATGAAGGCCTATTCTAATCCTTGAATTGATCTTTTCATATTAGTATGTATTCACTAAACAGTCCACACTTCTCCCCATGTCTGTTGGTTGGATGGGGCTGGGCATGGAGGAGTCATTGTCCGTCTTAATCTGAATCAGCATGTGCATCTGCACTTTTCTAATAGATCGAATAAAATTCTGGTGGAACCATTTTTTCCAGCTCTAAAAGGTTAAATTTAGGATTGGTTTAACTATGATAAACATTTGGATTGGCTGGAAGCAAACTAGTATGAGATGGAAGAGCTAAAGCAAACATGTGGTTGATCTGGAAGCAAACGATGAAAGTAATAACAGATTACTGTTTGAAGGTGGTTGGGTTGCAGAAATGCTGTTGAAACAGCATCAGTTGCGGAATTAAAAGAGAGAAATTACAAGAAGCTGGGGTAGAGGCTAGCGAGAGTGAGGAGAGGGCCTTACATAGCATTTTGTGTTAAACCTTTTGTTCTTGATACTGAAGGATGATAGCAGTTCTCTTATAGAAGTTAATTGCCAACTTATAAATAAATAAAAAGGTTGATCGACAAAACACAACCTGTTGACCAGAAAATAATTTGGAATTTAACCAAGGACCAGTCTGTGTGAGCAACACTTGCTATAGAGAACTGTATTAAATGCCAAAAGACCCAACAAAAGCGCCTTAATGTCCCCAATCAGAATAAAATCTTGAAATCTGCAGCATTAATAAGTGCTAGAATCAATAGATAAATTCAGGGAAAGGAAAAAGCTTTGAAGATGAATTGTATAACATTGGCATAGGGACACTGTTTTGGAAAGCGTTAAGCGCAAAAAAGCGACAAGGCCTCGCTTCACAGAAGCGCGAAGCGAAGCGCGCGCTTTTTTGGTGTGAAGCGCAATTTAACACATAAATAAAAAAAATAAATAGGCATAGATTAATGGCTAAGAACTCATTAAAAATAACATATTAAGCAAATGTTTCAATTCTTGAATCAAGAAGCAAATAATAGATACTAAAACTAGATAGTGAATAATCCTCAATTAAATTTACTACAATCAACAACCAAAAAAAAAAATAACAATTAATTCACTGATAAATTGCAGAAAACAGAGCATAAAGCAGCATAAAACAGAGCACTTTTAATAACAGAAGAAGAAGAAGTCGTTTAGGGAAAAAAATGAGTGCTTAAAAAGTGAAAAAAATTGAAAGAAGAACAGAAGAAGAAGAAGAAGAACAGAAGAAGAAGAAGAAGAAGAAGTTGAAGAAACTTACCGAGATCTGGAGAAGAAGTCGTTGGAGCAGCAGTGGTCGTCGCTGGAGAATCGTTGAAGAGCGTATGTTTGTTTGTTAAAAGATGGTTTATTTGCCAAATTGTTTTAAAAAAACCCTAGCTGATGCCTTCTACTCGCTTAAGCACGCTTTTTCTCGCTTTTTCTACCGGCTCGTTTCTCGCTTAAGCGAGAAAAGCGCACGCTTTTTGAATGTGAGTCGCCTTTTTAGCAGAAAAGCGCTAACCATGCGCCTCGCGTCGCTTCATCGCTTAAAGCGAGAAGCGAGCGCTTTTAATAACACTGCATAGGGATTATGATTTCCTTTGAATTTCTTGTGTTCTTAGATGGGGTTTTTCCCCAAGTCTTGCAGAGAAATTGTTGTTATACTTCGTTTATTTCTCTACATTGAATAATAAAAATAGTCTCAAATTGTGTTTGCTTTTCTTTTACTCGATTGGATTCTTGATGAATGGGGCATCGAAGGCTCTTTTGCCAAAGAAAATAATATTATACAGATATTGTTATTTAGATACTTTTTGACTACAATGCAGTATGTTTTTAACAATGGGCAAATGGACCTTGAGAGACTGAAGGAACTCTCTCGTGTTGTTGGAAAACAAAGGCTTGTTTTGGATCTTAGTTGCCGGAAAAAGGTAAAATTTGTTCTCTCTTCTCTTCTCTCTCTTATTTTTTGCTTTTAAATAGATTAGTCGTCTTATTTTGCTGGAACCTAAGGAAATTAGTTCTATCTTATATGAATTCTTCTTTTCCTGGCAAGGCTAAAGAAAATTTCAGGCCATGTCAGAGTAGGATTAAACAAGAATTCTTAAAGGGTTACAGCTAATTAATTTACTTGCAGAATGTTTCTTATTGAACTAGGCAATCCAAATTGGTAATGTTAATGAGACTGGCTTACGCTGGATTCATTGATTAAATTTGTGCAATTGACTCAGTTCATGTTTCCTTT
The DNA here is from genome assembly GCF_001879085.1 of Nicotiana attenuata. NCBI lineage: Eukaryota > Viridiplantae > Streptophyta > Magnoliopsida > Solanales > Solanaceae > Nicotiana > Nicotiana attenuata. The sequence goes on from NC_031993.1 coordinate 53,696,800, forward strand.
CTTCTATCATATATAAGTCTCACCGATGACCTGAAATTATGGCATGCAGGAGGGTGAATATGTAATTGCTACAGACAGATGGCAGAAGTTCAGTGATGTACATCTCGATCAGAAGCTTTTGGATTTTCTTGCGCAGTATGCTGATGAGTTTCTGGTTCATGGAGTTGATGTTGAAGGCAAAAAGTCAGTCCCAGCACAATATCTTATCCCTTGGTTGAGTTGCTACAACAATTAAAATAGATGTGATAATGAAAAGTTCTATGGCTTGGTATTTTGACCAAAAACTGCGCAAGTTGTCGGAATGCCAAAAATGCTTAAGAAATCAATGAACAGCTCCTCAATCCCAAACAAATTTGGTTCAGCTATTACCTATATGCTTAAGAAAGAGAAAAGAGAACCATGTCAACTGTTCCCGTAATTTTTTGAAGGCAAACCATTTACCCTAGCAACAATTCTGAATAAGCATACTACTAACCTTTAAGTGTCTTGTTTTGTCTCTGCTTGAAGAAAAGTATGCTGTTGTAATCCACTATAATTGTTGGCTGTTGAGTATCGCTGGAAAGAAAAAGTGAAGATCTTGAATTTTGTTACATGTATCTCCTTCTGCAGCATTCTCAAAATATAACACACTAGAATGCGATGTTAATATGAAGAACAATGGATTAGTTAAATTGGACATGCTTTTGTGTCATTGTTCATTAAGCAAACGTGCTGCTTCTTTTGTACCTCAGGCTGGGAATAGATGAGGAACTTGTGGCATTGCTCGGCAAGTACTCCCCTGTAAGTGCCTGACATGATTCTTGACCTATGTGTACATTTTTTCCCCATTATCCTTTCTTAATTCATTCAATTTTTTGGGACGGTATAAATTGGTTGCATTAGACAGTGCTCATCTAGACATGGCAGTAACACTTCTTTTCCTGCATTCATTTGCGTTTACTATATAGAAAGGTTGACGAATCATGATCTGTCTTTAAGCGCAGAGACCTGTTACGTTGTTATAATACTCATTTAGCTCCCATGCAGAAATATCCTGAGAGGATGTGTGCAATCTCAATCCTAATGCATGTATGGGCTATGATGAAACATCATTGAACCTTTCGTTGCACACTTTTACCTTTGTACAGCTGTTCAGTTTGCTAACATACAATTTCTTTAATATGTTATGTGACCTAATTATCATCATGTTCATATCAGATTCCTGTAACATATGCCGGAGGTGTTACTATAATGGATGATCTGGAAAAGATCAATGTTGCAGGGATGGGGCGTGTGGATGTCACAGTAGGCAGTGCTTTGAATATATTTGGAGGTAACTTATCATACAAAGATGTTGTGGCTTGGCATTCACAGCAGTATCAGTTGGCAAAGGCATCCTAATTTCTCATTGCACTTTCAGACTTCAATTTAGTGCTGATTATAGACTATATGTAATTTTCAGATTATGAGATTGTCAGGGGGATGCTACATGAATTATGATCTTGAATTCTTTTTGCCCAATAATGTCTATTGTCATGAAGGTCAAAATTTGCTCGTGCTATACGAAGTTACTCAATTTTGCCCACTATTACATTTTTGGTTCATTCATACCCTTATCGTTAGCAAATCGTCTCATATTTGCCCTTACTATTTATGGAGCTCCAACATGAAATGAAATGGGTTGACTCCACGTGTCCATATTCTTCGAAAAAGGGTTTATCCCAATTTATCCCTCCACCTTTTAATATGATTTAGAAACACCATCAAATTGTCAATTTGAAGGTCCTTTAAAGGTCAAGGGTAAAAATGAGACTTTCCTAACTTTGGGATAATATTAGATCAAAAGTTTTTGCGGAGGGTAAAGTTGCTCAATTTTGACTAGCAAATTTGGTGTTATTCACATGTCATAATAATGATGTCAGCAATAATCTACCTTTTTGTTCATGATGTTGTCTGCTTTTTTGTGTTGGAATTAGTATAGCTTATTCTTGATTAGGCTATCAACATTTTGGACTGTCTCAATGCATCGTACTGTGTCATATGTGTTTGTGAATGGATTTGGTGTGCCAGCTCCCAAATTGGTGGAGGCTTGACTTTTCAATTTCTAGAATTAGATTGACCAAAATCCATTGTTTACTGAGACAAATTACGGGAATTTCTTACTAGTTAAGCAAGCTGATCTTAGCTAAGAGGCGTTGACAACTATTTTCACTCAATATAGGTAATACCTTCGGTAAAAACTCATAGAACTAGAGCCTTCTGGAGCTATAGTTGTGGATGCTTGACGCTTTTCTCCTTTTGAGTTAGTTGAATTACTTCGGCTCCAATGTCTTTGATCAAATGGAAGGATTGTTAGAGCTTGCCTTTAAAAAAAAAAAAAAAATCATATTAGGAATTTTCTTTTATTTGAAGAAAATGCAGAATATTAACTATAATTGATTTACTTCTCCTAAAAGGAAAATAAAGATCTCTTTCATATTTGACATATTCTTTTATTAGAGGAGAAGTTTCACACTTCTACAAATTAAAGATTTGGGAAACTACCAGCTATGTCTATTTATAAGCAGCTTATTACAAAAATTGGCCAATTCATAAAATATTACTAATATTAGCTGATAATAGGCTAGATTCATGTAGTTTGGTGACTATTTATGTCCCAACTTGACTATGCTTCACTGTTCTACGAAGGTTAAATGACGATAATATGGCTCTAATTGTGAATTTCATGTTTTGCAGGAGCAAGTTGTGCTTATGAGGACTTAGGACAGTGTTTGGAGCTAAATTAAAGCAAGGGAAGCCCCTCGGAGCTGAGTACGTGTGAAAGAAGAAAGAAAAGAAGAGAGAAAATGCTGAGTCACTCTAGCGTGGCCACTAGCGCGGCCTTAGCGCGACCGCGCTAGAGCATGAAAACGAGACAGTACACTATGCCATATGCGCGGCCACTAGCGCGGTTCGAGCGCGGCCGCGCTAGTCAATCCGGAGCGCAGGAAGTTCAGGGGTAAACTTGGAAGTTTGGGGGTAATTTCACTTAACCTATAAAAGGTCCAGCTCGCCCAAAAAGACATTATCAAGGTTTTTATAGTTTTTTGTGAAGACAAGAAGAGGCAAGAGGCAAGGAGGATAATTCGACATCGAGTTCTGCCTTTCTTCCTTTTGTATTTATCATTCATGATGAATTTTGCTGTTGTTATTATGAACACGATTATGAGTAGCTAATTATTTAGTCTAGGGTTTTGATGGAACCTGTTGAAGGATGAACTTTGTGTTAATATAGTTTGCCCAGTTTAATCTCTATTTGTTCAACTACGTTCTTATTGTAGTTAATTGATAGGATCCTCAATTAGCTGTGCCTATTTAATATGTATTACTCAGGAGAGAGTGCATATTTAGGTAGTTGTTGAACAACACCACTCCCAAAGTACATGAGGAATCAATAACCGAGGGTTTAAAGGTGGGATTAGGGATAACGAAACCTTGGGTGCGATCTAAGTGAGCTGTAATAAAAGCCAGCTAGCGTAACTCGGGAGAGTGCGTCTAGTAAATTATCGTAATTACTTGGGAGAAATTTACGGTAGTAAGAGTGCTCATGATCGATAGAGACGATTAGGCAAATCTATGTGAAACATAACAGGAAGGGATTCCATCAATAGGGGAAATCACAACCATAGATCCTTCTCTTATTTGTTTACAACTCAGTCATAGTTAGCTTTTAGTTTACTTAACTTTAGTCAGTTATAGTTTGTAAGAATATCACCAATTGCTATTCAAAATATCTGGGAAGTTGATTACGAAGAATTAAGTGAGTCTGACAAAAGTAACTGGTAGGCTAATTCCCTGTGGGATTCGACTCTGGACTAAATACTCGGATTATATTTGCAACGACCGCTTGTCCTTTTTATAAGTCATAGTTGGGCGTGATCATTAGCCAATTAGTTATTTGTAGCAAAAAAGGTCAAATTTTTGCTTTCTTTTGAGTGGGTGTTATTAGAATAGATTGGTACATCTTAAGGAGCTTGAATCTAAGTTTTGGGATGATTTGGTAGAGTTTTGAAGTGGTTTGAATTGAAAATTCGAATTAGAAGATGAACATGAAAAAAATTGATATGTGTATCACACTATGTATTATTTGCTCATCACATATGTATTATTTGTATCAAATGTGTATCACATGTATATCTGTATGTAAGATACATGCGTGATACATGTTTGACACTTGTGTCGTAAAAGAATTTTTTAAACTCGATTTTCACTACGAATTTTGATACAAAATCAGTCCAAATCACCTCTAATATTTCTCAAATTTTGTATATTGATTGATTCATATGTTTTCAATGAATTTCAACCATACCTATTGAAAAAGGTCCTTTTTTGCTTAGATTTTTGGAATCTTGTATGTATATTTTTTTGTATTTCATCACCTTATTTGCTACCTCATCCATGAAATTTTCTTTACGTCTTGCATCTAATGTTGCTAATCACGCTTAAAAATATGGAAGGAGATCTTTGCGTGTGATTCTTGGAGAGAAAGAACTTTATTTATTTGGGTTTTCAATATTTATATATGCTTGGCTAGTTTTGGTAAATCTATGATTAATGGCTAGAGGTTGGTACGTTGAGACTTATTTAGGACATTTATGTAAGATTCCCTAAAGATTTTTCTTCTCGTGCAACAATATTATAATAACATACACAATATAGCCATTAAAAGAGTCTTGTTTAGGGGAAGATTATTCTCTTGATATTTTTTTTTATATTAGTTTTATCATATATAAGTCGATTGACCAAATCATATTAAAATATTATTTTTTTTGTCGGATTTATCATTGTTCAGTATTTGCTTTGTAAGCTTTGGCATGATGATTTGTTATTTCGATACCAACAAGTGATATCGGAACCAGTGATTCAGACCAATGTTGAAGACATGTTCAATGCGCATTTAGATCACGACATACTATTTGAAGATAATGAAGATTATTGTTAAAGAGAAAAAAGAATTATGTTCGGACTATATGTGGAGACAAATTTTCATATTTTCAGTGCTCCTGTTGCTACATCTATAAAAAAAAAAAAATTTAACCCATGTTTACTTTTTACCCTATGCTTACTTTTTGTAGATTTTGAGAAGAAGAAAAGGCTTCTTGTATTTTTGTGTATATTTACATCCCATGAGCAAGGAAATTTATACAAAGCTCCTAATGTTAATTAAGAAAATAAAATAAATCTATACAATCAATCCAGCTATCAAATCAAATCAAATAAAATCATAATAAAATCAGATCTACTAAATATAATCAAATCTCCTGAAATCATCCTAATCAACACTCCTAAATCAAGTCTCCTTAAATCATGCTAATCAACACTCCCCCTCAAGTTGGTGCAAAGATGTCGCACATGTCCAACTTGCAACTCAAAGTATGGAAAGTTTGGCTAGCTGTTTGTCCGATGGCACATGAAATAAATTCAAGACACCAGTTGTAACTTTTTCTTTGATGAAGTGTCGATCAATTTTTACATGCTTTGTTCGGTCATGCTGGACTATATTATGAGCTATAGTGATGGCAGCCTTATTGTCACAGTAGAAGGAAAGTTTTTCTTTTTCATACAGTCTCAATTCCTGTAGTAGATTTTGTAGCCAAAGCAGTTCGTAAACACCCTGGGCCATAGCTCTATATTCTGCCTCCGCACTTGATCTAGCAACTACACTTTGCTTCTTACTTCTCCAAGTAACCAAGTTTTCTCCTACGAGCGTACAGTCCGGATGTTGATCTTCTGTCATCTAGAGATCCAGCCAAATCCGAGCCTGTAAAGGCTTCTATTTGGAGGTGATCATATTTGGAGAAAAGTATATCTTTCCCTGGAGCAGACTTCAGATATCGCAAAATGTGAAAGATAGCTTGCATATGAGGATCTCGGGAATCATGCGTGAACGGACTTACCAGGCTAACTGAATAGGCTATGTCTGATTTAGTGTGGAGAGATAAATAAGTCTTCCAACCAGCCTTTGATATCTCTCCTTATCAACTAATTCTCTAACTCCGCTTTATAACTTGTGATTGCTTTCAATGGGCGATTCTACGAGTATGCAACCTGTCATACCAGTTTCTTTCAAAAGATCCAGAATATACTTCCTTTGAGAAATAAAGATTCCTCTTTTGGCTCTAGCAACCTTAATTCCCAAGAAGTCTGCAATTTTCCTAGATCTTTGATCTCAAATTCATGTGCCAACAACTTCTTCAATCGAGACATCTCCTCTTTTTCATCTCGTTTCATTACTATATCATCAACATAAACTATGAGAATAATGAGTTTACCTATCTGATGTCTTATGAAGAGGGTGTGATCAGCATTTCTTTATTGGTAACCAAAGGAGATCATTGCTTTGTCGAATCTGTCAAACCAAGCTCTGGGGGATTGCTATAGTCCGTATAAGGCTTTCTTCAATCAACATACCTTTCCTTGACTCTGTGCAGTATCAAATCCAGGAGAAATTTCCATATACACCTTTTCTTCTAAGTCTCCATGAAGAAATGCATTCTTTACATCAAACTATTGCAAGTCCCAATCAAGATTAGATGCATAAGATAAAAGAATTCTAACAGTGTTCATCTTAGCAACAAGGGCAATTGTCTCTTAATAATCCACTCCATAAGTCTAAGTGAATTTCTTAGCCACCAATCTTGCTTTGAATCTTTCAATTAATCCATCAGTTTTGTCCTTCACAGTGAAGACCCATTTGCAGCCAACCAACTTCTTGTCTGGTGGTGAAGTGACCAGTTCCCAAGTCTCATTTTTTGACAAAGCCTTCATTTCTTCAATCATAGCTTGCTTCTATTTAGGATCTGCAAAAGCTTCCCTCCAATTCTGGGGAACAGACACAGAAGAAATAGACAAGGCAAGGGCTCTATAGGAGGGAGACAAAATTAGATAAAGGGTGTTTGGTTGTGCAAGATCTGACTCCTTTTCTATGAGCAATAGATTTATCTAACTCATTAGGAAATGTAGATAACACACCAGTAGAAGAAGGTTTAGCTTCGGCATATTGCATGATGGCTTCGTCTGCTCTATTTTTCCTTTAGTAAGTTTTCAAATCAGGCCTATCCAAACGCCCAATAGTCTCCCCCTAAATTCTTTCTCAAATTTCACTTTCCCCTGTGACAATGCCATCAAGAGGTCCAGTAATGGAACTAGGTAGAATCACCTCTTGCTCCTTACTGCTCTCCCCCTGGGGAGGTGATGAGGTAATACTGAAATATGGCTCAGATTCTCAAAAGGTAGCATACATGCTAACAAAAGATCTCTTAGACGGAGGATGATAACATTTGTAACCTTTTTGTGTCGAAGAATACCCAATAAAAATATATTTTATAGCTCTAGGATCAAGTTTCCCAAAATTTCTAGTGTGGACAAAGCAAACTCACCCAAACACCTTTGGAAGAACACTACATTCATTCTTACCCTTTAAAGTTTCCAGAGGACTTTGAATATTGAGGGGTTAAGTGGCAATCTGTTGATAAGATAGGCAACTGCTAGAATAGTATCCCCCTAGTAAGGTTTCGGTAGATGCATGGTGAGCATAAAAGATCTTGATACTTCTAACAGATGCCTATTTTTTTAGCGACCCCATTGTGCACTAGTGTAAGGAGAACTAGTCATGGACTATCCCATTGGACTCCAAATAAGCACCAAATCTTTATCCATGTATTCGATGCCATTGTCAGTTCTCAAGATTTTTATTTTGGCATCAAACTATGTACAAATCATCTTATGAAATGACTGAAAATAAGAGAAAACTTCACTTCTGGCTTTTAAAAAAGGCAGAATAGCCCGGTAGACACTTGTACTTATACCGCTTTGACATCCCGGTCCCAGTACTTTGCAAAGTTTCATCTAAGCACTTGTACGTGTCCAAATAGAATATTTTAAATACCTCTGACCATTGACTGAGCTTATGTGGCATTTATATGGATGAGTTGGACAAAGCGCGTGTTTTGTACGCACATATGGTACGTGAATTCACGGAATTGGTAATTTTACTTCAAGGGAAATAAGAAAACGAAAAAACCAAAAAATAAACAAAAAATAAAAGAAAGAAAAATATAATCCCCTCCCTTATCGTCCTTCTCTGTTTCTCCCCCTCCCTTTCTCTTTTCTTTATCAGATCCCACCCCTTCCCCTTTCCCTTTCTCTTTCTTTATTCTTTTCTTTATAAGATTTTCTGCTTTGTGCATCCCTTCTTCCATCAATTCGTCTCCAACCGTCTTCTTCCCCTTTCCCCTTTCTATTGTTCCACCATTTTTTTCGGTGGTTAAAGTTTCTAAATCAAATTTTTCTTCCACCAATACTCTCCAAAAACAAAAATATATTAAAATAAATAAATTTTGTTTGAATTTCAATACTTCTTAAATACTAAGCTTGTTGGGTGTATTTTCTGGCGAGTGAAGTATTTCAAAATTTTGAGCTTGATGGTTATCTTCTATGGCTACTATTTCTTGTCGCTGGCGGAAGGAGTGGTGTCGCGATGGTCACTAGTGGTTCTAAAAATGGGTAAGACTGAAAGTTGATGGTGAGGGGTGGAGTGATTGTGAATTTGTGTGTGAGTGTCAATTAAAATTTTATAAATTCTGTCCGTTTGGAGAAAATATGTATATGAGCCATTGTTCCGGTGGGTTGACTGAAACATGATTTAAAGGACCCGAAAATGGGTGAGAAAACGTGAAACAGAGGGTTTTAACTTTAGTTTTTCAAATGGAATTTTTAATTGACAAAGATAAAAAATGACATGGCAAGTGATGTGGATCTGATGTGTCATTCCTGTCAAGCAAGTGAGAAACACGTATCATAGTCAATGGTCAGAGGTGTTTAAAATACTCTTTTTGGACACGTACAAGTGCTTAGATGAAACTTCGCAAAGTAGTGGGACCGGGATGTCAAAGCGGTATAAGTACAAGTGTCTACCAGGCTATTCTGCCTTTAAAAAATATACCCAAGTCATCCTAATGCAGCAATCAATGAAAGTTACAAACCATCGACTATCAGACAAAGAAACAGTTTGGGTAGGACCGCATACATCTGAATGAATAGTCATAAATAGAGTTATGCTTCTATTATCACTCACAAAACAAAGATTCAAATCAAGTCCTTGAAAACAAATTGAGATCTAACTTCTTCAAGATAAAGAATGATGGGTGTCCTAAACGTATATGCCGGTATATTATTTCTTGGTTGGCATCCTTACTGTCCCCCAAAAAGGCTTGACCAGAGTTTTGAATTCCATCTAATATATACAAGTCATCACGCAATCTACCACTGCCAGTCTTTTTCCTTGTTTGAAGATCCTGAAAAATACAATGATAGGGAAAGAACTCGATTTTACGGTTTAGAGCTTTGGTGATGGCACAAACAAATAAAAGATTGACAGGGAACTCAGGGACATGGAGCACGGATGATAGTTTAATATTAGGAGTACAAATGACAGAACCTGTTCTAGAGATAGGTGTTAAAGAACCATTGGCTATTTTAACATTATTTCCTTTGGGACGCAGAAAATAATTTTGAATGCCTTTAGAAGAGCCTGTCATGTATCTATTTGCACCAGAATCCACAATCCAAGAATTAAGATGAGCAGCAAAGGCAGTACCTGATTGCACATGATTGGATGTGGTAACATTAGCGGAGTCAAGTTTGGCTAGGAGGCGACGGAGAAGCTGAATTTCCTTTGAAGACAAGATTTTTTCAGAAACCGTCTCTTTGAATGTCTCCATATTTCAGCCCGATCAGAAGAAAATCAGAAGGAGTTTGTGTTGCAGACATCTATCAAGAGAGAGAAAACTCGATCTCTTTGATAAAAACAAAACCCTAGTGTTGCAAGAGAGATAACTCACCTCAAAAAGGCAGCAATAGCTCTGATACCACGTAGATTTTGAGAAGAAGAAAAGGCTTCTTGTATTTCTGTGTATTTTTACATCCCATGAGCAAGAAAATTTATACAAAGCTCCTAATGCCAGTTAAGGAAATAAAATAAATCTATACAATCAATCCAACTATCAAATCAAATCAAATCAGAATAAAATTAGATCTCCTAAATACAATCAAATCTCCTGAAATCATGCTAATCAATACTCCTAAATCAAGTCTCCTTGAATCATGCTAATGAACACCTTTAACGTATTAGTTCCACTTTTAACCCAGTTAACTTTTAACACAAGGCTTCACTTTTAACACATGACTCCAATATTTTTAACTCGTGTTCACCTGTGCACAAGACTCGTATTTTCATCCCTTACCCACTTTTAACTATGACAAACGACAGTGATGAAGATTGTGAAGAAGGCAGATCAAATTTCGTCAAGAAACTGAGGCAAAATCGAGAATAGTTAGGGTTTGCCCTGATTTTGTTGTCATAATTGAATTTTTTTTTTACTTAAGGGAAGGCAGAATACCAACATAATTGACTTACTATTCTTAAAAGGAAAATATAGATCTCTTCCATATTTGGCAGATCCTTTTCTTGAAAATTTCACACTTTTATAAACCAAAGATTCTTCTTTCTCATATGACAAGGCTACAATATCATTCATAATGTAGTCATTAAAAGAATCTTATTAGGGGAGATTATTTTCTCGATAATTTTTTATATTTGTTATATTATTTTTCTCATATGTAGGTCAATCGATTGAATCATATTAAATTATCATACCTCTTTTAATATACTTTTCTTTGTTGTTCGATTTATCATCGTTCAAAATTTACTTTGCTAGTTTCAACATGACGCCTTGTTATTTCGATCCCATCAAAGATTACTATCAATGTAGTTGTTACCTATGGTAGTAAGCTAACAAATTTATTAGGTTACCAATTATACTTATTATAATTATTTACTAGTAGTCTCCTTATAAGTAATCTATATATAAATATTTTTATCCGATTTGTGCATAGAGCTTAATCTTTTATTAAAATTGTACCTTAGAGACGTGGAAAAAGTATTTTACAGTGTTGGCTTTCTGCAAATATTTATCTATAATCCTAAGCGCGTAGTCTCTAGTATTTTCTTGTTTCTTTCTTCCACGAGGGGGTGTTTCAAAAGAATTCTAAATATGATAATATTTTAATGTTGCGTTAAACCTTTATGACCTTCTCCAAAAGGCATCTTCTCTATCTGATTCAGAATTTACGCATGTGTATTCCCCCTTTTTTCTCAATTCTTTTAATCTAGACTCTTATTTTTTTCTTTTCCTTTTCTTTTTCTTGAGATCTATTTCTCTTTTCATTTTCTTTTTTATTCCTAGTTCTTTTGTGTTAAAATATCATGGTATAGCCAGTTTTCACACTGGTCAATGAAAAATAACCAGCGTTTATCAAGTCAATGAAAAATAGCCACTATTTTGCTGCAATAGGGACCGGTCCAGTATAATATACGGGAGTTCTGGTGCATTTGTGTGCGAACTCCAGCATATTATGCTGGACCGGTATACTTTGCTAACTCCTGTAAAATTTGCGGGAGACTGGAGCACCAGTGCTCCAAACTCCAGTATATTATACTGGACAATTATACTTGCTGGAACTCCCGTAAAATTTGCGGGAGTTCCAGCATAGTTATCCTGGAACTCCTGTAAAATTTACGGGAGTTCAAGCATACTTATGCTGGAACTCCCGTAAAATTTGCGGGCGTATTTTTCCGGATTTTGAACAGTGTTTTTGCTCAGATTTAAAGTGGCTAAATTTCGATGACTTTTGAAACTTGGCTATTTTTCAACGACCAGTGGTAAATATGGCTATTTTTGAATTTCTCCCTTCTTTTGTCGACTGTATAGGACTGTTCTTTGATCTTTTATTACATGTAGTTTGTTCGTCACTCCTTCAGCCTTTTGTGTGATGGATTTTTCTTGAGAATATTCTTGCGAAAGTAAAATATGTTTTTTGATACGAAGGCAAGACCTATATAAAAAAACAAAAAAAGGCAAGACCTATGTGTCATCAAAAATATAATTTATACTTGTAAAACAAAACAAGAAAATCTATTAAAATGACTCTTCATTCGAAAGTTTGAACTAGGAAAATATTTTTTTTCTTTAAAAAGAAAAACAATCGTTCAAGTGACTTTATCTCTCCATTCTTTTCCCTCCCGACTTTGTTCTACTCAAAGAAAAATTTAAACTTAATAGATTTCAGGTTCTGAGATCTTTGAAAATATAAATTCAAAATCGTAATATTTAAACTACTTTCACTTATACACACAAAAATGTATCTTCATGGTCAATGATTAAAATGATGAGTTCAATTGAACCAGGTCCACTGCTAAAAAACTGTCAAAAAGCGTCCAGGGCATACCGATCGAAATTGGTCGGAAAGAAATACCGACCGAAATCGGTCGAAAACAAAGTAAATTGGTCGAATAAATCAAATAAAAAACTGTAAATAAAAATATCGACCGCAATCGGTCAAAAAATATGGTCCCACAAAAAAAAAGTTTATTTTATTTGACACAGTTGAAATTTTCGACCGACATAAAATGGTCAATCTTTTCGACCGACTTCATATAATTATAATAATACCTACCGATGTCGATTGGGAATTCTAATTTATTTTTTCCCGCCCTGCGTCAATTTTTTTTATAATAAAAAATTACTATTTATATAATTATAAAAATACCGACCGAAATCGGTCGGAATTAGTTGTCCAAATGATCAAACATTATTGTTACCTACAATCTATATATATATATATATATATATATATATATATATATATATATATATATATATATGCTATGTGTGTATAGAGTGTCCATATAAAAGTAATTTAAAAAAATACATACACACACATATCAATTAAATATTAAATATTACAAATTGACTAAAATAGACCGACTTCGGTCGATATTTCCGTTAAATTATTATTTTTTTTTAAAAATTTAAAATTAAAAAGCCAACTGATTTCGGTTGGAAATGTATGGTTAAATGGTCAAACTCTAACTTAAATATACCGACGCATTTTCCGACCGAAATCGATCGGAAAGTTTTAATTTATGGGTCCCAGAGACGGGTTTCTTCCCCATTTTTCTCTTTACTCTTTCTTCTACATCCGTGAATCCTTCCCAAATCCCATCCAAATCAACTCATCACTCCCTACTCACCCAAAATCAAACCCCCACCCACTTCGTCTCTCCCCGTTCTCCGTTGGTCCCACCCCTGTCGCGCTACCACTGCTCCTCCGTCACCACTGCCACGCCACCACTACTGTAACGACCCGACTGGTCGTTTTGAGCTCTAGCGCATCGTTTGGTGATTTGAGGCTTTGAGCAGCTTCACTTCAGGTATTATGACTTGTGCGTGTGGTCGGAATTGAAATTCGGGAAGTTCGGAGTCGATTTGGAAAGAGAATTCTCATTTCGGAAGCTTTATGTTGGAAGAATTGACTAAGGTTGCATTTTTGAGTAAACGACCTCGAAATCGGGATTTGAAGGTTCCAACAGGTTCGTATGATAATTTTGGACTTCGGCTTATGTCGGGATCGGGTCTTGGATGACCCTGGAGCATTTCGGCGCCTATTATGGAAGTTAGCATTTTGGAAGAATTTCATAAATTTGGGTTGAAGTGCATTTCAATGTTATCAATGTTCGTTTGTGATTCCGAGTCTGGGAATAGCTCCGTATGGTGATTCTGGTATTGGGAGCACGTCCGGAAGTGGATTCGTAGGTCCGTAGATCATTTTGGAGTCATTTAGCTAAAGTTAGTAATTTGAAGGTTTTTGAGAAGTTTGACCGAAAGTGGACTTTTTGATATCGGGGTTGGATTCCGATTTCGGAGGTTGGAGTAGGTCCGTAATGTCGAATATGACTTGTGTGCAAAACTTGAGGTCAATCGGACGAGATTTGATAGGTTTCAACATCGAATGTTGAAGTTTGAAGTTCTAAAGTTCATTAAGCTTGAATTGGGTTGTGGTTCTTGATTTCGATGTTGATTTTTTTCTATGGGGTTTGGAGGCTCGACTAAGTTCGTAATGTGTTTTGGGACGTGATGGTATAATTGGATGAGGTCCCGGGGGGACCTCGGGTGGATCCCGGGTGATTAACGGATCGAATTTGGAGTTAGAAGAAGAATTGAGCAGCTGCCTTCTGGTGTAACCTCACCTGCGAGACTTGGGCCGCAGGTGCAGGGCCGTAGAAGCGACCCTATGTGTCGCAGAAGCGGTTTTGGTTGGGACCACAAATGCGGTCATCTCGCCGCAGAAGCGAGACCGCACCTGCGGAAGGGCAGGCGCAGAAGCGGAAATGGGCTGGAATCGATGGGCGATTTTGGAGCCTTTGAAGAGGGGGAATTCATCATCTATTATGAGGTAAGTAATTTCCGCATGTAGTAAGTTAAATACATGATTATAGATGGATTTGAACATGGAAATTAATGGAAATTGTGGATTTTTGGTAGAAGACCTAGAAATTGGTATTTTGGATTTTGACCATAAAATTGGACATGAAATTGGGAATAATATATATATATATATATATATATATATATATATATATATATATATATATATATATATATATATATATATATATATATATATATATTTGAGTTCGTAATGTTATGGGTAGTCTTTATCTTTGAAAAATTTCGGAATCCGGGCACGTGGGCCCGAGGGCGATTTTGTTAAATTTTTTAGCGGCGTTGGGAATTTATCAAATTGAATTGTTGTGAGTATTAGAGCATGCATTTATGGATTTTCTCATTTATTGACTAGTCTTGGGAGCGTTGAGCATTGATTTGAGTTGATTAAAGGGCTTGGAAATCGGTTATGGAACTTCAGAGCGAGCTAAGTCTCCTTTTTAACCTTGTAAGAGGAAATTAACCGCATAGGTGAAATAAGTAAATATGTGCTCCTATTTGTGGGGGCTACGTACGCACGAGGTGACGAGAGTCCGTGCGTAGCTACTATTATGCTCAAGTCTGAGTAGTCTAGGACCCAAAAGCATGCTTTGCATGCCGTACTTGTAATTTTATTAACAATTTAAAATTCTTAAATCATATCGAACTTAGTAAATAAATTTCTAAAAGGCTAGACATCGTTTTCTTGACTTTTAAAAGAGAAATTGCCTTTTCCTTGGATAATTTCCCCTTGATGAAATCTTGATTGACTGTTTGAATGTGTTTATCTTTTGTGGAACGGGCCGAACGCCTCGGTAGATTAAATAGATGCATGTATGGTTCGCACCATTCGACCCTCTGGCAGTGCACAGTTTAAATATTATGTTCGATCGGGCCGTACGACCTCGACATGATTTGCGCATGCTTGCATTGCTTGCCTGAAAATTTACAAATAATGATATTGCCGCCTTGGCCTGAGATAAATTGGTAAATGATGAAATATAAATTTGGAAATCTCTTATTATTAAAAGAATTATTTACCTTCTCCAAGATTTATGAGTTTGCAGTCGCCTTATAAAATCCATGATTTTTCACACTACTGATATTTTATTATTGGACCACTAGTAAGTGTCGAAGTCGACCTCTCGTCACTACTTCTTTGAGGTTAGACTGGATACATACTGGGTACGCGTTGCTTTCATACTCATACTACACTTGTTGTGCATTTTTGTTGTATAGGCACATGTATGTCTAGTGGCCTCATTGGGCGCAGTAGCATGGTTGATACGGAGACTTAGGTGAGCTGCATCTCTCGAGACGACCCGTAGCCAGTAGAGTCTCCTTCAGAGTATTGTATTTTCTTTTCTGTCCAATTTGTATTTCGAACAGTTGTGGTATTACATTTTATTTCCTAGAAATTGCTCATGCACTTGTGACACAGGGTTCTGGGATGATTATAGGATTATTCAGTATTGAAATTCGTTAAAAACACTATTATTTACTCTTTGAAGTTCACCATTTATTATTTGACATAAGAAAATTATGATTTCAAAAATACTAAAATGAGAACCCAATTAATTATTTATTATTGGCTTGCCTGACAGTTGTGTCCGGCGCTATCACGACCTTTAATGGTTTTTGGGTCGTGACAACTACTGCGCCACTACCAAAATCATACCCCCCCCCCCTCCTCTCTTTGAAGCTTAGTTATCTATATTTGTTAATTTTAGTTATTTAAATTCATTCAATTGTATAAACTAGGGTTTATAATTCGGGATTTTGGGACTATTTCAATTGATTTATAATTCTTTAGATTTAGGATTTGCAAAATCAGGATTTAGGGCTTATTAAACTATGATTTAGGGTATATTAAATTATGATTTAGGGTTTATTAATTATGATTAATAGTAAGTGAGTTAGTCTAATTGAATGGCTTAACTAATTCAATATTCTAGTAAGTAAATGTTGTACTTTGTGAAAACATCAATGAATAGATTCAATAAGTAGAATGGTGACAAAGGTCCCTTGAGCTTGTTAGAGTGAGAAGCTCTGCCTTCTCTCTAGGAAAATATCAACTAGCTTAAACCTCCAAACTGTCCAACATTGGAAATACAAATGGAAAATCACACTTATTTAGAGGGCCTACCACCAAAACCACTTGACATTAACTCATCCCAAGCTAACCTATCTGTTACCGTCAAAGACAAACTATTATTCAATGACAGTGACAGAAACCTCTCCATATCCCAACCCCCTTCATATTTATTGCCTATGGCCGTTGACACAATCGTGGAAAAAGGGGAAAATGTTCCTAAAGACCAAGAGGATGAATACAAAGTTCCAATAACTGGGAAAGACAAACAGCGTATTTACTATCTATGGAGATACTCAGTGATAATTAAACTACCAGGGAAAAAAATTCTTCAACAAATCCTCAAACGAAAACTGGCAGATCTTTGGAAGCCAATGGAGACATTTCCTCTTATTGATCTTGGTGAAGACTATTTCACAGTTAAATTTAATAAAGAAGAAAATATAGTTAATGCACTACAAAATGGCCCGTGGTTCATCTTTGGTAATTTTCTATTGGTACAAAGTTGGGAGCCAAACTTCATACCATCAAAAGCCAAACAATCTCTCACGGCAATTTGGATACGTCTTCCACAACTCCCCACTGAATTTTATGGTGGAATTTTTTTGGAGAAACTAGGTAACACAATTGGAAGGCTACTTAAAGTTGATGCTCGCACATCCACAGCCCTGCGAGGCCGCTATGCAAGGCTTTGTGTGGAATTACCACTGAACAAAGCGGTTAAATTCAAGGTGTGGATAGGATCTCATAAACAACAAGTACTATGCGAGTGTGACAAACTCCTATGCTTGAATTGAGGACACCTAGGTCATTCAACTGGCCAATGCAACATGATCAAACAACAATCTACAAACCTGGCAGTAAATTAAAATGAAGAGAAAGAACAGGATCCCAGCATGCAAGAACAAACGCACGAGATCAATGAGGAATGGAAGACTGTCACGTTTAGCAATGGGAGGAAAAAAACGCGAAGAGTGAGATCCCAGAATCATCAACTAAGGCAGGTATAAATGTCAACATTTTTTATGCCAATCAGTCAAATTCCTTAGCTCTCAAACTTTAAGCTACAAAGCCCGTCCCAAATTATCAGCTCTTGATACAAACACTACTAGAAAAAATACCTTCACTGAGGAACACCATCTGCACAAAACTAATTTTCAATCAAAAACCATTTTTTAGCCTTGATGGAGGAGGACATGGTTTTGGATAATACCACAAACCAGCCAACCGGAAAAATAAAAGAAAAAATCTTAAAATATAATGATCTACATAACAGGGACACTCCTAATGGACATGTGTCACAAAAAATAGAAGACACCCCTAATTACCTACAAAGAAATGTTCCTAATAGTATTATCAACCCTACTCCTAATCATGTCTACAATACCAAACAATCTACTAATACTAATAATAACCTCATGCATGCCACTAATGACAAATCTTACTTGTCAATACCTCAATCAACCATGCTCCAAATGGCCAATTCTACGGGACACGTATCCCCAACCCAATCTACTATCCTCCCTAATAAATCCCATACGATATCCCCTACAAATAACATGCAAATGGAAGCCGCTATCATTGAAAAAGATACTGTAATCTTTCGAGAATCCAACAATCTGCTTAAGCCCTCTATAAGTTTAAACACTTCTACTAAAAATGCCAAGAATTCCTCTATCAAGCAGGAGACGCCACAGTCTCATTCAAATTCTACGCCTCAATCGACCACAAAATATGGCAAACCAAACACCACTCAACCCTCAAACATAGAATATTCCCACGATCTTCTCCAACCTCCACTACCGGCAAATCATCAACCATTATCTTGGGTGGAGCTGGGATTGATGGGCCATGCCATCTCCTTCAACATAATGTTGAACGGAAGGGAGACAGTTATAATACTGCAAAACTCCCACTACCTAGCCTAGCTAATTTCGGAGGGCATCCTTCTATCCATGAACAACTTTATGAACCACGTTTGGGTGAACAACATACTGAACCCAGTGGAACCAAACTTGACTCCCAACGTAACTCAAATGATGATGGGAGAATGGAACCTGCCACCCCATTTTGTCCAAATTCGAAACACCCACCCGGTGATGGACTTACCATTCTTCACACCAGAAATAGCAACAAGCATCAACCTAATTTTTACTCCTTGGGATGCACATGCAAACCAAGTTCAAGCTCCCAATACTCATCATGCATCTCCCATACCACATCAAAATCCGACACAGTCTCACACTCATGTAAATCCAACAAACCAAGAGGAAATGATGGAGGAGGCAGTGGAACCTCCCATCAACATAATCCCAGAATCAGTGATCGAAGATTCAAACTCAACGAGGTAAAGGTATTTATCTTTGCGGAGATGCAAGAACAGAGGCAAGTGCTCAACTGTCCAACGGCACTCTACAAGTGCACGATGGACATAAGACCACCAGCCAACCCAACAGTAGTGCAACATGTAATGATCCTAGTACCCTTTCAGAGAAGGAACCCAGTGCATGCACCAAGAGTGCTAGAGAATGGAGATCTTCACAACTGGACCATCAACATGAATAGGCCTATCTCCTTCATCATTTGGAATGTTCGTGGTGGAAACAACGACAATTTCAGACTAAACCTAAGGGAAATAGTTGACATGCATCGTCCATGCATGGTCACACTGTTGGAAACTAGAATGGACAATCACATGTCACTCCTAAACCCTTTTGGCTTCTCTGATATGATCGAGATACCAACTGAGGGAAAATCAGGTGGTATGGTTATCCTCTGGATCACAACATGGTCAATGTCCATAGCTTTGTGCATAGAAGTCAAGAAATTAGTGCAACATTTGAGGTAATTCCCACTCGCAAAACTTGGCTGTATGCTAGTACTAACATTAACCACATAAATCAAATGTGGAACAATCTTATTAACATGCACGCTAATTTTAATGGGCCATGGCTAGTAGGGGGAGATTTTAATGATGTCCTACATTCAACAGAAAAATTAGGAGGTAACCAAGTCAATAGAAACCGTACCAAATAGCTGTGGAACTGTATCAATAATTGTGGCCTTATTGATCTAGGGTTTAAAGGATGCAAATTTACATGGACTAATCATAGAAAGAAAAACAAAGGTCTTATTATGGAAAGATTAGATAAAATCCTTGCCAATAGCGACTGGATTAGCTGCTTTCCAAATGCCTTAGTAACTCACCTTCCAAAAACATACTCTGACCACAATCCTCTACTCCTAGAAATAATCCCTAGATCAAATAATTTCCTTCCTAAACCTTTTAGGATCGAAACCTAGTGGTGCAAAAACCCAGACTTTAATAACCTAGTAAAGGAAAGTTGGAAAGACTCTAAGTATCAGAACTCGGCTAATCTTTTTCTAGGTAATGTTAAAGCTTGAAAAAATAAGATCTTTGGAGATATCTTCAAAAAAAAAAAAGAAAAGAATCTTGGCTAGGCTAAAAGGCATACAAGAATCCAAGCACTACTATAATAGTACCTTCCTACAACAATTGGAAAACTCTTTACAAATAGAGTATAACAATTACCTCAAGATTGAAGACGATTATTGGAAACTTAGAGCCAGAATCTCTTGGATTCAAGAGTGAGATGCAAATACTAAGTTCTTCCACATCATGGCCTCTAACAACGAAAGGAAAAATAAAATTATATTTTTTAAAAATGATGCGGGCAACTCGATCACTGATCCATCAGAAATTTTAAAACATACTTGGCAACACTTTCTCAACACCTTCAAAACATCCCACACATCCACTAGTTGGATAGACATACTTCATGACCCTACAAGTTTCAATAAAATCGATCTCAGAATGTTGGATAACCCCCGAATGCCCTCTGAAGTCACCAATGCTATCTTTTCCTTCAAACCATTTAAGGCATCAGGACCAGATGGGATTCATCCTTTTTTCTATCAAAAATACTGGAAATATGTGGGGCCATCAGTCAATAATCTTTGTTTACAAATTTACCAGGATATTTCAATCCCCGAGGGTATCAATGCCACTTATATCTGCCTTATTCCAAAAATTCACAATGCAAATAATCTAAAAAAATTCCGACCGATTTGTCTTTGCAATAAAGTGCACAAAGTTATCACAAAAATTATTGCCAACATATTAAAACCCTTTCTCAATGACCTGATTAGCCCATTCCAAGCAAGCTTTATCAAAGAAAAGAGAACTAGTGACAATGCTATTATAATTCATGAAATCATTAACCAATTCAAAAAGATTAAAGAGAAAAAGGCTAGCATGATCTTAAAAATAGATTTAGAAAAAGTGTTTGATCGACTAGAATGGTTGTTTATCTATCACATGCTCAAATTCTTCAAATTCCATCTGTCAATCTCAATATTAATCATGAACTGTATCTGTACAAGCAATATAGCAATCCTAGTCAACGGTTCAACTACTGAATTCTTTGAGCCAAGCAGAGGCACTAGACAAGGTTGTCCCCTCTCACCCTACATTTTCATACTTTGTATGGAAATTTTCTCTCGTCCTATCTCTCATGAAGTAGATATTTGCCAATGGGACCCTATACACCCTCGAGATCCAGGCATATCTCACCTCTTCTTTGCTGATGCCTCACTCTAATGGCTAAGATGAATGAGAAGTCATGCAACTCAATAAAAATATGTCTCTTACTCTTCGGCAGACTATCCGGATAAAATGTTAATCTACAAAAATCAAGGATCATTCTCTCAAAGAACTGTGCTCCCAACTTAGCTAAAGAAGTGGCAAATATCTTTGACATGAATATTAGCAACTCCTTTGGGAAATACTTATGATACCCCATACTCCAGAATCAACCAAAACCTAGGGACTACTAATTCATAATTGATAACATGCAAAAAAATTGACTACTTGGAAAGTCCACTTTCTCAATATTGTTGGCAGAACAACCCTAGCAATCTCTTCCCTAAACTCAGTCCCCATCCATGCCATGCAATACACATACCTCCCTAATAAAACTCTCAACCAAATAGATCGTATCTAACGTAATTTTATCTGGGGATCAACCGATGAATCCAAGAAACTTCATTATGTAAACTGGAATAACATAACCAAATCAAAAGAGGAAGGGGTTTTGGGCCTAAAAAAGGCCAAAACAAAAAACCTAATTTCCCTAAGAAACCTTGCTTGGAGGATTTTCACAAACCAAACCACTCTTTGGTCCAGAATTATCATCTCCAAATATGCCAATAACAATTCTAGAATCCTAACCTCCTTTATCTGGAAAGGTATCTTGAAAGGGCGGTCGATCTGTTCAAAAGGCATAAGGTGGCAACCGAGCAAAAATTCAAATCTTGACCTATGGAACTCCATCTGGGTACCAAACCTTCAATCACTAAGGCAATGCATTGAAGGACCTCTTACCAAAACAGATTCAACCCTCAGGGTCAAAGACATAATTTCCAATGGCCAATGGGATCTATCAAAAAATTTGTTTGACATTCCTAAGGATATTAAAACAAAGATTGATCAAATCCCAATGTCTTTAAATCCGGGAAATAATGACACCCCAATCTGGAACCTCAATACAAATGGTTGCTTCAGCAGCAAAAGTTGCCCTAATATTATTAATAATAATACCACAACCCCTCAGCACGACTTCAAGTGGATATGGAATCTAAAATGTCCTAATAAAATAAAATTCTTCCTCCGGCAATGCCTACACAACAGAATTCCTTGCCGTCAGTACCTCCATCACATTGGTATTAACATTAACAACTTTTGCCCTATGTGTCGAATGGAGGAAGAATCCATCATTCACATATTTATTAGATGTCCCATAGTACATCCCTATGGAATAAATTAGGTTTCAAGGACATAACCACTAATATCTCACAACACTGGCTAATGCACATTAAAAACCTTAGACCTAGCATGAAGCCATCTCACATTGAATGGGTAGACCTACTTCCCTTTCTAATATGGGGAATATGGCTAAATAGGAATATTAACAACATCAACAACACTACCTATAGACCATCACTTCAAAATATCATTAATCACTCCCTTGAATTTCACTTCATGACCACCACAAATCCACATCCAAAAGAAATCATTACTATCCAAATTCATTGGCATGCACCCCAGAAAGGCTGGATAAAATTAAACATAGATGGTACATTTATAACTCAAAATTGTGGAATAGGTGGTGTATTTAGGGACAACACTAGGAAATGGATATTAGGCTTTAACAAATACTGCAATGGTCTATTTCCCTTACATATTGAGTTGCAGGCACTCTATCAAGGTCTTCAAGTGGCAATCAGGTTTGATCTATTTCCGCTAGAAATAGAAACGGACTCAACGGAAGTAATGAATGCTATCAATAATGGAAATGCAACATTAGCTAATCTAATACAATCATGCAGGTCATTAATGCACTAAGAGAAGGACCTTCTACTACGTCATAATTTCAGACAAGGAAATTCAGTGGCGGACGCTCTAGCCAAGGAAGCAAAAAACAAGGAAAACAATCAATACAAACCAGGAAGCACAAAACATTTTGCGGATCCCCCTCATTTTGTGAAGCAACATCTTGCTAATGATATGTGCAGAGTAGTTTTTTTAAGCAAGTGCCTATTTCCATTTGTAATATACTTAAGACTCTAGGCAATCAAAATATCACCAGTAATAGTACTCTTTTGTATACGGCGATACCTACCCCTAGGTCCACTACTACAAACAATATGGCATGTAATATGTTAACCTCTATTTAGTAAGTAATATTAATCCTTCTATTACTAAAAAAAAATGTTGTACTTTGTAACTAAAGTTTATTATGTAACTTAATTTTATAAATTAATTTGAAGCTTGATTAATATAACATGTAATTTATTTGTTCTTTATGTAGATGGAATATCGTAGTTGGATGTATAATAGGAATTATCCTAATCGTCGGTTTTTTCAGGAGAAATTTATATAAGGAGTTAAGGAATTTATTAGGCATGCAATGTCACTTGAACCGTTTCCGATTGGAGGGATGATTAGGTGTCCTTGTACGAAGTACAAGTATTTGAATTTTTTGGGTTCGGAGGAATCATCTATAGAAAGGGGTTTATGAATAATTATTTTGTGTGGACTAGTCATGGAGAGGTTAATGGTACTGAATGGTGTATTTCATAATGTAGTTGTTGGTGAAAGTAGTAGGTCGGTGGAGAATAGCGTTCAACATCCTAGATACCATGTAATGGTTGTGGATGCTTTTGGGATGTATTTCGATTTTGAAACCCACAAAAGTGTTGAATAACCTCCTAACGAAGAGGCAAAACATTTTTATGAATAGTTAGAGGCCGCTAGTCGTCCACTAAGGGAAGAGAGTATGCTCCATATCCATTGTGGAGGGATAAGGCTGATTGGTTAGTTGTAATCAAAACTAAGCCTATTGGTAGGGTGGAAGTTGAGAATGTGCTAGATGTTGCTTACCAAAACGATACCTCAAGTGTTAGCCAAATGGTAGATGATCAGTTAGAAAATGACTTGGAGCATCCTCAATACATATTAGAAGAAGTTTATATGGAGGAAATAACAATCATAGAAAATGAGGACGAAGAATCACCTAATAAAAATGAAATAAGTGAAGAGGAATAATTTTCAGACGAGGAAGGATACTTTGAAGACGACTAGCATGTTAGTTTTTTCAAGCTCTCTCAAACTTATATAGATTTATATTGTCAATTCTAACATTTTTTTTAATTTATGCAGATGACCGGTAGGGGTCGAGGTAGGTCTAGGAAGGATAAAAGGCATATTGATCATGATGATGGTGCCACACCCTCGCTTCCTTCCACTCCACACTTACATCTCTCCCTGCTGATGGCTGGCAGAAATCTTCTAGACACACATCTTTTCCACCACATCCATCTACTAATCAGAATACCTGCCATTCGCCTCCCCAGCAGTATTCTTACCATTCTCCACCATAGGGCTATACCCTGTGTAACGACCCAGCCGGTCATTTCGAGAGTTGTAGCCCCGTTCCTTCATTTACAGCTCATTTTGTGCTTTACAGTTATTATATGACTTACCGGGTTAATCGGTTCGGGTCCGGAGGGATTTCGGAATGTATTGAGACACTTAGTCTCATAATGGAAGCTTAAGTTAAAAAGGTTGACCAGATATAGACTTATGTGTGAACGACTTAGGAATGGAGTTTTGATGCTTTAGTTAGCTCCGTTGGTTGATTTTGGACTTAGAAGCATGTCCGGATTATGATTTGGAGGTCCGTAGTGGAATTAGGCTTGAAATGGCGAAAGTTGAATTTTTGAGAAATTTGATCGGAGTGGACATTTTGATATCGGGGTCGGATTCCGATTTCGAAAGTTGGAGTAGGTCCTTGATGTCATTTTTGACTTGTGTGCAAAATTTGGGGTCAATTGGACGTGATTTAATAGGTTTTGGCGTCTGTTGTAGAAATTGGAAATTCAAAGTTCATTAGGCTTGAATCTATGTGCGATTCGTGTTTTATGTTGTTTGAGGTGATTTGAGGGTTCGACTAAGTTTGTATGATGTTTTGGGACTTGTTGGTATATTTGGTTGAGGTCTCGAGGGCCTCAGGTGAGTTTCGGATGGTTAGCAGATCAATTTTGGACTTGGCATTTTGGTTGAAGACTGTTGGTTTTTACTAGTTACTGGTTTCCTCTTATGCATTCGTGAGAAAGGTCTCGTGTTCGTGAAGTGTATCTAGAGGCTAATGAGGATTTGTTCTTCGCGTTCACGAAGAGGGGGACGCGTTCGGGAAGGTTTGGGCAGTGGATGCATCGTTAACACAAGAAGGATAATGCGTTCGTGAAGAAGAAATGAGGCAGCTGGGGAACCCATGCAATTGGTCTACGCGTTCGCGGTGGGGTGGTCGCGTTCGCAAAGTGAGGGGTTAGTGAATCATCGCGTTCGCGAGTGATTGAACGCGTTCGCGTAGAAGGGTTTTTGGTCAGAAGCATAGTTGTGCTTCGCAAACGCGAGGATGCTTCCGCGTACGCGATGAAGGCTTATCTGTGCAGAATATAAGTTTCAAAAATGAGGGTTTTGAGTTCATAACACAAAATTGATTTGGGAGCTCGGTAGAAGGCGATTTTTGGAGGGATTTTCATGT
The DNA here is from genome assembly GCF_001879085.1 of Nicotiana attenuata. Classification (NCBI taxonomy): domain Eukaryota; kingdom Viridiplantae; phylum Streptophyta; class Magnoliopsida; order Solanales; family Solanaceae; genus Nicotiana; species Nicotiana attenuata. The sequence continues at coordinate 53,722,362 of NC_031993.1, forward strand.
GGGTGTTTGGGGTAAGTGATTCCTATCTAGTTTTGGTTAATTTCCACGATTATACCTTTGATTCTACCATTAAATTTGTGATTTGGGGTGGAAAATTGGGGGAAAAAAAGAAGAGTTCTTAGGCTAGATTTTTGAAGTTTTGAATGGGATTTTAATATCGGATTTGAGTAATGTTGTTATGGGTGGACTCATGGTCGAATGGGCCTTCAGATTTTGTGACTTTTACCGGATTCTAAAACGTGGGCCCAACTTTTGAGTTGACTTTTTGACTTTTGACTTAAAGCTTAGTATTTTCTTATGAAATTGATTCCTTTAGCTCGTGTTGATTGTATCAAATTGTTTGTGGCTAGATTCGAGGCTTTCGGAGGCTGATTTGTAAGGCAAAGGTGTGTTGGAGTAGAAATTTTCTCGGATTGAGGTAAGTAACAGTTCTAAATCTGGTTCTGAGGGTATGAAACCCGTATTATGTGTTTTGTGATTAGTTAGGAGGTGACGCACATGCTAGGTGACAGGCGTATGGGCGTGCACCGTAGGAATTGTGACTTTGTACATTCCATGGAACTGTGAAGTTGAATAACTTGTTGTTTGCTATATGCTCTCCATGTGTCATAGAAATTTGACTGCAAATCATGTTAGAAATCCTGTTTAGGCTATGTGTTGGTACTGTTGGGACCTACTAAGGCCGTGTTACATGTTAAATTACCTGCTAATTGCTGATTGTACTCAATCTTAGTTTTTCTTGCATATCATATCTCAGTCTCTATTATTCCTTATTGATACATCATATCATTGTTGTTTGGGATGATTTTCATGATTCCTAAGAGCCCGAGAGACGAGGGCCTATTTGTGAAGATATTTATAGGATTGGGTTGCACGTTGTAGTATGTTTCATTGATTTATGCCATGATTGGCTTGATATAGCGCTTGGGCTAAAGGAGCCCTTCCGGAATCTGTACACACCCCCAATGAGCGCAAGTACCTGCTGAGTGCGAGTGCCCAGTGCCGAGACTGAGAGGAATGAGTGACTGTGAGAATTGAGTGACTGTGAGGAAATGAGTGATTGTGAGGTTGGAGTGAATGGGAGGACTGAATGACTTTTGCTCTGAGATGATGCATTTGATTTCCTTATTGTTGCACTTAGCTGCCATATATCACTGCTTTGAAATTTCTGAGAGATATTACATCCGATTTTACTTGAACTTGACATATATAAACTGATTTGACTTAACTTGCCGGATTTGAAAGCATGTCTATTTTCCTTTGTTGAGACTACTAAAATTGAACTACAACTGTGTAGCTCGTCACTATCTTCAGTTCTTTATTTTGTCATGTTACTTACTGAGTTGGTTGTACTCACGCTACACCCTGCACTTCGTTGTGCAAATCCAGGTGTTTCCGAACATGGTGGGTGTTGATACTCTGCGCAGTTGACCCTTTGGAGACTTCAAGGTAGCTGCCCGGCATTCACTGATTGTTTTCTCCTTCACTATCTTTCCTTTTATTGTATTTAGTTTTGGACTATCATAGACACTGTATTCCAAACTAGTGATATTTAGATGCTGATGTACTTCGTGACACTCTGATTTGGGAGTTTTTCGCGTTGGGTTTGGATATTTCTATCTTATTTATGAGAAGTTGCTATTTAAACTTCTTTAAAAATCTATTTTTGTTAAAGCGTTGGAGTTGTTCGTAAATGTCGGCTTTCCTAGTACCATGATAGGCACCATCACGACAGGTTAGGATTTGGGTTGTGACAAGTTGGTATCAGAGCCTAGGTTACATAGGTCTCACGAGTCATGAGCAGGTTTAGTAGAGTCTTGCGGATCGGTACGGAGACGTCTGTACTTATCTTCGAGAGGCTGTCGAACCCTTATGATACTTCACATTCTTGTATTCTTGTCATGCAGATTTGTTGGTTTCGGTAACTAAACTTCTGTTATTCTATTCTCTCACAGATGGTGAGGACACGTACTATCGGACAAGATGGACAGCCACTAGTCAGGGTCGTGAGAGGCCGAGGTCGCGATAGAGGCCGCAATAGGGGCAGGGGTGCAGCTCATACAACAGCTATGGCCACACCTGTAGACCCACCAGTCGCTCTAGCTCAGGAGCAGGTACCAGATACAGTTGAGCCAGTGGGGCCAGCTCAGGCACCAGCTGTGCCCATTGTGATTCCAGGCCTTCAGGAGGCCTTGGCTCAGATTCTAACCGTGTGCACCAGTCTTGCTCAGGCGGTCTCTATTCCGGCGCAGCAGCCACTTCTTAGGAGGCTGGGGGAGGCACTCAGACTCCTACCGCCCGCACACCAGAGCAGGTGATGTAGGGACTTTAGACATTGGGGGCACTACCAGCTCAGTCGGTTACAGCTGCTCAGGCCCATGTGGTTCCTGTTATGACTGATGATGAGCAGATAAGGTTAGAGAGGTTTGGGAGGCTCCAGCCTCCATCTTTCAGTGGGGCAGAGTCGGAGGATGCTGAGGTTTTCTTGGACAAGTATCAGCGGATTCTTCGTACAACAGGTATTTTAGAGACCAGTAGGGTCTCGTTCACTTCTTTTCAGTTCACTAGGGCTACCTTCGGATGGTGGGAGGCTTATGAGAGGCGCAAGACGATCCATGCAGCACCATTTACATGGCAGGAGTTCTCCGTTCTCTTCTTGGAGAAGTCCGTGTCTCAGTCTCGCAAAGAGGAGCTGTAGACAGTTTGAGCAGCTTCATCAGGATGGGATATCTGTGACACATTACGGATGAGGTTTTCTGAGTTGGCTCGTCACGCAGTTTGGTTGGTTCCCACTGATATAGAGAGGATCAGGAGGTTTATTGATGGCCTCACATATCAGCTGCGGTTGCTTATGACTCGGGAGAGGGTGTCTGGTGCTACTTTTGAAGAGGTGGTCGACATTGCTCGGCAGATAGAGATGGTCCGTAGTCAGGAGCGGGGTGAGAGGGAGGCCAAGAGGCCTCATGGATTGTGTGGTTTCAGCGGTGTTCCTTCTGGAGGTCAGTTCTACCACGGCCGAGGTCGTCCTTATAGGCATGCTCAAATGGCTCGTCCGGTTCACCGTGGTGCATCATCCAGCCATTGTTCATATAGCGCTTATCAGGGTTAGTCATCTCTCAATTCCCTTCCAGCTCAGAGTTTGTCCCGTGCTCTATCGATTCAGGGCTTATCTATGCCAGGACCTTTTACCAGTTATCCCGGTGCTCAGGGCTCCCTTCAGTCCCCACCACCAGCGCCGGGGAGTTGCTTTGAGTGCAGGGAGTTTAGGCACTTATGGAGGAAGTTTCCTCATACTCCGTACCATATGGAACTATCTGAGTTGAAGGAATTGAAAGAGCAGCTTCAGGAACTCTTTGATAAGGGGTTTATCAGGCCTAGTGTGTCACCTTGGGGTGCACCGGCTCTGTTTGTGAAGAAGAAGGATGGCACTATGAAAATGTGCATTGATTATAGGCAGGTGAACAAAGTCACAATCAAAAACAAGTATCCTTGCCACGTAATAATGATCTGTTTGACCAGCTTTGGGGAGCGAGGGTATTCTCCAAGATTGATTTGAAGTCTTGGTATCACTAGTTGAAGATTCGGGACTCGAATATTCTAAAGACAGACTTCAGGACCCGTTATGGTCATTATGAGTTCCTTGTAATGTCTTTTGGGCTGACCAATGCCCCAACATCGTTCATGTATCTGAGGAACAATGTGTTTCAACCTTATCTCGACTCGTTTATTATAGTGTTCATTGATGATATCCTGGTGTACTCTTGTAGCTAGGAGGAGCATGCTCAGCATTTGAGGATTGTGTTGCAGCGGTTGAGGGAGGAGAAGCTTTATGCCAAGTTCTCCAAGTGTGAGTTTTAGCTCAGTTCAGTGGCGTTCTTGGGGCACATGGTGTCCGGTGAGGGGATTCAGGTAGATCCGAAGAATATAGAGGCGGTTCAGAGTTGGCCCAGACCGTCCTCAGCTATAGAGATTCGAAGCTTTCTTGGCTTGGCCGGTTATTACCGTTGCTTCGTGTAGGGTTTCTCGTCTATTACATCGCCCTTAACCAAATTAACCCAGAAGGGTGCTCCATTCAGGTGGTCGGATGAGTGTGAGGAGAGCTTCCAAAAGCTCAAGACCGCCTTGACCACAACTCCAGTTCTAGTTTTGCCTTCAGCTTCAAGCTCTTATACAGTATATTGTGATGCTTCTCGGATTGGTATTGGGTGTGTCTTGATGCAGGAGGGTAGGGTGATTGCTTATGCTTCGCGCCAGTTGAAGCCTCATGAGAAGAACTACCCTGCACGTGATTTAGGGTGGGCTGCCATTGTTCATGCATTGAAGATTTGGAGGCACTATCTCTATGGTGTGTATTGTGAGGTATTTACAGATCATCGGAGCCTCCAGCACCTGTTCAAATAGAAAGATATAAATTTGAGGCAACTGAGATGGTTGGAGCTGCTAAATGATTATGATATTACTACTCTGTATCATCCGGGGAAGGCTAATGTGCTGGTCGGTGCTTTGAAGGCAGTGTATGGGTAGTCTTGCATTCATTCCTATTGGTGAGAGACCTTTTGCAGTTGATGTTTAGGCCTTGGACAACCAGTTCGTGCGATTAGGTATTTTGGAGCCCACTCGAGTTCTAGCTTGTGTGGTTTCTCAGTCTTTCTTATATGATTGCATCAGAGAGCGCCAATATGATGACACTTACTTGCTTGTACTCAAGGACAAGGTTCAGCATGGTGATGCCAGAGATGTCACTATTGGAGACGATGGGGTGTTGAGGATACAAGGCCAGATATGTGAGCGCAATGTATATGGGTTACGTGAGATGATTCTTGATGAGGCCCACAATTCACTGTATTCCATTCATCCGGGTGCCGCAAAAATGTACCAAGACTTGAGCCAGCACTATTGGTGGTAGAGAATGAAGAAGGATATAGTGGGGTTTGTAACTCGATGCCTTAACTATCATCAGGTAAAGCATGAGCATTAGAGACCGGGTGGATTGCTTTAGAGGATAGAGATTCCAGAGTGGAAATGGGAGTGGGTCACCATGGATTTTGTAGTTGGGCTCCCATGGACATCGAGGAAGTTTGATGCTATTTGGGTGATTATGGATTGGCTGACAAAATCCACGCACTTCATTCTAGTTGCTACTACTTAATCTTTGGAGCGGTTGGTTAAGATTTACATTCGAGAGATTTTTCGCTTTCACGGTGTGCCGGTGTCCATCATTTCAGATCGGGGCACACAATTTACATCACACTTTTGGAGAGCAGTACAGTGGGAGTTGGGCACCTAGGTTAAGTACAACATTTTACTCTCAGACGAACAGACAGTCCGAGCGCACTATTCAGATATTGGAGGACATGTTATGCGCTTGTGTCATTGATTTAGGGGGTCCATAGGACCAGTTTCTTCCGCTCACGGAGTTTGCCTACAACAACAGCTACCAGTCGAGCATTCAGATGGCTCCGTATGAGGCTTTGTATGGGAGATGGTGTAGATCTCTGGTGGGTTGGTTTGAGCCAGGTGAGGCTAGGCTATTGGGTACTGACTTGGTTCGGGATGCATTGGACAAGGTTAAAGTGATTCAGGAGCGGCTTCGCATGGCGCAGTCTAGACAAAAGATTTATGTCGATAGGAAGGTCTGTGATGTTGCTTAAATGGTTGGGGAGAAGGTTCTACAAAAGGTTTCACCCATGAAGGGTGTTATGAGATTCGGGAGGAAGGGCAAGTTGAGCCCTCGGTTTATTGGGACGTTTGAGGTACTTCAGAGCATTGGAGAAGAGGCCTACAAGCTTGCCTTGCCACCTAGTTTGTCGAGTGTGCATCTAGCATTTCATGTTTTTATGCTCCGGAAGTATGTCGGCGATCCTTCTCATGTTTTGGATTTCAGCACGGTTCAGTTGGATGGTGATTTGACTTATGATGTGTAGCCGGTGGCCATTTTGGACGGCGGGTTCAAAAGTTAAGGTCAAAGGATATAGCTTCAGTGAAGGTGCTGTGGAGAGGTCAGCCAGTTAAGGAGGCTACTTGGGAGACCGAGCGGGAGATACGGAGCAGATATCCACACCTATTTTATGCTCCAGGTATGTTTCTAGACCCGTTCGAGGTCGAACGTTTGTTTAAAAGTGGGAGGATGCAACGGCTCACCAGTCGTTTCGAGAGTTATAGCCTCGTTCCCCCATTTACTGCTCATTTTGTGCTTTATAGGTGTTATATGACTTACCAGGTTAGTCGGTTCGGATCCAAAGGGATTTCGGAATGTATTGAGACACTTAGTCTCATAAAGGAAAGTTTAAGTTGAAAAGGTTGACCAGATGCTGACTTATGTGTGAACGCCTCCAGAATGGAGTTTTGATGGTTCCGTTAGCTCCATTGGGTGATTTTGGACTTACGACCGTGTCCGGATTATGATTGGGAGGTCCGTAGTGGAATTAGGCTTGAAATGGCGAAAGTTGAATTTTTGGGAAGTTTGACCGGGAGTGGACTTTTTGATATCGGGGTCGGATTTTTATTCCGGAAGTTGGAGTAGGTCCGTGGTGTCATTTGTGACTTGTGTGCAAAATTTGGGGTCAATCGGACATGATTTGATCGGTTTCGGCGTTGGTTGTAGAAATTGGAAGTTCAAAGTTTATTAGGCTTGAATCTATGTGCGATTCATGTTTTTGATGTTGTTTGAGGTGATTTGAGGGTTTGAATAAGTTCGTATAATGTTTTGGGACTTGTTGGTATATTTGGTTGAGGTCTCGGGGGCCTCGGGTGAGTTTCAGATGGTTAGCGGATCAATTTTGGACTTGGCATTTTGGCTGAAGACTGCTGGTTTTTGTTGGTTACTGGTTTCCTCTTATGCGTTCGCGAGAAAGGTCTCGCGTTCGCGAAGTGTATTGTCACGCCCCAACCTCGAGAGGCGCGACTGGCGCTCAATCGAGTGAACCCAACTGAGCAAGCCTTATCAAATACTTTCTACCCAACTCAATATGATTAAGGAATCCGGCTTTCGTTTAATTAGACAATAGGAGGGGTTGTACATTCAACATTGATAGTTCATTTTATATCACAACCTTAACCCGTAGTTAGGTTTCAAGATTTCCATATAGTTATAATTTAGAGAAAACAAGAGTTTAGATTTACAACATAGTTCATAGACCCATCCAACACCCATACGTGACCCACAAAAACGTCTACGGAGCCTCTATGGATACAAAAGACAAATTATGACAATGCCGGCAACAAGGCCCCGGCTATACCTCAAAAGTGGAAGTCTACAACAAAAGATGTACAACATAACCCCTTGAAGGAGAAAGGGGCTCACCAAAACTTTGAGAGGAGGACACTCCGCTACGCGCTACGCGCGATCGGCACTGTCCACTATGGAGCCACCTACATTCACTTAAAAATGTAGCGCCCCCGGCGAAAGGGACGTTAGTACCATGGAATAGTACTAGTATGTATAACTAAACACCATCTAGTTAGAAAGAACTTTCATACAAGAATAAGGAAATCACAAGTATAACTCAAAACTTTAGACGATCACCACATTATCAAATAAAAGAATCATACAATTTTCACATCATTTTTCCATAGCTTTTAGTTTGGGGCATCTCACAATGTTCATCTTTGTTCACAATACCACCGCTATCTTGAGCAGAGTCCGATCTCGACCCGATCGGCTAGGTCGCCTCATTTGAGACATACACTTCAATCACAATCTCATTTTCCCTTTTTCTGGAATTCAATATCAGCATAATACCACCATGTGTGCGGCATGGCGTCCGATCACGGCCCGATCGGCTAGGCTACTACGGCGTTGTTCCTTTCTCATTAGTCATCTCGTTTCAATCTTTATTTCACATATATCAATTCATAGGCACTTGGGGCCACATCTATCACGTCATATATTTTGGCACTAGGCCACATCCCACATCATTCCCAATTTCAATGTTAGATTTGTAATTTAGGATAATATGTGCACACAAGAGCAAATAAAATTGTAAGCATAGATGAGACTTCACATAGATGGCATAACATATGCAGCTTCAATCTCAATTTAAGGTCTAAGCATTTCAATACATGATTCATATTCCTTGCACCTTTTCAAGTTATCAAGAATAGCACATTGATCATATTGAGACACATCTTTCACGCATATAAGGTTACAACCCCAAATTCAAGTGAAACAACAATTAATACAACAATTCAACTTTAATCTTACCGTATTTACACAAATACCAACGGAGCTCAATTTCTAAAAGACGGGGTTTTAGCTATACATACCTCAATTGAGCTTTCCCTTAATCTTATAATGTTCCGGAATGTTTTGTACTTCAATCTATTTAAGCAATGTAGCACAATTGAACCCATAATCAGGAAAAGATCATAATCTTAGCTCACTTGAGCATTTTATCAAGCATTGAGTGTTCATTAAGGTCTTATGGTCCTTTTATGCAAGATTACACTAGCACTTTCCCCATTCCTCTCTATTTATAATTTCCACATATCTTCTAAGAACATATGCATGCAATGTAGTCACCCTTATCCCCATGAATTACTTCACTAATGACCCCTTATAGCTATGTTTAAAATTAAGAGCTGAGGTGATGAAGTCTTACCTCCTGGGATGAAGGTTTAGGTGCCTCACTTGATTATCTTCAATGTTTTAACAAGGATTTGTGGAGCAATTTGAAAAGCACTTCCCCTCTCTTAGACCCTCTTTCTCACTCTACAAGCACCAGGAAATAGGCTCAAAATGAGCTATTGCACAAGATATAACGACAGGGGGTCGGGTTTAGAATTTAGAAATATGGAGCCCCGACACAGATCTGCGATCGCAAAGTTGATATGCGGCCCGCAGAATGGACCGCAAAAATGTTCCCAAAAACTTGAACAAACTCCCTGGGTATGCGACAAGAATGCGGTCCGCATACCTATTCTGCGGTCGCATAATGCACTGCAGAACTGCTCCTCACAAAAATTCCAAGGGGATTATGCGACGACTATGCGGCCCGCATATCGATTATGCGATCGCATAATTGGCCGCATAGTTGACCTCAAAATTAACCATCACACTGCTTGACTCTGCGGCAACTATGTGGTCCGCATAGCTGTTATGCGACCGTATTGATGTTCTAAACGTCAATACCACACAAGAGGGGGGGGGGTGATTTGTGTGGTACCCAATTTTCGCTCTAGAAGAACCTGGTTCTTCTAGGTGTACTTACTATTACTGTTTGCGGAATTAAGAGTGCATAAAATAAAGAACACAAATGTTTTTACGTGGAAAACACTTGGCTCAAAAGGTGAAAAAACCACGACCTACTACTCAGTAGGATTTTCCCAAACTTCCACTAAAATCACTGAGCCAAAACAGCATTTACAAAACTCTTGTAAACCTAAGGATTAAACTCTAATCCCAGTGTGGCACACAACCTCAACTATTGCGACACCTTCAAGTTAGCCTATAACTTGAATACTCAAGGTACCTATTACAATTGCTTCTACAAAAGCTAGAAAGGTACAACTTTAAACCACCTACTACAATTGAAATAGAATAAGAATAAACACAATGGAATTGGTTCTTCTATCTTGTCCAAGTAGCTTCAGGAATGCACACTTGAATCTCACATAAATTGCTTGCAAAATTGCCTCGCCCTTTTGCTCTCAATTTAGTTTCACTTCTGCGTTTGTGCAATGCCTGTACAAGAGAACAATTACTGTTATTTAATGAGTTAGTAATAAGAGTTTGATTGAGACTCAATTGTTGATCTTCCATCTAAGTTGAGTCCTTGAACAATACAAACTCCAACCCTATCCTTTATCCGGATTGTGTCCTCTTCCCATGAGGATACTTTCTTTCCTCATCCAATATGCAACCTTTTCGATCAGTTCAGGAGATATTGCTGCTTTATCCTTGAGACGTATCTCCTTCACGTGTATCTCACATGTATAAGTTGATAAACACTATGTCTCACATGATGGACCTGGTCCATGACTGACTTCATTTGTCATTCTTCAAAACTTCACCTGAACTTGTTCCTTGCAACTGGAGCAAAAGTCTCATCATAGTCTATGCCCTCCTCCTGGCTGTAACCTTGGACCACCAATCTTACCTTGTTCCTTGTAACTGTTCCATCTTCATCAAGTTTGTTCCTGAAGACCCATTTTGTACCAATGATTGATCTGTCCTTGGGTCTTGGTACTAGGTGCCAAACTTGACTCCTTTCAAACTAGTTAAGCTCATCCTGCATTGCATTTACCCAATCTGCATCCTGCAAAGCCTCAACAACATTTTTGGGTTCAATGATAGATAGAAAAGCATCAAAAGCACACAGATTCTTTAATTGTGATCTGGTTTTAACTCCAGATGTTGGATCAGTGAGAATGTTCTCAATGGGATGAGAACTTTGATACTTGTGAGGTTTCACAACCAACTAACTTCTGCTGGATGTTTCTACCATTTGCTGAGGAACAGGATCATGAACAGGTTCCGCCAAGAAGTTTATTTCGATTCCTCTTTGATTTCTTCCCCCTCTCAGGTTGCCCTGTATGGAAGAACCTGTTCCATCACCTGTTCCTTCTGTTGGTGCCACTTTGACCTGAGCTGATGCTTCAGTCAAGTCTTTTACCAATCCAATGGCTTCATCTTCATGTTCCTGTCTCTCAGAAAGAATGTTAGTTTCATCAAATACTACATGCACACTTTCTTCTACACACAAAGTTCTTTTATTAAACACTTTATATGCTTTGCTATGTGAAGAATATCCCAAGAATACTCCCTCATCACTTCTGGGATCAAACTTTCCTAGGGAGTCTTTTCCATTATTGTGCACATAGCACTTGCAACCAAATGCCCTAAGATGGGATATGTTTGGTTTTCTCCCTTTAAGTAACTCATAGGGAGTCTTCTCTACCAGAG
>NC_031993.1:53737210-53738356 GCF_001879085.1 Nicotiana attenuata
TGTCATTCTTCAAAACTTCACCTGAACTTGGGCCAACACGTATACTGGACCGCATAATCGCACTTTTCTGGAAAACATTATTCCTTGACTTTTTAATGCATAGATCAGTCCAAAGGGTCCGAACCGCGTATTCCTAACTTGGCACAACGAGCTCTCGGGTTTTGAGTAGAAATTTTCACGGGGCCTTACATGTATCTAGAGGTTGATGAGAATTTGTTCTTCGCGTTCGCAAAGAGGGAGCCGCATTCGCGAAGGTTTGGGCAGTGGATGCATCGCGAATAGTCTTCCGATAAGGTTAAGTTTTTGGAGAGTTTGCTTGCCCCCTTACAGACTTCTTACGATGATGCATTAGCTGAGAGGGAGGAGCTCAAGAGTGAAATTGATCATTGGGAAAGAGACTACGAAGCTCTTGAAGACAAGGCCGCTGTTAAAGTTAGTTGGGCCATTTTGAACACGCGCCATGATACTCTTATGGAGGTAAGTCGGGAAGGTTTTAACTTGGACTCTGAGTTAACAAAGATTAAGGAGACCATTGAAAAAACTTAACAAAGCCAAAGTTTTTCTTCACTCATGGATGATACTCCCGAAAATGTTGAAGCTAATTCTGGTGTGGTGGATGTCCAAGCTCCTTCTGATCAAGTTGAGCCTTCTGCTGCTGATGATGTCACCTTAAAATCTTCTTCAGAACCTGCTCCACAGTGAAAGTTTGATTATGAAGTTTAACTCTTTTTTTTGGTGGAACATTTGGCGGTTTTACCCCTGGTCCCATTTAGGGGTAATGTTTTTGGTAACAACATATCCTCAGGTCTTTTCGGGCATTTCTATAATGACAATCAAGTTAGGACTAAGTTCATACTTAGTTTTAACTAAATATTTTAAAATATTATAAAGTTTTTGCTTCAACTTTTTATGATGCCTTTGACTTGAGTTTCTGTTATACTCTTTTAATGATTTGCCCTTGCCTTGTTTCTTTATAAGTTTAGGGTCTTGCTTCCACTTCAATTTTAATATGTGAGCTTTTGTTTTACCCTTTCGCATTTAAAAATGCTTTGTTTATTTCGTGGCTTTTTGAACCAAGCACGAATTATAAAAGAGAGCCCTTTTATATACGACACTTAATGAAGAAGTCGTCTCAACTTCACAAAT
>NC_031993.1:53742377-53742955 GCF_001879085.1 Nicotiana attenuata
AAAGACAATTATTATGTAACTACATTCACATCAGACAAAGTATAGAAAGATAAAATCTATTACCTTAAACAAGCCTAAAACTAGTAACACTGTAAACGTAATGCTTATACAAATGGGCTAATGATAATAGGTGAATTTGACTATAATCACGCACCAAATAATCACCTTCTTGTGAACTTTTAATGTGGAAAATGACAACAAAATGCTCTTATTAGTGCTTTACATGATTTGCAGGTGAAATAGGTGTAAGGAAGGCTAAGGAGCGGTTTTGGAGTAAATTATTGATGAAAAGAGGCTAATTGTTGAATTTCCAAAGTAACCCATTCAAAACAGGCCAAAATGCCCGGGTACAAGTTCCACCGCGGTTCTACCGCGACCGCGGTGAAACCGCGGTGGAAGGCAGTCTCTGAAGGTTGAAGATTCCGCGAAGGCGTTTGACCGCGGTTCTACCGCGACCGCGGTAGAACCGCGGTGGGTACAGAAAACTTCGGGGACTTAAGTGTAAAACACGGGATTTTTAGACCTAAACCCTATTTAAAACGCTAGACTTCGCCCAAAAGGGGGAGGTATTGATTTCT
>NC_031993.1:53743055-53743780 GCF_001879085.1 Nicotiana attenuata
GCCGAATACACCAGCTACGCCTAACATGTGAAATGGGTGCATAAGGATGTTGTGCTCAGCCTGGAATACAATCATGAAATTGAAAGTACCAGAGATTCCTAGAGGCATACCATCAGAAAAACTTCCTTGACCAATTGGGTAGATCAAGAAAACTGCGGTAGCAGCTGCAACAGGAGCTGAATATGCAACAGCAATCCAAGGTCGCATACCCAGACGGAAACTAAGCTCCCACTCACGACCCATGTAACAAGCTACGCCAAGTAAGAAGTGTAGAACAATTAGTTCATAAGGACCACCGTTGTATAACCATTCATCAACGGACGCCGCTTCCCACACATTTTCAGTGGTTCGTATTCTCCACCTACGGGATTTTCTGCAAGATGATCCTCCAACGCTTGCCCTTTGACCGCCTTTTGAGTTACGTAGATGATCTCGAACTCACTCAGCAGTATCTGCCATTTTGCTAACTTCCCCGTAGGCATGGGTTTCTAGAAGATGTATTTTAGAGGATCCATTCTTGATATGAGATATGTGGTGTAGGCATAGAATTAATGCCTCAACTTTTGAGCTATCCATGTTAAAGCGCAGCAGGTGCGTTCCAGCAAAGAATACCGTGCTTCATAGGGTGTGAACTTTTTTACTCAGATAGTATATGGCTTGCTCTTTTCTTCCTGTCTCATCGTGTTGTCCTAAGCACAGCCGAAAGCCCCCATCTAGTATGGACA
>NC_031993.1:53746126-53941401 GCF_001879085.1 Nicotiana attenuata
GGTGAAAGGTGCGGTCACTTCCACCGCAAACGGAGTTGGCACGGCTGAGGGCGTTGTTACATCAACTTCAAACGAAGTAGGTATTTCTATCATGACTTCAATCGGTGTTTGAATATGCACTATTATGGGTGAGGGTGACTGGAGATGTTTTAGGATCATCCCTTCCTGAATGAGTCCAATTGACCCTTCTGGATCCCGTTCTTCACGGTCTCTATCACGTTCACCCCCTCGCCTCTAGGATTTGGGAGAGGAATGTTGCAGACATTAGGTGCAACCTCTTTTGCCTGTATAACTTTGGTGTCAATCAACATCTGGATCTTATCCTTCAAAGTGAAACATTCATCATTAGTATGACCTTTCATGCCCGAGTGGTAGGCATATGTCTTGTTTGGATTAATCCACTGCGAGGAATTTTCCATAGCAATAGCAGGAATGGGAGTGACATAACTGGCAGCCTTCAGTCTCTCGTATAGTTGATCTATGGGTTCAGCAATTGGGGTGTATTGTTTGGGCGGTCTGCGGTCGAAATTTGGTCTAGTTTTTTGGTAGTGTTGGTGAGCTGGTAGTGAGTGGTAGTATGCTGGCTGGGTGTTATAAGTGTGATAAGTGGCGGCAGGTTGTTGGTATCTTGGAGGTGAAGGCTGATATGTGGGTGGGGGTGTTTGGTATGTGAGAGGAGACTTTGGACCTTGGGCCACCATCACTGCCCCTACTTCCTTGTTTTTGGAAATACCAGCTGACTGCAAGGCTTTGTTTGTATCCTGGAGTGCTTCAAAATTCGTCACTATTTCACTCTTAATCCCTTCTTCTATTCTTTCCCCCAATTTGATGATATCAGAAAATGTATGGTTTTCAATAACCATCAGTCTCTCGTAGTACTTCGGATCCTAAGCTCGGATAAAGAACTTATTCTTCTGTTCTTCTTCAAGGGCTGGCCTAACTTTTACAGCTTCAGACCTCTATCGAGTAGCATACTCGCAGAAAGTTTCTGTTGTCTTCTTCTTAAGATTCTGAATGTAGAAAGTATCTGGCGCACTTTGCGTGTTAAACCTGCACCGGTCCAAAAAATCTGATGCCATGCTCACCCAATTAACCCATTTCTTTGGGTTTTGATTGATGTACCAGGACAGGGCATCAACGGTGAGGCTCCTCATGAATAGCTTCATGCGTATTCTTTCATCCTTGCTAACCTCTACGAGTTTGTCACAATATGTTCTCAAATATACCTTCGGATCACCTGTCCCGCCAAACATTTCAAACTTAGGAGGTCTGTAACACTGGTAGTTCTACGTCTGGCTGAATACACAAATCCTCATAATTTAAACCCTCGATGCCATTACTACCTTCGACACTTTGGACTCGGCCAGTAAGTTTCTTGAGTTTCTCTGCCATGTTCTTGATGAGCAGGTCCTTCTCGGAGGATTCCGGTATGTATAAAGTTTGGTGTAGAGTGTGGGGTAAGGTTTCCACATATATGGGATTGCTTTGATGGACTCTGGGAATTTGGGCATAGTGGTGGTCGTTGGTTGAGTTTTGAGGCTCAGGGGTAGGTTGTGGTGCATTTTGAGGAGTATGGAAGGTGGTGGTTTGTGGATACTGAGTTGGGTGATGATGGTGCTGTGGAGGGGTAGGTACTGGTGGAGGATTAGGATTTTGAGGAGGTGTTGTGTATTGATGAGGTGCGGGAGGATTTTGCGGATTTTGGTTTTGTATGTTTTGGGGAGATGCTGGGTTTTGGGCGTTTGCGTTTTGTTGGTTGATATCGGGACATTTAGGGTAAGGGAGAGGTTTGTCAAATTCCGGACTTGTTCAAGCTCCCGTTGCAACTCCAGTATTTTCTGTTCCAACCGTAAGATTAAATCGTTTTGTGTCGGAGTACTCATACCATCTGAAGTTTCAACATTCTCTGCATGAGTAGCGTTGTCTTTCCCGATACCGCTCATATCATCCATTTTGGTTTTTCCTTTGTTTTTGGGATCACTTGGAGGAGGAGGAGGTGAGGACCTCGGGATCTGGTATGATATGTTGATGATGCCAGTATGCACGAACCAACCTTGGGGAATGGGAATAATCAAAAGAAAGAAAAACAAAAGGTAACCAAATCAGTAAGGAGTATTAAAAGGTTGTTTGCTGTATTTAAACACGTATTGCGGAATTAGAATTTGCGTCCTAATTTGGGGACCTCATTGTGCCCGAGGTAGGCCTAGCGACACATAAACTTGGAGAAAATTGATGCCAATAATTGTGTCATTCCATTAATGTGAAAATAAATCAAATCTTTGCTAGAACGATAATAATAAGAGAGTTACTAATGGCATGTGCCTTATTACAATCGAAATCTAAACTAAACTAGAAAGTAGTAAAATAGCATTCTCCTAATCTATTCTGTCTCAGAAGGACCTTCCCCGTGCTTGGCCCTTTTAACTCCATCGATCAGATTCCCTAATTCGCGCATATCCAGCAGTAAATAAGCCTTTGCTAGGAGCCCTCCTTCATTATCATCCATGTTTTGGCAACCTGCAATCCTTTTCCTTATTTTCCCTTCAAGTTCCATTGACCCTTGCTCCAGATGTTCCAGTCTTTCTGTTGACTTGGTGGAAATTTCCTTCCATTCGTTGATTACATCCATATTCAATTTGTGTTGCTCAAGATGCATAGCTTCAAATTCAAAGACTCTCTTGTGTAGCCTCCTGTACTTATCTTGTGCTTCAGCAGCATCATCTATGATCGTGTTTTTCAGATTAATTCCCGGCTTGACGTCTCCTGCTATACCATCCACTAGCCATGATGGGTAGAAGTACACATGACCGACATAATATCTGTCTGGCTCAATAGTATCCCTTTCTATAATGGCCTTCTGATTCCACATATGTTTTGCCTCGAACACGAATGGTATAACGTCCCCTTTTAAAATCTGCTTTGTACTGGACCATGTTGGAGACTCGAGGTATAACCTAATTTCTTCCCGTTTGTCTCATTACCCTTATGGGAACATAAGGATAAATTCCCCTCAACCCAATCAGTACTAGATGAAGAGTCTCTCTTGACCTGATGATGAACTCACTACAAGGAAATCATTCGAACATCCATTGTACCTGCCCGTCCGTCAGATTGCTGAAGAAGCACACCTAACTCTCAGCATTTCCAGGTTGTGCAAACCGATTGCGGATAAATGTCATTCTCTTTGGGTGATGGTAAGCTATGTGGTCATTCAAGGGTCGACGCAGGATCTCCTGGCGATACTCTCCTCTTTGAAAATGTTCTAGTAACCAAACATATAGTAGTAGATTACAACCCTCGAAGTGCCCAAACCCCTGCTTGCACCAATCTAGAGTGCGGTACATTTCAGCCAAGATCATGGGGACGATAGTGTAGGTTTGTCCCTCAATGTCTTCCATTAAGGTTCCGGTGACCATGGCGAGACGAGTATGGATCCTATCCCCTTTCATTGGAAATATCAGCAACCCCAAGAAGCATACAATGAACACGAAGACTCGACGATGCGTCCAACCCAAAGAAGTAATGGCGAGTTCATCATGATAAAGGCGGTATGACTTGTTGTGCCCATAATGTTCATAAACAAATTCAAATGGAATGTACGACTTCTTCAAACAAAGCAGTTGATCATTTTTCTTGAAACCTAACATTTTCAGAAAACCGCAAGGGGTGCGATTCTCTGGTACCAGTAATCCGGGACAATCCCATGGTAGATTACCAAAACCTCCGATTTCATCCAAGAGAGGAGTCATCTCTATGTAACCGAAGTGGAAGACATCCCTCTCTCATCCCAAAACATAGTAGCAGCCTCAATCAGTGCTCTGTTTGGTCGGATGTCTAACAGATATGGCAAATTACCCAGGATCCTTCTTATGTGATTCTTGTCGCAATGTGCGAGATTTTTACGCCAACCTAGCAACAAAGGTGGGATGTTTTGGACCATGCCAAACCTGGGGACTTCGTGCTTCATTTTCTGCAAACAAATAGAGTTAGCCTTTTCCCCTCCAGATTCGACTATTTACACACTAATGATCAATATTTTGGCATATTTTCTCAAAGTAATGCACATAACGTGATAGTGTCCATTGGGATTATGGAAATCCCGGCGGACTTTGGACAAGGCTTGCCTTAGCGGATTATCACGCGGACAGTGTTTTAACCCATACTAGGTTTGACATGATGCATGTACAGTTGATATTATAGTGGGGTTTCTAGAAGAGTCTAGACTGGTACCCTCAAGCGGACAACTTCAGAGGGAAAGGCACGGTACCGTCGACTGCACCGCTAATCGACTAGTTTTACCGCAAATAAGCCTTTCCAAATTTAAAGGGTCGGAAGAGCGTGAACACTCATCAAACGCTGCTATGTTGATAATTGGCACGAGTGGAATATGATGTGGAGCATGATTTATGCAGAGATAATAACACATTGCCGAGTATTTGCATGATAAATATGTAGAAAGCGGTAAATACAATATTAAGGTAAAACATAAAGAATATAAAAGAAAGACAAAGGAAAAAAGTTAGTTTGTGGGATATATCAGAAGGTAATAAAGCAAGCAAGGGAGTAGGGAGGGGAGAGGCATGACGTAGCAATCTTTAAATGAATGAAGAGCAGATATAGTAAATAAGGGTGAATAGGGGAGGGATATGCATGTTATAACCAATTTAAGCAAGGAAGGGTGGAGAAAGGAAGGGATTTGCATATACCATGAATTCAAATGAAGGGACAATTGGGGAAGGATACGCATGCAGCAATGAATTAGACAAATAAAAAGAAAAATAGGAGTGTGATGTGCATGTAGCATCAAATAAAAGAAACGCATTTATCAGAGAAAACTAATTCACATTAGCCAAATTTCCTATGGTATGATCCTAAGTATATCCCCAGCAGAGTCGCCATGCTGTCGCGCCCCTTTTTCTCGCGAAATCGGGTTTCGACGTGTGACAACTCTTTTAAAGGAAGGGTTAAAAGAGAAGAGTCACCACCTATCAATTTTAAGGTGCAGTAGGGCACCTATTTGAAAATAACTACGTTTGACTAGTCAATGTTACCAAAGATCAGGTAAGGGCTCAAATTACCTCAAAGGGAAGGTGTTAGGCACTCTTCGAGGTCCATAAATGTGGTTCTCGACCAAATTCGAATTACATGAATTAGTCAGATAAACAAAGACAAAGAAAAATAGAAGTTTGGGAAGTTTTATTATCAAAAGACTATGAATAAATACAAACACTTGATTCAAAGATAAATAGGAATAAGATGGGGGGGTCCTAAGTTTTTTAGCCTAAAGGATCACCCCATGCAACATAAATAATACTTTATAACTCCTTCAAGATGGGGTGTTACTCGTATCATTCGGTGGGCACAGACTATCATCTCCTGCTACCCGATTACTATCTTTAATTACTACCTAAAGCACACTTAGTTATTCTAAATCGTGCTTTATGCGTGCAGTACCAGTCCCATGCCTATGGTCCAAGAGGTGTTGGACCTCTAGTTTTGGGCTGTTCTAGACTCTACTTAGGCTGCCCAAAAATATCAAAACTAGACATCATACAAAACACATTGGACTTCACATTTGATACAATCAAGGCTCAAATTAACCTCCACAATTAAACAGCAAATGCACGCGAAAAATGGATTTTTTTAGGCTAGGCAGTTCAGATTTAAGGAATTTAATTTCCTATAGCCATGATTTCTAGGTGACCTCGGATTCAAATACATATATATAACGTTACTGTCTTTAATGGTTTAGACGAGGAGGCAATAGACCATTCGATGTTAATAGTGGTTTTAGACGCTTGTTTTAGAAAAGTGACATTATCCTATAGGCATGATATCTAATAATAGTAGAGTTAAACAAATGAAGACGATTCTTGAAATCCAGCCTTGACAAGGGAATAATATTAAGCGAGTGATAGTCCTATAGGCAGGATATCTAGCAATTGACAATTAAATGTCGATTTTTATAACCCAATACCTCTATAAACATGTTATCTAGGCGGAGCAGTAGATGATTGGTTGATTAAGGTTCAATAGGCATGATTTCTAGGTGAAAATTAATAGAACATAAACTGGCAAGATCCTATAGGCATGGTATCTATTGTACGTGAAGCAGTAATACGAATTAATGATACTTCCTTCAGGCAGGTTCTCTAATAACATATAGCTACAAAGATATTGAGGCATTTGAGTTCACGTTTTACTAATAAACAAGTAGTGCAAGTGTGTGTGTTTTTCCTAATGGCATGCTCTCTACAGTGTGCACAAGGAATGAATAACATAGAACAAATGCATCATTCGGTCCTATAGGCATGTCATCTATCCATCGCATGTTAATATTAGAATTTACCCCATCCCCTTTTACTAGCACCCAAATTGTTTATATAAAGGTATTATTACAAACCAAAATAAGTAAAAATAGTAATATTACATGGCAATAGACAGGCCTATAGCAGGCCAATGGGCATAAAAAAACTAAATACCCAGCCTTAGGTTGATGCCCAATTTTTCCCTGTATATTTTTTTATATGCAAAATACCTTCCAAATAGCATATGTATGAATATATAAGTATGTCCAAGGGTTTTCCTATTTTTCCTCAATTTAATAAAGATTTTTAAATTAATTTTATTGCTCTATTTAATCAAGAAAAACCCAATAAGTATTTTCCAAATTGTCATTTTGGCAATTCACTTATTGGATTCTCATATTTACACTAAAATATAGCTAGCAAAATTTTTGCATATTTTTACAAATTTATTTAGTATTTTTAAAGCTAAATTGCATATAATTGCAATATTAGCCTATTTTAAGATTTAATCGTGTTTGCAATTGTAAAATTGACTCCAGTAATTTTATTTTCTTAATTATATATTACTAATCATTTTAGTACCTTTAATTCATTTCCAAGAATCATTTCACTATATTTTATAAAATAAGTAAGGGAAAAGTGGCTATTTAAATACTAGCCTCATTTATTTCAATTGTAGCCTTAAATCAACCCCCAATTGAACCCAATTTCAATTTCAATTATCCAGCCCAATTCCTAAAATTACCCGACCCACGACCCTTTAAAATAACCCACCCTGTTCCCCTTTTGATCTCACACTCTTCCTTTCCTTTTTAATTTCACAATACCCCCAAACCCTACTCATTTCTCACCGTTAGCGTCCCCTGGATTCATCCTCTCCCAAATTCTCTCTTAGAAACCCTAGCTGCCTCCCTCTATTTCCACCCTAAAACCACCGGAATCTATGGCTTCCGAGGCCATTGAAGTCTTATACCGACCTCCTATGAATCTTACACGCCTGGTTTTTGAAGATTCAAGGCCTGACAACGAAGAAGCTTGGTCCAGGCTTCGTTTGATTCGAGCTCGATGGCCGTCTCCGGCCTTGCTCCGGCATGCCATGGCTGTTCGAGCCTGATTTCGACTTCCCCTTCTTAGATCAACGACTTTCCAAGCCTTTCTCACCATTTGGGTTCCTCTAAAACCCTAGCTCTTGAGGTTCTTCTGTTTTCTTTAGATCCGTTCTAGATCCATGTTTTCCCTGAGCTTTTAAACAGTTTCTCGAGATTTTTCTCAAAAAAACTATGCTTTCGAAACCTTTGTTCCGATTTAGGGTTTTTTGAGTTACTTAGATGTTCTCTGATTTTTTCTTTTTATCTTATGTGTTTCTTCTACTATGTTTCTTATTAGTTTCTTCTACCGTGTTTCTTTATATGTTTTCTTCAACCATGTTCTTATTAGTTTCTTTTACTGTGTTTTTGTATATTTCTCCTACTGTGTTCTTATTAGTTTCCTCTACTAGGTTTCTTTGTGTTACAATCCATATTCACATATGTTAGTTCATGCCATAAGGTCGTCAACGTAAATCCTTGAAGAGATTATCATTAAGATGATAAGAGGTTAATCCTATTAGTCTTAAATGATACCAACGTGTATAAGGGTGGTTAACAAGTATTAGAAGTTAAACGAATTAAGGATGTTGTCAGCCGTATTTTTGGGTAAACCTAGGGGTTTTTAATACACTCAAGAGATCGTATTTTAAGGTATATGAATCATAAAATATCCGTATCATAGTCTTGAAGTCAAACGAGTTATGAAACAAAAGTCGACAAGAGTTGTTGCAACTTAGGTTCATAGTTTTACATAAACTTTAGGTCAAATGTTATTAAGCTTTTCTCCCAATATACTTGGAATTACGGGGTGATATACCCACCAAATTGAAGATCTATGAGTCTAGTTTCCAACGCATTAAACTGTTTATCAATACGACATTGGAGTAGAGACATATAGACATTTTTGCGAGACTGCACAAGATGCTAGGTGACAAGTAGGTGGGTCACCTACTTGGTTAAATGATAGCCCAAAAAGAGGCAATTTCTGGTCAGACAAAGAGCCCATTAAAAGGCTTATCTCCTGCAATATATCCCTCTTTATATTTCACAAATAACCAGACCTAAACCCCTGCAAACTTCCTCCCAAAGATTATCCATAAACCCTAATTGATTTTCCCTCTCATTCAAGCTCAAATTGCGGGTAAACCCTAGAGTTTGAAGAACCAAGATAAGGGCTGAGTTATCCAAAAAGTAAGGTGAGTTTACTGCTATATTTAATACATTTATTCTGCTGTGAATTCATGGTAATTCGTTCTATACATGTAAGAACTCACGGGACGGTGATCTGAAGCCGTGAGTTCGAGTTATTCACTTGTAGCGGACTGTTTTGTGGACTGTTTGGTGTTGCTGTTGGGCTGCGTGTTTTACTACTGTTTTGTGGAGTTTTGGAGGAGGAAGGGTGTGGAGAAACACCATATAGATGTAGGGTTGTGAGCTTGTAGTTCTTCGTAGCATTTCCGGGTCGTTTGACACGACTACGGTGGCCGCCGTATGTATGAAGTGATTAGGTTGTGCGTGGACTGTTTTGGGAGGCTCGATATGATTATTATTGATGTTGTTTAGGCTGTTTGGTGATTTTTTGGAATTGTGTGAAGTCATATATATAGGGGAGGTGATGTCCGTTTCATCGTAAAATAGGTTGTGGTCGATACATAATAGTTAAGACGCTTGAATGATAACTATAGTATCGTTTCTCTTACTGTAGACTAAGGAGTCATGAAAATTGCATAGCTTGAGATTGGGGCAGTATATACAAGGTATGTGAGGCTATCCCTTTCCTTCCTTTGCACGACTCCGATTGTACATAATGTAATGAACGAGCTTCCAAAGATACTCTACTCTTAGAAGCTAGTAGTGCTTACATTGTTTCCTCTCTTATGGAACGATTGATGTTGATGTTGCTTCTCTTATTCTTATGTTATCAATGTTATTGGTACTTCCTGATTCTTTTAAGGTTCATGGTGAAGAGTTAGTCCTAATAACGTGTACAGAGGATACCGACCTTACGTCACTCCGAAAGGTTTAGGACGTGAGTCCATGAGTCGAGCATGCATTATATATATGTATCTATTTTACTCTACCGAGCCGCGCTATAGACGGTCGGGTATGGCACCTATTGTGCAACCACTGATCAGTTGGGTTTTACCGAGCTCCACGTGGCTGGGTACAATTCTACCGAGCCTTATGATGGCCAGGTACATTTTTACCGAGCCTATTACGGCCGGGTACGATATGATGATGATGATGCCCACAGAGGCGTATGTTTTAAAAGTTTATGGATATATACATATGTATCACGCATTTCATGTCAGTAGCCTTCAGAGGTACCCAGATGTTACAGGTTGTTTATTCTCTGTCCCTTTTTACATACTCAATACTTTATTGGTACTGACGTCCTTTTATTTGTGGATGCTGCATGTCGTGCTACAGGTCCTAACAAACAGGCAGGCGCAGCTCCCCCACCATAGTAGGCTGTCCAGTTCAGCGATGATTGGCGAGATCCCTTCTTCGGACTTGTCGTGGTCTTAGTATGCATTTTTGTTATAGACATTATGGGTATGTTGGAGCCCTATTCCGGCTATGTTGCAACACTTATGTTCCATTAGAGGCTCATAGACAGGTGTCGACTCTTGTATTGTTTGGTAGGCCTTGTCGGCTGGTTTTTGTTGTATAGTCTCTCGTGGTAGCGTGGTAGCTCGTACCTTATATATAGTTTCTTGATTGTCTAGTCATCCCATGTTATGTATGTTCATGCCATCATTTTTTATTGTTGGTTGTCCACGACCCATGTCTACCATTTATATTGATCTCGTCAGCCTAAAAGATAATAAAGAAGGTTAGATAAATGTATGTTGGTGCTCGGTAAGTATGGTCGGGTGCTAGTCATGGCCCTCCAGTTTGGGTCGTGACACTTTGTATGTTTCCTCTACTGTGTTCTTGCTAGTTCTTCTACTGTGTTTCGCATATTGTTCTTTTACTATGTTTCTAATGAGTTTCTGCTACTGAAAGAGCATGTTAAGGGTCTCAGTTCTTTTCTGAGACCTCTGAACTTGTTTCATTAGTATCTTCTTCCTTGATTACTTGTATTTGCATATCTGCACTCGATTGATGGTAGGGATCCAAGATTTGGGGATTCATTCGAGTTTTGAGACCATTGGCTATGTGGTTTGCTTGTTCTTCATATTTGAACTTGTTTGATTTCAAAACCCTAACCTCTTTGGACATATTTCGAGTTTCTGAAATCTACTACTTAATTAGGCTTCAAA
Organism: Nicotiana attenuata; assembly: GCF_001879085.1. Classification (NCBI taxonomy): domain Eukaryota; kingdom Viridiplantae; phylum Streptophyta; class Magnoliopsida; order Solanales; family Solanaceae; genus Nicotiana; species Nicotiana attenuata. Next base: position 53,756,789 of record NC_031993.1, read on the forward strand.
ATCTTTGTTTCGTCATTTGTTTCTCTATATGGTTCTGATTCCCTGCTAAACTCTTCTAAAATCTTTCTACTAGACCCTTTGTATGTTATTTGATACTCTCTCTCTTCTACATTGCTGACCTATGAGACTACCATGATCCTATAGTCTACTACCTACTGATTTTGCACTTGCATGGCGTCTTTCTTTGTCCTAAATTCAGCCTAGCATACTTGTGTTCTCTTTATATGTGCTAAACTTCCCTCTAAAATGGCTTTCAAATATTGATTAATTTCAGACTCCCTTTGTGTAGGTCTGATTAATTTTTTTCCTTGTTTGCTGATTTTCCTATTACTTGGTTTGAGTCAAAAACTTTCCTTAGCCTTTCTAACTTGGTTTATTCATGGACCAGTAATTTCAAATCTCGGACTCCTTGATTTACTGTGTACTAATTGATTCTTACCTTATTTTGTTTTGACCGGGTATTTCATAACTCTTCCCCTAAATAAACTCCTATGTATTTACCCCTAATTGCCTACTTTGCACAAGGTGCTTATTTGATCTCTTTCCTTAAATATTTTTTGCCGTTTAAGTCTAAATTCCCTAATTAAAGGAAGTCTTGTACTAATTGTTTTAATTGATACCCAGTTCCACAATTATTTTTCTTACCTTATTCCTGCCTGTTTTTCACACTATGAATACACGACTCTTTCATTAACACAAAGACATCCATCACTCGTAGTCTTTTTGAACTTACACTTACACTCAAAAGTATTCTCTCTTGTTACTTGTACTGTGACCTATTTACAAGACATGTCGCTTGCTTTCTCTCTATTTGCTTCTTTGAAACTGGTATGTCCCGATTTAAGGTTTTTTTTAGCACCACAACAATGTGTTTATTTACTATTTTTGTATCCCTGTTTGCTTAATGCTTCTGTATAGTTCAACACTTACTCTAGCATACTGATCTCTTTCTGCATGTTCTATAATGAATCCCAAACCCCTGCCCCCCTATGTGTTTAAGCTATGGTTTGGGGTATGGCAATACTGCAAGTTATTGTCCATGAATCAAACTTGATCCCCTGGATCCTAGCCTCTAATAGTATGTGTTCTGGCAGGCTTATAGGTGTGCTAGCACTCTCCATTGTTGGGCATGCCTAAAGTCTGCCCTTGCCCTAGCAATAGGCTCTTTACAACCTCCCTATTCCCCTTAACCCCTTATGTGTGCTTAATTGTAGTTGTTTCCCTCTCCTTTTCCCCTTTTAACATTATGTCCTGCACTTGCACACTTTCTTAGTCTTTAAGTTCTGCCCCCCTCTTGTGAGCCTTGCCTTGGGACCCTTTGAGTTCCCTCTGAACTTGGACACTTGAGGGCTGGCCCTTCCACACTGCACTTGTCCCTGTTCTAACAATACATCTGGGTGTGAGCATTGCCCGGAGTCCCATTAAGGCTCTTAGGGAACTTTGACACACTCAAATAGGAGAAAGGCTTTGGATCATGATCTCTTGGAGTTGGTTTACCTCATATTTTAGACATGAAGTCTGAATCAGGCTCTCCTTGGTTGTACTTTATTTATTTGTTTTCTGATGTATTTTTACCTTATTCCGGGCTGTAATAATTTGTAATAAACTCTTGGGGATGGTTAGTGAAAAAGGGCGGGTAACTATGTATGCAAAAAAGGGTAGATACCATGTCTATAGGTATTTTGAATTTTGCATATGCATATAGAAATCATGCCTATAGGTCCTTCTGAATTTTGTATATCCATTTTCATATAGAAATCATGATCATAAGACTACTATATTCATATAAAAATCATGCCTACAGGATTGTCCAGATCTACACATTCAATTGCACCTAGATATCATGTTCATAGATCTTAAACATTCAATTGCACCTAGATATCATGTTCATAGGTCTTAAACATTCAATTGCACTTGGATATCATGTTCATAGGTCATAAACAAATTCAGCATCTAGATATCATGCTCATAGGTCTCCAACTAATTCTGCATCTAGATATCATGTTCATAAGTTTAAAAACAAGTCTTCTGCATTTCATACCATGTCTGTAAAGGCATAAAATCAACAACGCTTAGAAATTATGCCTATAGGAACTCCTAATCGAATCTGAATCGCTTCATTCGCGTATAGAGCTAAAATCAGTAATAACGGGTACTATCAGTTGCAGAACTTATAACCTTCATTAAAACTTGCCTTTCTTTTAAATAACCTGACTACCCTTTTTAACCGGTACGTATTCAATTTATTTTAGACCTTGTTATTTCATTGCTTTCTGAATTAAATAGATACCATGCCTATAGGATCCTTGTCCAACACTTAGGCAAGCTTTAGGGTAAAAACTGAATCTGTCCTATTAACTACAACCAACTGGCAGGTCTGATTTGGGCTTCTTATCTGAATTATGTAATAGATCAGTCTGCGTCAACCTTTAAGTTCTTTCATGTGTAGTAGTTAATCAGACCCTAAACAGTATGTGTAAGGCATGCTAATTACGTGTTTCTTTGTTTAAAGGGGGTATATCTGAGCCTTTGCTTGTTATGTGCTTTCCCCAACTTGCAATACATGTTTTTTATGTCGCCTTAGAGTTTTTGCCTTTGAAACTACAAATGAGCCTAATATCCCTCCCCTTTAGGATTAGTAGTCCTAAATGCCTCCGGGACTGATAGGATTGGGACGGGTAATAGCATGCAATAAGTAAACGAGACCATTCCGCGCTTTAATACCTTAATGGGGTGGGAAGGGTAGATATGGATATGATGATCACGCAATAATGTAACGTGTATCCCCTCATTGAGGAGTGATTACCGGGCATTGTGTGGGGTGATCCATATTATTAATAAACCTAGGACCCCCCTTTCTCTTTATTTCTTTGTTCTAAAATTTCAAACTCTTTCTTCTAAGTTCTTTCCAACTTTCTTTATTTGTAAACTCTTATGTGAAAATCCCCTCTTATTTGAAGTTTTTATTTGCCTACATGTTATTTGCACCTAAATTCACAACAATAGTCTGGCCGGGAACCACACTAGTGGATTCTGAGGGGTGCCTAACACCTTCCCCTTAGAATAATTTCAAGCCCTTACTCAATCTCTGGTTACTCAAATCAAATCTCCTTGGTGTCCTAATGCACCCTAATCATTAGGTGGCGACTCTTCAAATCAAACCCAGTTCCCAAAAGGAATGAGTTGTCCTCCAAAATGTCATAACCCCGATTTCGCGAGAAAAAGGGGGCGCGACAGCATGGCGACTCTGATTGGGATATTTTTTAAGGCTTTTACCATTTCTATTATTATGAATTTATGCTTCTTTATGCGCAACTATTTGTTTATTCTTTTAAGCATTCATTTTCCTTTTCAACTACAAAACTAACTTGTCTTTTTGTTTCTTTCCTTTACTGCTTTCCTTCATTTCCGCTTTAAATTATGAAACTGTTGTATTTACTGCTTTCTTAAATGTGCAAATACATGACTACATGCCTTTAACTATTGCATAATCATGCTCAACATCATATCCCACTCGTGCCAAACAAATCCAATAGCAACGCTTATAATGAGTGGTTGCGCTCTTCCGATATTATCACCCCCTAAACCTGGAAAAGGCGTATTTGCGGTAAAACCAATTGATCAATAGTGCAGTCGACGGTTCCGTGCCTTTCCCCCTTGAGTTGTCCGCTCAAGGGTACCAGAAAACCCCATAGAAACCTTACTCTGTTTAACTTGCATGCATCATGGTCAAACCTAGCCGAGTCAGTTATGTTGTTCGCATAATGACTCCCTTGTCCAAAGTCCACCGGGTTTCCCTGAAACCCAAACGGACATTATCACGTCCTATGCATTTATTTGGAGAATTAAATGCTTAATGCTAATTATTGATGTTAAATAGTCAAGTCCGGTGGGGGTAGGGTCTAACCCTTCTTTCTTGCAGATAATGAGGCACAAAATCCCCAGATTCAGCATGGTTACCAACATCCACCCGAGACTGCTAAGCTGGTGGAAAGATTTTCATTCAAGTGAAGACACTTGTCCGAAAATATCTAGGGAATCTACCCTCCCTCCTGGAATTCCAACCCAACAACAAGATCATAGAAGCTGCTACTCTATTCTAGGATTGTGAAAGCTCCGTCTTCCGCTTCGGGGGAAATTGAGATGACACCCTTGCTAGAAGAAATAGGAGGATTAGCCGGTTTGGTATGGGAGACTCCAGGTTTATTGATGCCTAAGAACCGCAAGGGCAGGGGTTTCCTCAAAATGATGGGTTTGAAAAAGAATCCGGAACTGACATGCCTCAAAGAATCCTATATCCCCTTTGACTATTTGTACGAGAGGTACGGTCACAACAAATCCTACCGTACCTATCTTGATGAGTTTGCCATTACCTCATTGGGACATATCCATCGAAGGGTCTTTGTATTCATGTTCTGTTTTCTGGGGTTGATTGTCTTTCCAATGAAGAAAGCGAGAATCCACACCCGACTAGCCATGGTCACTAAAACCTTAATGGAAGGAATTGGAGGGCAACCATTCAGCATTGTGCCCATGATCGTCGCAAAAATATACCGAGCTCTAGAGAAGTGTCAACGGGGAGCTAATCACTTCGAGGGTTGCAACTTGCTACTTCAGCTGTGGCTCGTGGAGCATCTACAAAAGGGTGAATACCGACAAGGCATTCAACGAAGGGACTGGGAAAATCATATTGCTTTCCATCACCCAAAGCGAATGAATTATATCCCGTATATGTTTGCTCAGCCGGAGGATGCCAAAAGATGGTTCGAGCTATTCGATAATTTGATCGAGGAACAAGTATAATGGATGTTCGAATGGTTTCTGGCTGAAGAATTCATCGCCCGATCCCGAGACGCACCTTTTCTGATATTGATCGATCTGAGAGGAACGTACCCTTACGTCCCTCTCCGAGAAATGAGGCAAGCTGGCAGGAAGCAGGTCATACCCAGGGTTGACAAGATGAGCCATTTCCGGACTGACATCCAGGATGATGATAGCCCTTACAAGTGCCAAGCTCAGCATATGTGGCACTGCAAGATCGTCATGGGGAAAGATACTATCGAACTAGACAGATACCATACCGGTTGTACTCCCTACTATTCCGGCTGGTTGGAAGATAATCATAATGGTCTGAGTCAACCTGGGTTTGTTCGAGGTCACAGGATCATAGATGAAAAGGCCGAGGCACAGGTCAAATACAATCAACTACACAAGAGAATCCGGGAATGCAAAAGTGAGCACCGTGAGATACAGGAAGCCAATCAAAAGTTAATTGAGGAATGGAAGGACATGGACGTTAATGCCAACAAGCGACTAGGATACCTGGAGCGAGGCATAGTGAAGCTAGAAAGAAGGTTTCTCAAAAGGGTCGAAGATTGTTAGAATGCTGAAGGGAACGAAGGCGGACATCTAGCCAGAGCCTACCTGCTACTGGGACTGCGCGAGTTAGGAAAGTTGTTCGATGGAGCCAGGGATGCCGAATCTGGGAAGGGTCCTTTAGAGACCAAGTAGATAGGACTTTATCTTTTCGCTATTTAAAATGTAATAAGGCCAATGGCCATTAGTGACTTTATTTCTCCGGTTATTTAGTGTCGATTTGGGGTTCGTCTATCTTTTATCAATAAAATGAGGCATTTAGCATCTAAAGTTCTCCAAATCAACTTGTCGCTAGGCCTATATCGGGCATAAAGAGGTCCCCAAATTAGGACATGCATCCGCACTATGTGTTTAAATATTGCAACATTTTTATATAATCCTCACTGACTTGTTACCTTTTTGTTTTACTTTTTGTTTATTCCCCTCCCCCCAAAGGTTAGTTCGTGAACTCTGGCAACATCATCCTATTTTACGAGATCCAGGGGCCCTCCACCGACTCCTCCTCTTAGTCCTCTCAGACACAAGAACAAAGAGAAAATGGAAGATTTGAACAACACCAGAAAAGAGAACTCAATTGAACGGGTAGAGGTCACTCATAGTCACGGTACTCTGGTTCCTAAGGAAAATGCATCCCAACTTGAACAAAAGCTGCTGAAGATCCAAGAAGAACTTGACCAAGTTCGAAATCTGGCAAATCTGTCATTTTCCCTCACCACTCCAGATGTTAATTTCCCAAATGCTCATAATCCTGTACCTCCACAAAATATCCCAAAGCAACAAAACCATCCCACTCCTCATCACCACTGCACTACTTGCCACACCTCAAATAACACCCCACTGCTCATCCCAGAACTCTAGAACTCCACAAATGACCACTACCACACCCAACATAATACCCCCATCTACGTGGAGAATGTGCCACACTCCACCAAGCCCATCTCAATCACACCCGAGTCCAATGATAAGGACTTGCTCATCAGAAACCTGGCCGAAGAACTTAAAAGGTAGACTAGCAGAATTCAAGGCGTTGAAGGTAGTAAGGGAATTGAAGGGCTAAACTACGAAGATCTGTGCGTACAACCCGATGTCGAACTGCCCGAGGGGTACAAACCTCCTAAGTTCGAAATGTTTGATGGTACAGGAGATCCAAGGGTCCATTTGAGAATGTACTGTGACAAATTGGTTGGAGTAGGAAAAGACGAGAAAATCCGCATGAATCTTTTCATGAGGAGCTTGAAGGGAGATGCTTTTATCTTGGTACATTAGCCAAAATCCAAAGAAGTGGTAGAACTGGGTAAGCATGGAGTCTGATTTTATGGATAGATTCACGTTCAACCCGGAGAATGCGCCAGATGTGTTCAATATTCAAAATATGAAGAACAAGCCCACAGAAACCTTCCGCGAGTATGTTACTCGTTGGAGGTCCGAAGCTGCCAAGGTTAGACCCGCCTTAGAAGAAGAACAAATGAACAAATTCTTCGTCCGGGCCCAAGACCCACAATATTATGAGAGGCTGATGATCATCGAGGGCCACAAATTTTCTGAAATTATCAAGCTGGGAGAAAGGATAGAAGAGGGCATCAAAAGCGGTATGATTACGAATTTCGGGGCCTTGCAAGCTACAAACAAGGCCTTACAGTCAGGCAGTGTGTCCAAGAAAAGGGACGTAAGAGTCCTAATGGTGGCTTAGAGAACCAAATCTCCAGTCAAATACCAAACATACCCAATGCCTCTACTCACATATCAGCCTACCCCAAACTACCAAGCACCCTCACCCTCTTACCAAATTGCACCACTCACCTATCAATCACATCCCACATATCAGCCCACTTCACCCAAATATTCCGTACCAGCACATGTTTACCAAGCCTACAACACTCAACCATCCCACTACCAATCCCCTCCTCCGCGCCAAAACTTCCCTAGACCCCGACCAAACTTTTACCGAATACCCCCAAAACAGTATTCGGCTATTGTCGAACCTGTCGACCAGTTGTATAAAAGACTTAAAGTTGCTGGTTATGTCACCCCTATCCCTGTTGTAACCCCTGAGAACCCTTCTCAGCGGGTTAATCCAAATAAATCCTGTGCATACCATTCCGGCATTGAATGGACACACCATTGATGAATGTCGTTCTCTAAAAGATAAGATCCAGACTCTAATTGATAACAAGATTATTGTGGCAAAAGAGCCTGCTCCAAATGTCCGCAATAACCCTCTGCCTGACCACAAGGGAGGAGGCGTTCACATGATTGAAATAGAGGATGATTGGGATCCCAAGGGATCGATCGGTTTGATCACAGAAGGTGACGACCCAAAGAAATCGATAGTCACCCTTAATCCGATCATAGTCCAGATTCAGCCCTTTGGGGATGCCGAAGTAAATATGTCCATAGTGCTGGAGTTTGAAGCATCATCATCTCCAAAGACGCCAGCGCCAATTGAGGTCGAATTCGTGTCTCCAGCAAAGGCACCCACACCATTCGAAGTTGCAGTTTTACCGCCCAAGGTGCATGCTGCGTTCGGAGTAAAGATAGCCACGCCAATTCCAGTGATAATGTCAGCCATAACACTGTTCCATACAAAGTCTATGCCATGGGACTACGCGGACGAGGTAAGAAGGAAAGGCAAGGTTATGTTCGGAGAAGCTATTGCGGCACAGGGTATGACGAGAACTGGTAGAGTTTATACCCCGGAACATCTGGTTGAGTCGAGCAAGCAGGCTTCTAGCTGGCCAACCATCACCGAGACCGGGCCAGACGACCTTTGGAGGAAGATACAGGCCAAGGAATACTCAGTCATCGATCAGCTGAACAAAAAACCGACGCAAATTCCTATCCTTGCTTTGCTACAAAATTCCGATGCACACAAGAATGCTTTATTAAGGGTGCTGAGCGAAGCATATGTGCCAAGCAACATCACCAGCAGAGAGATGGCTAACATGGTGGGACAGGTATTGGAAAGTTACAAGATCACTTTTCATAAAGATGAGCTGCCACCAGAAGGGTTGAATCACAACAAGGCATTGCACGTCACTGTGCAATGTGAAGATTATTTTATCACCAGAATCCTGATTGATGGGGGATCCAGCCTCAACATTTGTCTGTTGGTAACACTCAGGACATTAGGAAAGGGACTACATCAGATCAAGGACGGAGCGATCAACGTAAAAGCTTTCGACAGTTCCCAAAGGTCCACCATAATTAGTTTGTGTTTGCAAATGGGGCCTACTTGGTTCGATGTTGATTATCATGTGATAGATGTGTCGGTATCTTACAATCTGGTGTTGGGACGACCCTGGATTCATGCCACTAGGGCCGTAGCGTCAATACTACATTAGGAAATGAAGTTTGAGTGGAACCACCAAGAGGTGATCATTCATGGCGACGGTAGCAATCCCATATACAGTCGCCATACCATCCCAGCAATCGGAGGTAGAAGAAAGATAGGTGGGGAGACCTATCACCACATCGAGCGAGTCAACGCCGTTGACAAGGACAAATGGTGGGATAATAAAATTGAGAGCATATCGAATTGGAGTGGGTACGAACCTGGCAAGGGGCTTGGCAAGAACCTCCAAGGAATCGCTAAGCCCATAAAACTCAAAAAGCATGGCACCACCTTCGATTTGGGATATGTGTATACCTGGAAAGAATTCAACGACTGGTCGCCACCACGGCGCGGTCCTTACTATCCATTAGAGAAGCCGATACCGCGCTTGGAACAGACTTTCCAACTGGTCGAAGTTATCTATGGGTCAGAAGAAGAGGAAGCACTGGCAGCAGTGAGGAATTTGTTCCTAGAAGACGATGATATGGATTGTTGCTTCATTTTCGAGGAGGAGGGGGTGGAAGGCCCTTCCATACAGGCTGTAAGCAGAGGAGCATGCCTCAATAACTGACCATCAGAACCACCAGAGCCCGGTGAGCCTCGGGGTAGCAAGGCTGAACAAGCATCATGCACTATCTTTTATTTTTACTAGTTAACTTTCCTTTTGCATTTTAAATTTCCGCAATAAGATCTTCAATGTTCAAAATAGTTATGGAATTTATCAAAGCATTTCGATTTTTCTTATAAATCAACACTCTTATTATTTTCTCTCGTTACTTTACTCATACAGCATTACTATTACTTATCTTGATGAACCAATGACTGTGACGTGTAATGAGACAACGCAACAAACAAACACAGACTCAGAGGAAAATGACATACCGGAGGAGATTGTTAAGGAAGTTGAGAATTTTGAAAAGAGACCAAAGTCCAACCTGGACGAGACAGAGATTGTTAACCTGGGAGATGAAGAAAATATCAAAGAAACACGAATCAGCATTCACTTATCACCATCAGAAAAGAAGAATACACAGAATTTCTAAGAGAATATGAGGACATATTCGCCTGGTCGTATGACGACATGATGGGCCTGAGCACGTCTATTGTGGCTCACAAACTGCCAACCGATCCGACTTGTCCGCCGTTAAAGCAGAAGCTCAGAAAGTTCAAACCGGATATAAGTCTGAGAATCAAGGAAGAAGTCACCAAGCAGGTCAAATCCAAGGTCCTCAAGGTAGTGGAATACCCAACGTGGTTATCCAATATCATGCCAGTACCAAAGAAGGACGGGAAGATTAGAGTCTGTGTTGACTACCGGGATCTCAAGCGGGCTAGTCCGAAAGATGTCTTCCCCTTGCAAAATATACACATCCTGATCTACAATTGCGCCAAGCATGAATTGCAATCATTTGTGGATTGTTTCGCCAGTTACCACTTGATTTGGATGGATGAAGAAGATGCTGAGAAAATAGCTTTCATTACGCCATGGGGAATGTACTGCTACAAGATAATGTCGTTTGTGTTAAAGAATGCAGGGGCCACCTACATGAGGGCTATGACTACCATTTTTCATGATATTATACATAAGGAGATCGAGGTGTACATAGATGACGTTATCATCAAGTCCAAAGAAGGCGACCGATCACATGGAAGATTTGTTAAAGTTTTTAGATAGATTGCGAAGGTACAACCTGAAACTAAATCCCGCAAAGTGTGCTTTTGGGATTCCCGCTGGATAATTACTTGGGTTCATTGTGAGCCGCTGAGGAATAGAATTGGATCCATCAAAGATCAAAGCCATTCAAGAGTTGCCACCGCCAAAGAACAAGAAGGATGTGATGAGCTTCTTGGGAAGACTTAACTATATCAGCCGGTTCATAGCACAATCCACGGTCATCTGTGAGCCAATCTTCAAGACGTTGAAAAAGGATGCCGCCACTAAATGGACCGATGACTGCCAGAAAGCTTTTGACAGAATCAAGGAATACCTGTCAACACCACCAGTTTTGGTCCCGCTCGAGCCGGGTAGACCTCTGCTACTCTACATCGCAGTGTTAGATGGTGCCTTCAGTTGCGTCCTGGGGTAGCATGATGAATCGGGGAGGAAAGAGCAAGCCATTTACTATCTCAGCAAGAAATTCACACCGTACGAAGCCCGGTATTCCCTGTTAGAACGCACCTGTTGTGCTTTGACTTGGGTAGCCCAGAAGCTGAGACATTACTTCTGTGCCTATACCACGTATCTCATATCAAGGATGGACCCTTTGAAGTACAACTTTCAGAAGCCCATGCCCACCGACAAGCTAGCCAAGTGGCAAATCCTGTTGAGCGAATTCGACATTCTCTACGTAACTCAGAAGGCAATCAAGGGACAGGCACTAGCAGATCACCTTGCAAAAATCCCATGGATGGAGAATACGAACCCCAGAAGACGTATTTTCCCGATGAAAAAGTATCATTCGTAGGAGAAGATATTGCAAAATCCTATGATGGTTGGAGAATCGTCTTCGATGGAGCAGCAAATTTCAAAGGAGTCGGCATAGGAGCAGTCCTAGTATCAGAAACCGATCAACATTATCCGGTGTCAGCTAAGCTCAGGTTCCCATGCACCAACAACATGGCCGAGTACGAAGCCTGCATCTTAGGGCTCAAGATGGCCATTGACATGAACATTCAAGAGCTGCTCATAATCGGGGATTCAAACCTACTCATACATCAAGCCCGAGAAGAATGGGCAACCAAGAACTCTAAGATACTCCCATATCTACACCACGTGCAGGAGCTGAGAAAGAGGTTCACAAAGACAGAATTCCGACATGTCCCCAGAATCCAGAATAAGTTCGCCGATGCATTGGCTACCCTATCGTCCATGATACAACATCCAGACAAAACTTCATTGATCCCATTCCAATAAAGATCCATGATCAGCCGGCTTACCGTGCCCACGTTGAGGAAGAAGCAGACAGAAAGCCTTGGTTTCATGATATCAGGGAATATTTGACAAAAGGAGAATACCCAAAATTTGCAAATACTACTCAAAAGCGCACACTGCGAAGGTTGTCTAACAATTTCTTTCACAACGGAGGAATCCTGTATAGGAGGACTCCGGATTTGGGATTACTAAGGTGTGTCGACGCAAAGGAAGCATCTAAACTGCTAGAAGAAATCCATGCTGGGACCTGCGGTCCACATATGAACGGTTTTGTCTTAGCCAAAAAGATACTCCGGGCTAGTTACTTTTGGATGACGATGGAAACAGACTGCATCCAGTACGTCCGGAAATGCCAACGCTGTCAGGTACATGCAGACATGATAAAGGAACCTCCAAACGAGCTTAATGCAACAAGCTCACCATCGCCTTTTGCCGCTTGGGGAATGGATGTTATTGGACCAATTGAGCCTGCAACTTCCAACGGACACAGATTCTTCCTAGTAGCAATCGACTGTTTCACCAAATGGGTCGAAGCAGCATCTTGCAAAGCAGTAACTAAGAAAGTCGTGGCAGACTTTGTCCGCGACCGTAACGTTGGTCGGTTCGGGATTCCAGAGCCAATCATTACTGATAATGGCTCCAACCTCAACAGTGACTTAATCAAAGCTATGTGTGAAACCATCAAGATCAAACACATAATTCTACAGCCTACAAGCCTCAGATGAACGGAGCCATAGAAGCCACCAACAAGAACATCAAGAAGATATTGAGGAAAATGATAGAGAAGCATAATAAATGGCACGAAAAGCTATCATTTGCTCTATTGGGGTATCACACCACTCTCTGCACATCAACCAGGGCAACCCCCTATATGATGGTTTATGGTGCAGAAGCTGTCATTCCCGCCAAAGTAGAAATCCCTTCCTTGAGGATCATACAAGAAGCTGAGCTCGACGACGCAGAATGGGTGAAGAGTCGTTACGAGCAGCTAGCTCTTATAGATGGAAAAAGAATGAATGCAGTTTGCCACAGTCAGCTTTATCAAAACAGAATGTCCAGAGCCTTCAACAAAAGAGTCAAGCCAAGACAGTTCACACCGGGGCAACTGATGTTAAAGAAAATTTTCCCGCAACAGGACAAAGCCAAAGGGAAATTCTCTCCCAAGAAGCAAGGTCCATACATGGTTCACCGGGTTCTGACAGGAGGAGCCCTTATACTTGCAGAAATGGACGAGGAAGTTTAGACAAAACCAATCAATTCAGATGCAGTCAAGCGCCACTATGTGTAATCTTATGCTTTCCTATATAATGTAATTTGAACTACATCTGACCTGATTCCCGTATAAGAGGGGATACGTAGGCAGCCTTATGCGTTCGGTCACAATTCAATAAAATTTTCATTTTTCCCCGCAATTGGAAACTGGGGCAGAATTTTGAGGAGGACCCTCAAAATTCCGAAGTAATTTCAGCCAATCATCATGCAGCCGTCAGAAGTATCAACCCCTTAAACTGGGGCAGAATTTTGAGGAGGACCCTCAAAATTCTGAAGCAAGAGAAGTTGCAATATCCTAAACCACGTCACAGTCGTCGGTTCATCTAAAAGCTATTTCTTATATATACTTATGCCATATTTTACAAAATCATGCATGTTTATTATCAAAATCGCTTTGTTTAGCAAAGCTACCCCAATGATACATACTGTATCACCAGATCAAAGCTGAATAGGTCGAGCAAGGCCAGCAGGGATATGAACTAACCTCCCCTCTACAAAACTCGCAATTTTCTTTGGATGCAGGCATTTGGGTTGTGAAAGCATCTGACATACTACACACCCATGATACGAACATTTTTAAGGAATTCAACTCTAAGGATTGTTGCACTTACTATCAGCTAAGAAAATCTGTTACCATTTGCCATTTTATTTTTTATTTCTGCATTGCATAAGGCTACCATTCTACCTTCCGGGACTAAAGATTGTCTCCTTCTCCATTTTCTGTATTGCATAAGGCTACCATTCTGCCTTCCGAGACTAAACACTCTCTCCATCTACATTTTCTGCATTGTATAAGGCTACCATTCTGCCTTCCAAGACCAAACACTGTCTCCATCTGCATTTTCTGCATTGCATACGGCTACCATTCTGCCTTCCGAGACTAAACACTGTCTCCATCTGCATTTTCTACATTGCATAAGGCTACCATTCTGCCTTCCGAGACTAAACACTGTCTCCATCTGCATCTACATTGCATAAGGCTACCATTCTGCCTTCCGAGACTAAACACTGTCTCCATCTGCATCTGCATGGCTGAAAGATCGCCACATCATTTACATTTGCATGGTTGAAATATCGCCACTTTATTTTACATTTCCATGGCTTAAATATCACCACTTCATTTATATTTGCATTGCTGAAATATCGCCACTTCATTTACACTTGCATGGCTGAAATATCGTCGCTCCATTTACACTTGCATGGCTGAAATATTGCCACCTTATTTACATTTGTATGGCTGAAAGATCGTCGCATCATTTACATTTGCATGGCTGAAATATCGCCACATTATTTACATTTGCATGGCTGAAATATCGCGACTTTATTTACATTTGCATGGCTGAAAGATCCCTCTTCTCATCCCAAAACATAGTAGCGGCCTCAATCAGTGCTCTGTTTGGTCGGATGTCTAACAGACATGGAAAATTACCGAGGACCCTTCTTATGTGATTCTTGTCGCAATGATCAAGATTTTTACGCCAACCCAGCAGCAAAGGTGGGATGTTTTGGACCATGCCAAACTTGGTGATTTCGTGCTTCATTTTCTGCAAACAAATAGAGTTAGTCTTTCCCCCTCCAGATTCGACTATTTACACACTAATGATCAATATTTTGGCATATTTTCTCAAAGTAATGCACATAACGTGATAGTGTCCATTGGGATTATCGAAATCCCGGCGGACTTTGGACAAGGCTTGCCTTAGCGGATTATCACCGGACAGTGTTTTAACCCATACTAGGTTTGACATTATGCATGTACAGTTGATATTAGAGTGGGGTTTCGAGAAGAGTCTAGACTAGTACCCTCAAGCGGACAACTTGAGAGGGAAAGGCACGGTACCGTCGATTGCACCGCTAATCGACTAGTTTTACTGCAAATAAGCCTTTTCAAATTTAAAGGGTGTTTTCGAAAGAGCATGAACACTCATCAAGCGCTGCTATGTTGATAATTGGCACGAGTGGAATATGATGTGGAGCATGATTTATGAAGAGATAATAACACATTGCCAAGTATTTGCATGATAAATATGTAGAAAGCGGTAAATACAATATTAAGGTGAAACATAAAGAATATAAAAGAAAGACAAAGGAAAAAAAGTTAGTTTGCGGGATATATGAGAAGGTAATAAAGCAAGCAAGGGAGTAGGGACGGGAGAGGCATGACGTAGCAATCTTTAAACGAATGAATAGCAGTTATAGTAAATAAGGGTGAATAGGGGAGGGATATGCATGTTATAACCAATTTAATCAAGGAAGGGTGGAGAAAGGAAGGGATTTGCATATACCATGAATTCAAATGATGGGAGAATTGGGGAAGGATACGCATGCAGCAATGAATTAGACAAATAAAAAGAAAAATAGGAGTGCATGTGCATGTAGCATCAAATAAAAGAAACACATTTATCAGAGAAAACTAATTTATATATGCTAAATTTGCTATGGTAAGATGCTAAGTATATCCCCAGCAGAGTCGCCATGCTGTCGCGCCTTTTTTTCTCGCAAAATCGGGTTTCGACGTGTGAAAACTCTTTTAAAGGAAGGGTTAAAAGAGAAGAGTCACCACCTAACAATTTTAAGGTGCGGTAGGGCACCTATTTGCAGATAACTATGTTTGACTAGTCAATGTTACCGAATATCAGGTAAGGGCTCAAATTACCTCAAAGGGAAGGTGTTAGGCACTCTTCGAGGTCCATAAATATTATTCCCGACCAAATTCGAATTACATGAATTAGTCAGATAAACAAAGACAGAGAAAAATAGAAGTTTTGGAAGTTTTATTATCAAAAGACTCTAAATAAATACAAACACTTGATTCAAAGATAAATAGGAATAAGATGGAGGGTCCTAAGTTTTTTAGCCTAAAGGATCACCCCGTACAACATAAATAATACTTTGTAACTCCTTCAATAGGGGTGTTACTCGTATTACTCGGCGGGCACATACTATCATTTCCTGCTACTCGATTACTATCTTTAATTACTACCTAAAGCACACTAGTTTATTCTAAATCGTGCCTTATGCGTGCAGTACCCGTCCCATGCCTATGGTTCAAGAGGCGTTGGACCTCTAGTTTTGGGCGGTTCTAGACTCAACGTAGGCTGCCCAAAAATATCAAAACTAGGCGTCATACAAAACACATTGGACTTCACATTTGATACAATCAAAGGCTCAAATTAACCTCCACAATTAAACAGCAAATGCACGCGAAAAATATATTTTTTTAGGCTAGGCAGTTCAGATTTAAGGAATTTAATTTCCTATAGCCATGATTTCTAGGTGACCTCGGATTCAAATACATATATATAACGTTACTGTCTTTAATGGTTTAGACGAGGAGGCAGTAGACCATTCGATGTTAATAGTGGTTTTAGACGCCTGTTTTAGAAAAGTGACACCTATAGGCATGATATCTAATAATAGCAGAGTTAAACAAATGAAGACAATTCTTGAAATCCAGCCATGACAAGGGAATAATATTAAGCGAGTAATAGTCCTATAGGCAGGATATCTAGCAATTGACAATTAAATTTTGATTTTTATAACCCAATACCTCTATAAACATGTTTTTTTGGGTCATCAAAAGAACTTTTATATTAGTTAAGTAGTAACATTACAGGGAGCTAATTGCAGTCTATTACAGAAAGAGTTAGGTAATAGTGGTTGCTGCCTTGGTTGCGCAGTGTTCAAAGTTGGAGAAGCATAGAGGGATTCGTTGTGTTGCAGTGCTTGACATGACGCCGATAAACAGTCCCCGCTTGGTCTGCTTCTATTTGTTTTAGCAAAAAGTGTGGTGGCTGCGTGAATATAGTTGTAGTGTCCCTTGTTAAGGCAGTGGAGCCTGTCTTCGCCAGATAGTGTGCGGCATAATTTTGCTCCCTGAATGTATGATTGACTTGTGGATCACCCAGCAGCTGTAGTAATGACCTGCATTCCATTATAGAAGATAAGTAATGTAGATTATCACTAGTAAGCATGGCTATTACCTCTGTAGAATCTACGTTAACTTCCAGTGGTGTAAATTTGTGTTGCTGTGCAAGTTGTAAACCTTGTAGCAAGGCTTGTATTTCCATGCACGTAGAATTGCCAGTCGATGATGAGCCCATGTAACTCATTAGACATTTGCCTTCCAAATTCCTGGAGAGTCCCCCAAAACCATTTGTAAAAGTGTTTGTTTTGGCCGCTCCATCTGTGTTAAGCTTGTAGGTGCCCATAGCTGGGGGATGCCACTTAATATACATAGAAGTGCCCGTGTGGTGTGTTTTCCCTTCTTGGTCATTTTGATAAATAAGGTAGTGGAATTCTACTGCTTGGGATTATCTGATTTGTGGTGGGTGGCTTCTTATTATGTTGATTATGAAAAATAAAATGGTTTCTCAGCTTCCAAACATGCCACACTATATGAGGGATGAGTGTGACTGGAGGCAGTTTATAAGGAAGATTTTTGGCATGTTGGATTATGTAGTAAATTATTTGAATAGGAGTTAAAGTATGACTGTTGCATTGCTGGATATAAGGAATGATTCCCAAGTTGGTTCCATATAGCATTGGTTCGTTGGCAGTGAAATAGAAGGTGGTTGATAGTTTCAGCATGTTGATTACATAAAGTACATGTGTTAGAGGAAATAACCTTTATATGGTGTAGGTATGAGGCAGTTTGTATACGTTGATGTGATACTAACCAAAGAAAGTGAATTATTTTGGGTGGTCGTTTTAGTTTCCAAATCCAATAATGATGGTATGTTGGTGCATGTTCTTGTAGAGCTGTGTAGAGTAATTTTACCGTGAACTGTCCATTAGGGTTAGGCCCCAGATTAATTTATCATAAGCTTGTGTATTTGTTATAGTAGGGATAAATATTTTTCTAATTAGAGAATTGATGTTGTCAGGTATGGTGACGGTTAATAAAGAAGTATCAATAGCATGATTATTGATATAGTGATTTAGTGTTTTGTGCGTCTCATTTAACTGTAGAGGTCCATGTACTAGGTTACGAGGAATTATATCAGGACCTATCCAAGGATCATGCCACATATTTATGTTATTTCCCCAGGCAATGTGCCAAAGAACCCCTTTCTGGCATAAGTTCCATCCTAGTAAAATGTTTTTCCAGGTAGGTGAAGCATGAGCTCCTATTTTCCTTGAGAGATAAATGTTTTGTAGGGTTGATATCCACAGAGAATTTGTGTTGTTAAAAAATCTCCAAGCAAGATTTCCCAGTAAGGCCTTATTTTTTGTAGTTAGGTTTTGTATGCCAAGTCCTCCATCCTTTTTTTTGTCTTTGGACTACAGTCCATTTTAGGAGATGAATCCTTTTTTTGTGGTCAGTGGTTCCCCAGAGAAAGTTTCTTTGGTAACGGTTCATTCGGGAAATTATTGTATTAGGTATTTTTATGAATTGCATGACATGGTTAGGGAGTGTATTTAAAGTAGACTGAATTAAAGTAGTCCTACCTGCCATGGTTAGGAACTTAGATTTCCAGCCTGATAATCTCATTTTAAAATTATCCAGTAAATACTGAAAATCACTCTTAAAGGGTTTCTTGACAAATAAAGGGAACCCCAAGTATTTGCCAAAGGTGATACCTTCCTTCATATTAAAGGATGAAAGGAGAAAATGCATTTCTGGAGGTTTAGTATTTTGTGAGAAGAAGAGTTTTGATTTTTCAATGTTTATACTTTGACCAGGTCTTTGAGTGAATATTGTTAGTGTATCTATTATGGTGTGGACAGCTGAGGTGGTTAGGGTTGATGTTAATGTGATATCATCGGCAAATAGGAGGTGGGATATTAGGGGTCCCTTATAGGAAAGTTTAATGGCTTTCTATTGTTGGTAATCTACTAGTTGGTGTATTTGTCTTGAAAGACGTTCGAGGCATAATATAAATATATATGGGGATAAATGATCACCTTGTCGGATACCCCTTGTAGGTTGGAAAAAAGGGGATGGGTGTCCATTTATAAGGATTGATATGGAACTAGTCGTTATACAAGACATAATGATAGATATTATTTTGGAAGGAAAATTAAAGTAGTGAAGTGTTTCTTTAATGAAATTCCATTCTAATTTATCGAAAGCTTTTTCGAGGTCCAATTTGATTAGGAAATCTGCCTGTTTTCATTTCATTTTCCTAAATTTGTGGAGTATTTCTTGTACAATTATGGAATTATCAGAAGCTCGTCTTCCTTGCAGAAAAGCTGATTGTTCAGGACTGATTATTTTATTAATAAGCGATTTAATTCTATGGACTATTGATTTAGTAATGATTTTATATATAGTGTTACAAAGCCCGATAGGGAGACATTGAGTGATGGTAGAGGGGTTTTTTATTTTTGTTATGAGACACAGGCAAGTAGAGTTGGCTTGTGTTGGAATTTCCCCCGACTGAAATACCTCATTGCAAAAGGAGACTACAGAGGTTGATATTTGAGGCCAATATGTCTGATAGAAATAAGGATGTAGTCCATCGGGGCCTGGTGCTTTGAGTGGTTTAAAGGAGTGCACTGTTTGGTAAATTTCCTTTATAGTTAGAGGTCTTAACAGGAGTAGTTGGTCACTGGTTGTGAGAGTGTGTGCGTCAGGGTTGATAATGTGGATGGAGGATTGTATATGATTGGTGGTAAATAGAGATGTATAGTAATTTATTATGAGGGAGTCCACTTGAGGTTGCTCAGTGATCCAATTTCCCCCTAAATCTTTAAGAGCAGTAATTCTATTGCTTCTTCAGTAAAATTCTCTATAGAACTTAGAAGGTTTTGATTTGTACTCCAGTTATTATGAATAAGATTTATAAAGGAAGGATGAGTAGTCCAAATAGTTTCAATACGGAATATAGGTTTACGTCTTAAAATAGGTTTTAAATTTAGTAAAAGTGGACAGTGGTCCGAATGAATACAAGGGAGATGTTGAACATTTGCCTCCGGAAATGGTGATAACCAGTCAAAATTTGCAACAATTCTATCTAGTCGTTCATGAATTCTATTTGCTATATTACGTTTTTTAGACCAAGTGTATCGACTACCTCTGAACCCTAAATCCATTAATTGGCAATAATCTAGGCATCTAAGGAAATTATCACATCTAGTATTATTAATAGGGTTGCCCCCATACTTTTCATTTGCTCGAGTAACTTCATTAAAATCCCCACCAATTTGCCAAGGCAGACTTGTGTTATCATGAACAATTTTTAAATGGTCCCATAAACAATTTCATGTAGATATATTTTTTTAGCATAAATCACAGTTAATAGCCAGCGAGAAGGGTGGGGTGTTACCTGGACTATAGAATGGATGGCTTCAGAGGTAACCTCGATTTTGTCTAGGTGTGGAATGTCTCCATGCCATAGCAGTGCGATTCCTCCGAATTGACCTTGAGTGGGTGCCTCTGCTAAATGAGTGAAACAAAAATCCTCCTTCAGGTGATCATGGCACTGAACATGGGTTTTCAGTAGAGCCACTAGGGCTGGTTGATGGTAGTTGAGAAGTGATCGAAAATTCCTCTTAAAATCTGGTGATTGAGCTCCGCGACAATTCCAAATTATGAACTGCATTTGATTAGTATGGGAGTGTGTGTGTGTTGGAGTCTGCTGGGGCTCCATTAAAGTGTTGTGCATTGAGGGAATCAGAACTATCCCGTACTTTCCCACCTTTGGATTGTTTGTAGGTCGGATGTTGAAAGAGCAACTTTGAAGATCCTTGGGGCACATTATTATCAGTTTTCTTGCATAGTGTTCTTTTAGGTCGTAGTGTTTGTTGTTGTTGAGGAAGCATAAAATGGGTCGTGTTTCCCTGTTCTCCACCATATCTGCTCCCACTTCTAGTTGAGTTATGTCTTTGAGGCCACTGAGAGGATCGTTCTAAAGGCGAATCGGAGTTGGTTGATAAGGCATTGCTTGTACATGCAGGGGTGAGGGAATGTATAGTGTTTCTTGTTGTTGTATCCATGGTACTATTGAGTTGGAGGGCATCTGGGGTGGATAGAAGGGGAGCTCCGGTCTGCTGGTTGTAATACATCGGAGGTAAGGGTGTGTGTGGCTGGAGGTGCTACATGGTGGATGGAGGGTGCATGGCCCATAGATATTGGTTGTATAGGTCTACCCCCATCCTCATACCCTCTGTTACTATCTGTGCCATGTCTGCCGGATTTTGTATCACTAGTATCACTTCCTGGCCTTCTACTTCCATCATGAACGTCAAGGCGTGATCGTAAATGCTCATCTCTAGCCAGGATTGGGGATACGCTAGCATGAGGGGGGGGTTACTGTGTGATGTATAGGGGTAGTGGGTGTGTTTGTAGGTTGTTCCGGGGGTGGTTGTTGGATGGATTCATTATGATGGGATGCCGGAGTAGAGGAGTATTGGAGTAAGCCCCGGTTCTCCTTTGTTGGTAATTTAGTCCCAACGGATTCATGTGTTTTTGTATTAGTAGTAGTATTATTTACTTCTTTTCGTGTGTGAGTAGTATTAGGAACTGGAGCAGGTATTAATGGGTACAATTCAGGCAAGGAAGATAAAGGATTGGCCAGACATGGCGGTTGATTTGATATTGGCAATGATGGCTGCGGATTGAGTGTGGTGAGTGAGTTTGGAGGTGTGGGTTCCAATGTCTGGGCTAGCGGAGGAAGGGAAGGTAATTGGTTTGGGCTTATGGTGGCAGCTAGTTTAGGGCCATCATTAGATTTGTTTGGGGAGTCCATAGAGTTTGCAATTGGGGCCTGGTAATTCTTATCATCTGAGCTGGCAGCTTCGTGGAGGGGTGATTTCACATGGCATCTTATGTCAGGGGATGGGGTAGACGTGGAGGAAGGGTAATCTGAGAGGTGTCTATTTGGGTGATTCAGCAAAGTATGGGTAATTTGGGCCAGGCTATTGGTGTGGGTTGATTGTTTGGTGTCATTATTGACGGGCTGTATTAACAAAAGTATTGGGCCTGGGCATGTGGTGGTAGTGTTGGGTCGTGAAAATTCATAGGCTTCCTCCGTATTAGCATTAAGGAGGTCTAACATGTCTTTGCCAAAATATTTTACTGGGGTAGATATGTCAATTTTTGGAGCTGGGGATTTTGGGGAGGGGAGTGATTTGTTAGAAGACGTACCTGTGGGGCCCATCCATTGCTGGGATTGTGCTCCAATTTTCATGGCTTGAAGAGGTGGAAGAGAGTGTTGTAGTGATGGGTTGTCTGGAGAAACATAAGGACCTTTACCTCTCGCTGGGCTGAAATTTTTGTGTCTACTTGAGAAAGACACTGTTTGCCATGAGTTAGTGGTGGAATGATTGGAGGATGAAGGAGTGTCAGGTGTTTGTGGGGTAGTGGAGGTTGGATTAATGTCATGGTGAGGGTCGTAGTTTTAAGTGTTGATGGGGAGGATTTTGGAGAGTTGTGTGAATAGGAGCATAAGGTATTTTTGTGGCCAAATCTTCCGCATAGTGTACAAAGCATCGATATTCCTTCATATAGGATTTGTTGCCGATGTGTACCTATATAAACATGAGATTTCACTGGTTTTTCGATGGGAACTTCAATACATATCCGTGCATACCTACCTCGTGTGGTCGACGATGTGCATGTATCTATTTTAAGTAGAGATCCAATCTTAGATCCAACTCTCTGTAATATATCAAAGTCGTAAAATTCAGTGGGTAGTTCAGGTAGACGTAGCCAAACTGCTGAATATGTGAGTTGTGCATTAGATGCAATAAACTTGGGCTCCCATTTGCGAACGGATAAGAAGTGATTAAGGATGAACCAGGGCCCTCCATGTAATGCTTTGTGCATATTTTCCTCCAGTTGGAATTTTATAAGGAAGAAGTCACAACCCAGATCTATAAGTGATATGTCTTCCGTAGGTTGCCATATCAGAAGCAGTTTACTTTTCAAAACTTGGTGTCCAATTGGACGACCAAACAGTTTTACTATGACGTAATACTTCCAAGGTGAGTAGATTCTGGTTTTGTCTGTGGAGGTGAGGGGAATAAAATAGTCGTATTGTAGATCGTTTTCTGTTTCGTCAGATAAATCCAATGGTGGGGGTTGGTGTTGAAAGGCTTTGTTGTTGTTAGTTTGAGGTAGCAGTGTTTGGTTTAGAAGTGTTTCTTTGAAGGAAGCATTAGTTGATTGGTTAATTAAGGTTCAATAGGCATGATTTCTAGGTGAAAATTAATAGTGAAAATTAATAGAACATAAACTAGCAAGATCTTATAGGCATGGTATCTATTGTACATGAAGCAGTAATACGAATTAATGATACTTCCTAAAGGCAGGTTCTCTAATAACATATAGCTACAAAGATATTGAGGCATTTGAGTTCACGTTTTACTAATAAACAAGTAGTGCAAGTGTGTGTTTTTCCTAATGGCATGCTCTCTACAGTGTGAACAAAGAATGAATAACATAGAACAAATGCACCATTCGGTCCTATAGGCATGTCATCTATCCATCACATGTTAATACTAAAATTTACCCCATCCCCTTTTACTAGCACCCCAATCGTTTATACAAAGGTATTATTACAGACTCAAATAAGTAAATATAGTAATATTACATGGCAATAGACAGGACTATAGCAGGCCCAAATAAAAAAACTAAATATCCAGCCTTATGTTGATACCCAAATTTTTCCTGTATATTTTTTCATATGCAAAATACCTTCCAAATAGCATATGTATGCATATATAGGTATGTCCAAGGGTTTTCCTAATTTTCCTTAATTTTTTAAAGATTTTTAAATGAATTTTATTGCCCTATTTAATCAAGAAAACCCAATAAGTATTCCCCAAATTGTCATTTTGGCAATTCATTTATTGGATTCTCATATTTATACTAAAATATAGCTAACATAATTTTTTCATATTTTTACAAATTTATTTAGTATTTTTAAAGCTAAATTGCATATAATTGCAATATTAGCCTATTTTAAGATTTAATCGTGTTTGCAATTGTACAATTGACTCCTTTAATTTTATTTTCTTAATTATATATTACTAATAATCTTAGTACCTTTAATTCATTTCCAAGAATCATTTAACTATTTTTTATAAAATAAATAAGGGAAAAGTGGCTATTTAAATACTAGCCCCATTTCAATTGTAGCCTTAAATCAACCCCTAATTGAACCAAATTTCAATTTCAATTATCCAGCCCAATTCCTAAAATTACCCGACCCACGACCCTTTAAAATAACCCACCCGGTCCCCCTTTTAATCCCAGTCGTTGATCTAACAAATCAAAGGCTCACACTCTTCCTTTCCTTTTAAATTTCACAATACCCCCAAACCCTACTCGTTTCTCACCGGTAGCCACCCCTGGATACCTCCTCTCCCAAATTCTCTCTCAGAAACCCTAGCCGCCTCCCTCTATTTCTACCCTAAAACCACCGGAATCTATGGCTTCCGAGGCTATTAAAGTCTTATACCGACCTCATATGACTCCTACATGCCTGGTTTTGAAGATTCAAGGCCTGACCACGAAGAATCTTGGTCCAGGCTTCGTTTGATTCGAGTTCTATGGCCGTCTCCGGCCTTGCTCCGGCATGCCATGGCTGTTCGAGCCTGATTTCGACTTCCCCTGCTTAGATCAACGACTTTCCAAGCCTTTCTCACCATTTGGGTTCCTCTGAAACCCTAGCACTTGAGGTTCTTCTGATTTCTTTAGATCCGTTCTAGGTCCGTGTTTTCCCTGAGCTTTTAAACAGTTTCTCGAGATTTTTCTCAAAAAAAACTATGCTTTCGAAACCTTTGTTTCGACTTAGGGTTTTTTGAGTTACTTAGATGTTCTTTGATTTTTTCTTTTTCTCGTATGTGTTTCTTCTACTATGTTTCTTATTAGTTTATTCTACCGTGTTTCTTTATATGTTTTCTTCTACCATGTTCTTATTAGTTTCTTTTACTGTGTTTTTATATGTTTCCCCTACTGTGTTCTTATTAGTTTCCTCTACTAGGTTTCTTTGTATGTTTCCTCTACTGTGTTCTTACTAGTTCTTCTACTGTGTTTCTAATATTGTTCTTTTACTATGTTTCTCATGAGTTTCTGCTGCTGAAAGAGCATGTTAAAGGTCTCAGTTCTTTACTGAGACCTTTGAACTTTTTTCGTTAGTATCTTCTTCCTTGATTACTTGTCTATGCATCTCTGCAATCGATTGATGGTAGGGATCCAAAATTTGGGGATTCATTCGAGTTTGAGACCATTGGCTATGTGTTTTGCTTGTTCTTCATCTTTGAACTTGATTGATTTCAAAACCCTAAGCTCTTGGACCTATTTCGAGTTTCTGAAATCTACTACTTAATTAGTCTTCAAAATCTTTGTTTCGACATTTGTTTCTCTGTATGGTTCTGATTCCCTGCTAAACTCTTCTAAAATCTTTCTATTGGACCCTTTGTATGCTATTTGATACTCTCTCTCTCTCTCTCTCTTCTACATTGCTGACCTATGAGACTACCATGATCCTATAGTCTACTACCTACTGATTTTGCACTTGCATGACGTCTTTCTTTGTCCTAAATTCAGCCTAGCATACTTATGTGCTCTTTATAAGTGTTGAACTTCCCTCTAAAATGTCTTTCAAATTTTGATTAATTTCAGACTCCCTTTGTGTAGGTCTGATTGATTTCTTTCCTTGTTTGCTGATTTTCCTATTACTTGGTTTGAATCGAAAACTTTCCCTAGCCTTTCTGACTTGGTTTATTCATGGACCAATAATTTCAAATCTCGGACTCCTTGATTTACTATGTACTAATTGATCCTTATCTTATTTTGTTTTGACTGGGTATTTCTAAACTCTTCCCCTAAATAAACTCTTATGTATTTACCCCTAATTGCCTACTTCGCACAAGGTGCTTATTTGATCTATTTCCTTAAATAATTTTTTACCATTTAAGTTTAAATTCCCTAATTAAATGAAGTCTTGTACTAATTGTTTTAATTGATACCCAGTTCCATACTTATTTTTCTTACCTTATTTCTGTCTGTTTTTCACAATATAAATACACGACTCTTTCATTAACACAAAGACATCCATCACTCGTAGTCTTTCTGAACTTACACTTGCACTCAAAAGTATTCTCTCTTGTTACTTGTACTGTGACCTGTTTACAAGACATGTTTCTTGCTTTCTCTCTATTTGATTCTTTGAAACTGGTATATCCCGATTTAAGGTTTAATTTAGCACTACAACAGTGTGTTTATTTACTGCTTTTGTATCCCTGTCTGCTTACTGCTTCTGTATAGTTCAACACTTACTTTAGCATACTGATCTCTTTCTGCCTGTTCTATTATGAATCCCAAACCCCTGCCCCCTATGTGTTTAAGCTATGGTTTGGGGCATGGAAATACTACAAGTTATTGTCCATGAATCAAACTTGATCCCCTGGCATCCTAGCCTCTAATAGTTTGTGTTCTGGCAGGCTTATAGGTGTGCTAGCACTCTCCATTGTTGGGCATGCCTAAAGTCTGCCCTTGCCCTAGCAATAGGCTCTTTACAACCTCCCTATTCCCCTGAGCCCCTGATGTGTGCTTAATTATAGCTGCTTCCCTCTCCTTTTCCCCTTTTAACATTTTGTCCTGCACTTGCACACTTTCTTACTCTTTAAGTTCTGTCCCCCTCTTGTGAGCCTTGCCTTGGGACCCTTTGACTTCCCTCTGAACTTGGACACTTGAGGGCTAGCCCTTGCACACTGCACTTTTCCATGTTCTAATAATACATCTGGGTGTGAGCATTTCTCGGAGTCCCATTGAGGCTCTTAGGGAACTTTAACACACTCAAATGGGAGAAAGGCTTTGGATTATGATCTCTTGGAGTTGGTTTACCTTATAATTCAGACATGAAGTCTGAATCAGGCTCTCCTTGGTTGTACTTTTATTTATTTATTTTTTGATGTATTTTAACCTTATTCCGGGCTGTAATAATTTGTAATAAACTCTTAGGGATGGTTAGTGAAAAAGGGCGGTAACTATGTGTGCAAAAAAGGGTAGATACCATATCTATAGGTATTTTGAATTCTGCATATGCATATAGAAATCATGCATATAGGTCCTTCTGAATTCTGTATATCCATTTTCATATAGAAATCATGATCATAAGACTACTATATTCATATAGAAATCATGCCTACAGGATTGTCCAGATCTACACATTCAATTGCACCTAGATATCATGTTCATAGGTCTTAAACATTCAATTGCACCTAGATATCATTTTCATACGTCTTAAACACTCAATTGCACCTGGATATCATGTTCATAGGTCTTAAACAAATTCAGCATCTAGATATCATGCTCATAGGTCTCCAACTAATTCTGCATCTAGATATCATGTTCATAGGTTTAAAAACGAATCTTCTGCATTTCATACCATGTCTGCAAAGGCTTAAAATCAACAACACCTAGAAACTATGCCTATAGGAACTCCTAATCGAATCTGAATCACTTCATTCGCGTATAGAGCTAAATCAGTAATAACGGGTACTATCAGTTGCAGAACTTACAACCTTCATTAAAACCTGCCGTTCTTTTAAATAACCTGACTACCTTTTTTAACCAGTACGTATTCGGTTTATTTTAGACCTTGTTATTTCATTGATTTCTGAATTAAATAGATACCATGCCTATAGGATCCTTGTCCAACACTTAGGCAAGCCTTAGGGTAAAAACTGAATCTGTCCTATTAACTACAACCAGTTGGCAGGCCTGATTTGGGCTTCTTATCTGAATTATGTAATAGATCAGTCTGCCTCAACCTTTAAGTTCTTTCATGTTTAGTAGTTAATCAGACCCTAAACAGTATGTGTAAGGCATGCTAATTACGTGCTTCTTTGTTTAAAGGGGGTATATCTGAGCCTTTGCTTGTTATGTGCTTTCCCCAACTTGCAATACATGTTTTGTATGTCGCCTCAGAGTTTTTGCCTTTGAAACTACAAATGAGCCTAATATCCCTCCCCTTTAGGATTAGTAGTCCTAAATGCCTCCGGGATTGATAGGATTGGGACGGGTAGTAGCATGAAATAAGTAAACGAGACCATTCCGCGCTTTAATACCTTAACGGGGTGGGAAGGGTAGATATGGATATGATGACCACGCGAAAATGTCACGTGTAGCCCCTCATTGAGGAGTGATCACCGGGCATTGTATGGGGTGATCCATATTATTAATAAACCTAGGACCCCCCATTCCCTTTATTTCTTTGTTCTAAAATTTCAAACTCTTTCTTCTAAGTTCTTTCCAACTTTGTTTATTTGTAAACTATTATGTGAAAATCCCCTCTTATTTGAAGTTTTTATTTGCCTACATGTTATTTGCACCTAAATTCACAAAAATAGTCTGTCCCGGATCCACACTAGTGGATTTTGAGGGGTGCCTAACACCTTCCCCTTAGAATAATTTCAAGCCCTTACCCAATCTCTGGTTACTCAAATCAAATCTCCTTGGTTTCCTAATGCACCCTAGTCATTAGGTGGCGACTCTTCAAATCAAACCCACTTCCCAAAAGGAATGAGTTGTCCTCGAAAATGTCATAAACCCGATTTCGCGAGAAAAAGGGGCCGCGGCACCTTACTGGGCCTTCAACATAGTATACCACATGATCTCAGGTCCATAGGGGAGTTCAGACCCCTTCCAATGAGCCACAGGACCATGTTTTGCTTCACTTGGGACAACCAGTATAAAACACAGCACATGATAGGGGAGTAGAGCATTAGGGATAGCTTGGGGTTAGAGGAATGACTAAGGCCCAACCCCCTTAGTATGTCAGAGTTCACAAGGGCCTCAGATGGACCCCGAGCAGTGCTCACACTAGGGAGGCCAATAAAGAACCTAGGTAGCCATGGCTTTCGGCCGGCTAAGAATAGGAATTCAGAATACCAAAGTAACAGGTAGGGAGGATGGACAGAAATTCCCAGAATGATCATACAGCACAACTGGTCAAGTAGACCAGCAAATTCAAGCCACGTTCACATAATCAAAGTACCACATAAAGAGTCATCATAGGAGTTAGGAGAAGAAACAGGTTTGAAAAACATAGGTTGAACTAGGTCACAATTAAAGGTCTAAATTATGTTAAGTCTAATCTAATGCCATATTACTCGGTACTTTGACATAATGGAGGGAT
The DNA here is from genome assembly GCF_001879085.1 of Nicotiana attenuata. Classification (NCBI taxonomy): domain Eukaryota; kingdom Viridiplantae; phylum Streptophyta; class Magnoliopsida; order Solanales; family Solanaceae; genus Nicotiana; species Nicotiana attenuata. The sequence goes on from NC_031993.1 coordinate 53,785,794, forward strand.
ACACATATTGATAATTACATGATGGAAAGAATGAAAAATGCACCAAAACATACTGAAAACATGTTAACATAGAAGTAAGGTCCTAGTTATCAAAATATAGTGTTTGTCTTTTAAAAACCAGAATGGCATGAAACAAGTTTAGAGCACATGACTTAGTAAAGAGTTCATTCAGGTAAAAAGGGGATTTCCATAGAGTTAAGGTAGTATCTGGACATAATAGCAGAAACAGCATACAACCATAATAGTGAGACTCATGCTGAAGTGATCCAAAATTAAACACGTTAAGATGCTAGAGGGTACAGTACCAGTCAGGAGATAAGAGATCATAGTGTGCAATCATAGTGAAGCATACCACATGTAGTAGAGTGATTACCCTAAGAAGGTTCAGATTATGCTATGTATAAGTAATAGGGTAGCATTTAGATATGAGAAAAAGGCAGATTACCATTACTGGTGAAACAAGGAGTGGGTTAATCATACTAAAAGGGCATGCTGATAGAGAGCAGGGTCAAAGCATGTCAGATAAGTAGACTACCACAGAAATCTAGAACAAGTTTATCCATACAGTGAGTGTATACATTCATGCTTTGCACTCAATCCACTAGTCGACTAAAAGAAGTGCAAATTTTGGAAATAGGCATATTCAAACAAAGGACTAAATTAAACACAAAAAGAGCCCTAAACAATAGTAATTTTAACACATCAACTAGTCATAATTCAATAGAACTGGGCATGCTTGAAACTAAAGTTAAAGAGACCTAAAGAAGCAAACATAATCATACACAAACACGGCCCAGGAAAACATATTGAGTTGACTAACTTCAGAGATGAAGATATGTACAAACTATAGATGCTTAGGAATAAAATTGCAAAGTCTAGTAACTCACCAGTTAAGCGAAGAACAATAAAGAATAAATTTTCACAGAAACCCAGAATCCCTAATGCGTCAAAGTTCCCAAGAGCCTCGATGAACTCAGGGCAGTGCTCGTACCAGGAACGAGTTTAAGATGTTAATGGCCTTGGCTTTCAGCCGGCCAATACATAATACCAAACAAGAGAATAGCAAAACCTCAAATTTTAGTAAAGGGATTGATTTCAAAAGCTTTCCCATAAGGGAAAATGAGGAGATTTATATTGTAGTCAAAAATCGAGCAAACATATAAGGAAATAAAGTAAAATAAACAATAAACAAGGAAAAGAAACACGCAAATCGGGTTGAAGTAAATTTAAGAGAGAAAAATCTGGTAAACCCTAATTTTAGGGAAAGTGTAAATCATCAAAAATACAAACAAAATCAGACTCACACAGTGTAGAATAGAACGTGTGTAGATGGAATATCGTCCGGATTCAAGAGATGGGAGTCAATCGGATAGAACCAAAGTGGTAGTACTTGCCATGTTTAGGCAAGTACTAGGTGATAACCATGGAGAATCAACCAATAGTGAAAACACACAAATATGATAAGTAGATGAGAGGGAAATCCCATTAGAAGAGGGATTAGGGAAGGGGTTTTGAGAGGCGGCGGCTAGGGTTCTCCAGAGAGAGAAGGGGAGATTAAGAGAGTTTAGGGGAGGCAGGTTAGAGGGGAATGGGTTAGGGTTTCAGGGTAGGGGTAATTAAAAGGGGGAGTTAAATATGGGTCGTTGATCTTAAAGATCAACGGGCAGGATTTTAAAAGGGATTGGGTCGATTTTAAAAGGAAAATAATTTAATAAAATTGCTAATTAAATATATAAAATGCTACTTATGCAAATTAATGCTTTGAATTATAATAGGAGACTATAAGAAATGTAAAATATTATTTTGATCCTAGATGAAATATCAATTGCAATAAGAATGCAAATGTAGGCTATAATTGCAAATTTATGTAAATAACCTAAATATATATAAAAAATGATGTGAAAATATTTCAAGATTTGTATCAGGGATGCAAATAATAATCTGGAGTGATTAAGTCATCACAAATGATTTAAAAGAGTAATCATTAAATTTTTTTATGTAAATTAATGCAAGGAAAAAATAATTTAAAAAACTCTAATATTATGAAGAATTACAAGAAAAGCTTGTGCAAATCCTGTAAATTAATAATAATGTGAAATGATATTTTGAAGGTATGTATATTATTAAAAAAAATATGTGGGCAAAATTGGGTGTCAACAACCGTCACGAGGATGAATGAGAGATTTGTAGATATATTTGTAGTATTATGTGGTTTGTGTTACATGAGTTTATGAAGGATTTAGTTGAATCTCACTGCAGTATTGTGGTTGTAATAAAGTATGGGCATTGTGAGCTATCGAGTGTTTTGATCTATGGCCTTGAGCCAAGTGGGGGAGTCTTTTGTCGACGATTGGGTTGCATGGTTATGTGTTGTACTGGTTTCGGTTTGAGGCATACTTGTGAATTGGTTACGACATGCAGAGTCTAGTTTGGAGGATTGCATAAGCAAGGAAACTTCTGGATGCATGATGTATAACACTTTGTGGATATATGGAAATCGTGGAGTGATTTGAGTTTGTAATTCGTGACAGATGTAGCATACATGGAGTAGGGGTTCACTCGGTTGTTCAAAGGTGTGGGTTACTTCTTTGGGTATTGTCGTGCTAATAGGGCACATCTCGTTCAGCCCGTTTGGCGGTGCAATTGAGGTTTGAGCAGAGTGGATGACTCTCGAGAAGGTTCTAAGGGGTTCAAGAATTATATGTAGCAATTGAGAATTTTGGCGGATTGTTATATGATTAGAAACTAAGATTTACGTTGGATGGTGGCGAGACTCAAAGTATTTCTAAATCATCATGGATTCTACATTTTAGTATCAGGGAGGTAAGGGGAACAGTTTTAGATTCACATAAGGTCTCTTTAGAGTAGGTGTCTCGATTGTAGTACTTTGGGGTGGTAAGATGGAATACAGCGGCTTATGGGCCTTCGGGTGGTGTTATTTTATTCTAGGATCTCGTGGGGTGAGTTTTGGTAAGGATCGTGGTGTTCCGGTAAGGAGAAGTGTCTCCTTGAGGGTAAATCAGAAGGAACTCGGAGATGTAGGACAATTTGGTAGAAGATTGGATCAGCACGGTAATGGGTACGATCGCTTCCTTGGGTACTTACGATGTCGTGAGTATCTACAGGTGCTTTGTGGCAATGCTCTTGGGTTTTGGCGACTTGCGTGGCTTGGTTGAGTTAGAGATATTCAGTTCTGATGGCTCGGTTACGTGTTAACGGGTTTCAAAGAGTTTTTGATGGTTTCGACCATAATTTGAGATGGATATTTCCTACCGGCGTGAGGAGCATGATGCTTATTATGAGTTTCTCTTGGATGGGATCAATGGAAGGTTTTTGACTGATTGGGTAGGTATTCTACTTGTGACTCAGGGTTGTTTATGAGATTCTCGTACTTCTCATATGATGGCATGATAGATGCGGTGTGCTGTGTGGGATTGAGATTTGCGTGTGCAAGGTCACAATTTAGTTTTGAGGGGAAGGTTATAAATTCTTAGGAAATATGGACGGTTCAGACGTTTAGATGAATGCTATTACTAACTGGTATCACCTGAGTAGAGTGTACATTCAGAAGGCGCACTGTGTTTTGACTTACGGATGCTTCATTGGTATTGCGGTACTCGCCTGGTTGATCAACTGCCGACGTTCAGATTTTTCTATTATCACGACCCTGAATTCCCACCCTCAGGACCGTGATGGCGCCTAACATCACACTTGCTAGGCAAGCCAATGTAGAGTGTTATTAACCAATTTCTTTTACCATTCAAAGATTACTAGTAAACAACTTAAACAAGAGGAAATAATTGCGGAAGTAAGTAAATAACCTTTTCTCTATATACTATTAACAATACCATAACTATTACTATTACCCGGAGTATGGTGTCACAATCCACGAACATACTATGAATATCTACAAACATCGTTCTGAAAGAAATTACATCTGTTTCGAAAGAAAAGAAAACATGAATGTAGAAACATAGGAGGGGACGCTAGGGCCTAAGGACGTCAGCAGGACTACTTTGGGTCTCCTAGATGAAATGTCTGCAACTGACCCCTCGATCAGCCACTACCTGCTCCAAAATCTGCACAGAAAGTGCAGAATGCAGTATCAGTACAACCGACCCCATGTACTGGTAAGTGCTGAGCCTAACCTCGACGAGGTACTGACAAGGCTACGGTGGGGCAATCACAACATAACCTGTATAATGTGTGTGATAAAGCAAAAAGAAGTACGGAACAAAATGAAACAATAACTTGCAAGGAAAGAATTCAATACTCCAATATATCATTAGTACTCAGCAATAACCAATCCTTAAGTGTAAAGCCAAATTACAGAATAACTTGCACAGTAGAAGAGAGATACATAAGCACATAAACTGATGCGGCGCGCATCCCGATCCCACCAAATAATCAATATCAATATGAACATTCACCCTTATTACTCCATTTAATTCCACCTTTATTCCTCCTGTTGCGGCGTGCAATTTGATCCTACCGTACAATAGTAATTCACCCTTATTTCTCAACATAGCACCCTTATTACTCCTGTTGCAGCTGCAACCCGATCCCACCAAATAGTTGCATTTCACCCTTATTACTCATCAATATATCACCCTTATTCCTCCTGTTGCGGCGCACAACCCGATCCCACCATATCAGTACCAATCACACAATAAGATCAGGAATTTCACAATGTAGCTCTAAACTCTCCATAATATTTAAGCCTCAAACCAAAGCAAACATAAAGCCAAACAATTATGAAACTTTACTCAATTAATACTACACAGCGAGACCAACCCAAAATGTACCATAAAACACCGATAAACCAACTTAAACCAATAATATGACACAATGAAACTACGGGACAACAAATATTTTCAATAAACAAAACAACATCTAACAAGTAGCAACTAAACATGGAAACACCAATAAGCATGTAGCAGATAAGACATGAAGACAATATATCAAGAACGGGGAAAGAAAACAAGCAAAACAGATAGTTTGGCGGCACATAGGTACTCGTCACCTCACCTATACGCCACACACATAGATTTTCACATAGCAATTAAGTCGGGGATCCCTAATCCCTCAAGTCAAAGTTAGACACAACACTTACCTCAATCCAACGGACAAACTCAAAGCCCAATCACAACTTTTCCCTTCACACAAGCCTCCGGACCAATAGAATTTAGCAATTTACCAACCAAACATTTCAATTTAAGCCTTAGGAACTACCCATAATAGCAAGCAATTCAATTTAGGTCATTTTAGAAAGAGTCAACAACCGGGCCCGCTTGGTCCAAACCCGAAATTCGGACAAAAACCCGATTACCCATTCACCACCGAGCTCGGATATACAATTGATTTTGGAATCCGACCTCACATTGAGGTCTAGATCCCTAATTTCGAAATCCTTAGCTTATACCCAAAAATCCCCAATTCCACCATGAAAATCTTAGATTCTAGGTTGAAATATTGTAAAATGAAGTGAAAGACTGAAAGAAATGAGTTAAGAATCACTTACCTATAATTTGGGGAAGAAATGGCCTTAAAGAAATCACCTCTAGGGTTCTTGGGTTTAAAATTTGAAAGAATAAGTCCCTTTTACATAGCTGCAGATGTCGCATTCACGACATGAGCTTCGCAATTGCGAAGCTCGCAAATGCGAAGGGACCATCGCAAAATGCGAGGTCCTTCCCATTTCTGCTGCTTTCGCAATTGCGAAGATAAGCTCGCAATCGCAAAATGGTACCTCCGCAAATGCAACTAAATGATCGCATTTGTGATCAATGCCCCTCCCAGCTTTATTTCGCAAATGCGAAGAGTTCTTCGCAATTGCGAAGACTGTTCGGCCCAGCTACCCTTCGCATTTGCGATGAGAGCCTCGCATATGCGGAACCTGCAGGGTTCGCAATTGCGATGCCTGATCTCGCAAATGCGAGATTACAGGCCTGCAACAGGTTCTGTTATACCAGCCAAATTTTTCAACACACCCCGTAGCCTATCCGAAACTCACTCGAGCCCTCGGGACTCCAGACCAAACATGCACACAAGTCTTAAAACATCATACGAACTTGCTCTACGAAAACACATGAAATTCTTAAGAACACTTGAAATTCCTCATTTCTCAACCAGATGCCGGAATCACGTCAAACCAACTCCGTTTTCACCAAATTTCACAGACATGACTTAAATATTATATTAAACCTGTACCGGGCTCCCGAATAAAAATACGACCCCGATACCAACGAGAGCAAACATTAATCAAATTCTTTAAATCACTAGATTTCCAGACTTACAATTTTAAACAAAAATTAATTACTCGGGCTAGGGACCTCTGAATCCTATTCCGGGCATACACCCAGGTCCCATATTTTACTACGGACCCACTGGGACCGTCAAAGCACGGATCCGGGTCCGTTTACTCAATAGTTAACTGAAGTCAACTAAAATCAACTTTTCAAGCCAAATTTATTATTTCATCAATTTTCCACATAAGAGCTTTCCGGAAATACGCCCAGACTGCGCACGCAAATCGAGGAGGAATAAAATGACATTTTGGAGGCCTCGAAACACGAGTCAAGTTCTAAAACATAAGATTTGGGTCATCACATTCTCCACCTCTAAAACAACCGTTCATCCTCGAACGGACATAGAAAAGTACCTGAGCTGGGAAAAGGTGGGATATCTGCTCCGCATATCGGACTCGGACTCCCAGGTAGCTGCCTCAACAGGCTGACCTCTCCACTGCACTCGAATCGAAGGATAACTCTTCGATCTCAATTGACGAATTTGCCGGTCTAAAATGCCTACAGGCTCCTCCTCGTAGGTTAAATCCTTGTCCAACTGACAGTGCTGAAATCTAACACATGAGATTGATCGCCGTGATACTTCCGAAGCATGGATACGTGAAACACTAGATGTACCGTTGATAAGCCTTGGGGCAACGCAAGTCTGCGGGCCACCTCTCCCACTCGATCAAGAATCTCAAAAGCCCGATGAACCTACGGCTTAACTTGCCCTTCTTCCCAGACTACATCACACCCTTCACGGGCGACACCCGAAGAAACACTCTCTCTCCGACCATGAATGCCATATCACGAACCTTACGGTCGGCATAACTCTTCTGCCTAGACTGAGCTGTACGAAGTCGATCCTGAATAATCTTAACCTTATTCAAGGCATCCTGCACTAAATCAGTACCCAATAACCGAGCCTCCCCCGGCTCAAACCATCTAACCAGCGAATGACACCGTCTACTATATAATGCCTCAAAGGGAGCCATCTAGATGTTTGACTGATAGTTGTTGTTGTAGGCAAACTCCGCTAACGGCAAGAACTGATCCCATGAACCTCCAAAGTCAATAACACAGGCACGGAGTATATCCTCCAAGATCTGAATAGTACGCTCGGATTGTACATCGGTCTGAGGATGAAATGTTGTGCTAAGCTCGACCCGCGTACCCAACTCACGTTGTATTGCCCTCCAAAAAGCGAGGTGAACTACGTACCTCGATTAGAAATGATAGACACGGGCACACCATGAAGACGAACGATCTCACGAATATAAATCTCTGCCAACCGCTCTAAAGAATAGGAAACTGCCATAGGAATGAAATGCACTGACTTAGTCAGTCGATCCACAATAACCCAAACATCGTCGAACTTCCTTTGAGTTTCTGGGAGTCCAACAATGAAATCCATAGTGATACGCTCCCACTTCCGCTCAGGAATCTCTATCTTCTGAAGCAAACCACCAGGTCTCTGATGCTCGTACTTTACTTGCTGACAATTCAGACACCGAGGTACATATGCAACAATGTCCTTCTTTATTCTCCTCCACCAGTAGTGCTGCAGCAAGTCCTGATACATCGTAGCGACGCCCCAATAAATAGAATACCGGGAACTGTGGGCCTCCTCTAGAATCAACTCACGAAGTCCATCCACACAGGAACACAAACACAACCCTACATCCTCAAAACCCCATCATCTCCAACCGCAACCTGCTTGGCATCACCGTGCCACACTATGTCCCTAAGGACAATCAAATGAGGGTCATCATACTGCCGCTCCCTGATACGCTCAAACAAGGAAGACCGAGTGACTGTGCAAGCCAAAACCCGACTGGGCTCGGAAACATCCAACCTTACAAACTGATTGGGCGAAGCCTGAACATCTAGTGCAAGCGTTCTCTCACCAACTGGAATGTACGCAAGGCTGCCCATACTGGCTGACTTCCTACTCAAAGCATCGGCCACCACATTGGCCTTCCCGAGATGATACAAGATGGTGATATCATAGTCTTTCAATAGCTCCAACCACCTTCTCTTCCTCCAATTGAGCTCCTTCTACTTGAACAAATACTGCAAACTCTTATGATCTGTAAATACCTCACACGACGGGCCATATAAGTAGTGCCTCCAAATCGTCAGCGCGTGAACAATGGCTGCCAATTCTATCATGAACTCGATAATTCTTCTCGTGAACCTTCAGCTACCATGATGCATATGCAATAACCATTCGACCCTACATCAATACCGCACCAAGTCCAATACGAGATGCATCACAATATACTGTATAGGGCCCTGAACCTGTGGGCAATACCAACACCGTCGCCGTAGTCAAAGCTGTCTTTAGCTTCTGAAAGCTCGCCTAACACTCGTCCGACCATCTGAACGTGGCACCCTTCTGAGTCAACCTAGTCAACGGGGTTGCAATAGATTAAAACCCCTCCATAAGCCGACGATAATAACCCGCCAATCCCAAGAAACTACGGATCTATGTGGCTGAAGTAGGCCTAGGCCAATTCTGAACGGCCTCAATCTTCTTAGGATCCACTTGAATACTCTCTACTGATACAACGTGACCTAAGAAAGAAACTGAACTCAACCAAAACTCACATTTCAAAAACTTAGTAACAACTGGTTGTCTCCAGAGTCTGAAGTATAATCCAATTATGCTGCTCATGCTCCTCTCGACTGCGGGAGTAGATCAAGATGTCATCAATAAAAACAATCACAAAGGAATCCTGATGGGGCTTGAACACCCGGTTCATCAAATACATAAATGCTACTGGGGCATTTGTCAGCCCAAATGACATCACTAGAAACTCATAATGCTGATACCGAGTCCGAAAAGCTGTCTTAGGGACATCGGATGCCCTAATCCTCAGCTGATGGTAGCCATACCTCAAATTAATCTTTGAAAACACCTTTGGCACCCTGAAGCTGATCAAATAAGTCATCAATCCTCGGCAATGGATACTTGTTCTTGATGGTGACTTCGTTCAACTACCGATAGTCTATGCACATCCTCATCGACCCATCCTTCTTCTTTACAAACAACACCGGCGCACCCTACGGCGAGAAACTAGGTCTAATAAAGCCCTTATCAAGCAAATCTTGCAACTGCTCCTTCCATTCTCTCAACTCTAGCGAATCCATGCGGTACGGCGGAATAGAAATGGCCTGAGTGCCCGGAGCCAAATCAACGCAAAACTCAATATCCCTGTCGGGTGGCATCCCCGGAAGGTGTGCAGGAAATACCTTTGGGAACTCCCGTACCCTGCTGGTAGAATGACCAAGAGTCCCTCTACACTCTAATCAAGGCAACCGCAGCAATGCTAAGGTCATGGTCTTGGCGTGACAGTCCAAGCATGATAAGGTGACAACCAATCCATCCCCAAAATAACATCGAAATCAACCATATCGAGAAGTAGGAGATCTACGCTAGTCTCAAGACCCCCAATAATAACCATACACGAATGATAGACACGATCTACAATAATAGAATCCCCTACCGATATGGACACATACACGGGAACACTCAAAGAATCACGAGGCACAACCAAAAATGAAGCAAAATAAGATGACATGTAGGAGTATGTAGACCTTGGACCAAATAGAACTGAAGCATCTCTACTGCAAACTGAAATAGTACCTGTGATAACAGCATCGGATGACTCAGTCTCAGGCCTGGCTGGAAAAGCATAACATCGGAGCTGGGCCCCACCACTCTGAACCATATCCCTAGGACGGCCTCCTACTGGCTGGCCTCCACTTTTAGCGGACTGGCCTCCACCTCTAACAACCTGACCTCCACCTCTAGCAGCCTGACCTCTACCCCTAGCTGGTTGAGTAGGCGGTGCCGGAATCATGGCACGAGAACCCTACTGCTGTGACTGAACACCCACTAATCTCGAATAGGTCCTCCGGATATGCCCATACTCACCACACTCGAAACATCCATCCTGATACTGCGGCTGTGGAAATTGAGACTGACCCTAACGGGCCAACTGAACGCGATAATAACTCTGAAGAGGACGTGCTCTGATAGGAGCTGGTGGTGCACTATAAGCTGGCTTTCCTGAAGGAGGTACATAAGGACCATGACTCCTTAAAGCTCAATGGGATGTCTGAAGTGCTGAATGAAACATCCTAGGAGGATGGCCCCAACCAAAAGTACCCCGGCCTCCAGATGAGGCCCCACTAAATCCACCGGAGTGACGAGGCCTCTTGTCAGATCCCTGACCACTCCCCTGAGCTAGAACCATCTCAACTCGTCTGGTCATATTGGCTGCATCCTGGAAAAAAATCTTACTCCCTGTCTTCTTAGCCATCTGTAATCTGATAGGCTGAGCAAGTCCCTCAATAAACCTCCTCACCCTCTCTCTCTCTCTCTCTCTCTCTCTCTCTCTCTCTGTAGGGAGTATTAGAAGAGCATGACGAGCTAAATCAACAAACCTAGTATCGTACTGGGTGCAGTCATAGATCCCTGCTGAAGGCGCTGAAACTGCCTCTGGTAGTCCTCTCTCTGAGTGATAGGAAGATACCTCTCCAGAAATAGCTGAGAGAACTGGTCCCAAGTAAGAGCCGGCAACCCAGCTGGTCTGGCCAAACAAAAATCCCTCCACCATTTCTTGGCGGAACCTGATAGACGAAAGGCAACAAAGTCGAGCCCATTGGTCTCCACTATCCCCATGTACGGTAATACCTCATGACAACTGTCCAGATAGTCCTGGGATCCTCTGAAGATGTACCACCATAGGTAGTGGTGAAAAGCTTAGTAAACCTATCCAATCTCCACAAAGTCTCAAAAGACATAGCTGATACATCGTCGGTCTGTGCTGCAACACCCGGCGAAACTACCCCAACTGGCGGAGCTACTGGAGTCTGAAACTGAGGAGCCATCTGCTCCGGAGTGTGGGTAGCAGGAGTCTGTGCTCCTCCCCCAGCACGAGAGATGGCTGGTGCTACAGGGAATGCGCCGGCCTGGGCAACACTCTCCATTGGGCCCACTAGACGGACCAAAGCATCAGCATCGCAAATGCGAGGTCCTTCCATTTCTGCTACCTTTGCAACTGCGAAGATAAGTTTGCAATCGCGAAATGGTACCTCCGGAAATGCAACTAAATGATCGCATTTGCGATCAATACCCCTCCAGGTTTACTTCGAAAAAGCGAAGAGTTCTTCGCAATTGCGAAGACTGTTTGGCCCAGCTACCCTTCACATTTGCGATGAGAGCCTCGCATATGCGAAACCTGCAGGGTTCGCAATTGCGATGCCTGGTCTCGCAAATGCAAGATCAGAGGCCTGTAATAGGTTCAGTTATACGAGCAAAATTTTCTAAGTTCAAAACACCCCGTAGCCTATACGAGACTCACCCAAGCCCTCGGGGCTCCAAACCAAACATACACACAAGTCTTAAAACATCATACGAACTTGCTCGTGCAATCAAATCGCCAAAATAATATCTAGAACTACGAATTTAACACCAAAACACATGAAATTCTTAAGAACACTTGAAATTCCTCTTTTCTCAACCGGACGTCCGAATCATGTCAAACCAACTCCGTTTTCACCAAATTTCACAGACAAGACTTAAATGTTATATTAAATCGGTATCCGGCTCCGGAAACAAAATAGACCCCGATACCAACGAGAGCACACATTAATCAAACTCTTTAAATCACTAGATTTTCAGACTTACAATTTTTAACAAAAAATCGTTACTCGGGGTAGGGACCTTCGAATCTGATTCCGGGCATATGCCCCGGTCCCATATTTTACTACAGACCCACTGGAACCGTCAAAACACGGGTCGGGTCCATTTACTCAAAAAGATAACCGAAGTCAACTAAAATTAACTTTTCAAGCCAAAATTTATTATTTCATCAATTTTCCACGTAAGAGATTTCCGGAAACATGCACGGTATGCATGAAAATCGAGGAGGCATAAAATGAGGTTTTGAAGGCCTCGAAACATGGAATCGAGTTATAAAACATAGGATGACCCTTTGGGTCATCACATCTATGTGGCACGAAAGGATTATAGAAATTTCCCTCGAGGTGATGATTGTGTATAAGTGATGTGTTAGTTATTCGAGCGGTGGAGTTGGGATCGATATGGTGATTTGTGTGTTCAAAGGATTTGAAGATCGGGAATTCTCAGAAGCAAATTGTTTCATGGTTGTGGACTGTGAAGTTGTGGCCAAAGCTATGCTAGGTGATAGTATGTGTTATGATTCAGTCATATTGGACTTTCAGAGGGTTATTTGTCTATTTGTGGATAACAAGGGTTGATCTGGGGGCATTGATAGTTCTAATGAGGATGTGTATTCTACACCGGGTCGGACTTGTTGACTATATACTGTTGTTTTTGAGGGATGTGCCATTGAGTTAGAGTTGAGATTATTCGTGTCCTGATATGTTATGAGTTACTCTTCTATGCTATGAGGAGTTGCAATTCGTTGGTTACATGCACACATAGTGCGGTTCCATTTGGGCTATATAGAGGAATTTTAGAGGGGCGGATATGAGGGTCTGAATGACTGATTATGCGTTGTTTATGTTGTTTCCAGACTGTGGTATTGTGTTATTTGTTACTCCGTGGTTATGGTCATTAACCTTGGGTACTTGATGTCGAATTGCGCATTATTATTTATTTCGAGCATGGTGGTTGAGGTATTTCATACGGATGGGGTCATGCATTGTAGCGTTATGCTGAGATATGGTCCTTTGTGTTAGATTTTTGCATTATGGTTCTAAGGGGTGTGATGGATTTTTAGCATTTCGTTGTGGCGGTACTTCTTGAGCTTGCGTACCGGTTCTCTCATTTGAGTCATTTTCTATGTTTGAGTATATTTGAATTACTGCACGGATTTCACGGTTTGTGGCTTTGTGTATATTGGTGTGGAATGGCAATAGAGCATCTTGTATTTGATAAGATGAGGTTGTCGGATCTAGAATTGATGCTATCGAATTTGATTACGAAATATTTTTAAGGATAACGTCGCTGATCGACTTAGAAATTTGCCATAGTTCTTGTCGAAGGAGGGGGAGCTCCATGACTTGTTGATCTGATGAATAGTTATGAGTTTTTGCATGTTTCTTTCATCATCTCAAGTGCACGAAGTTCTTAGAATGAGGTTTTCCGTTTGATATGAGGTTTATTACTGGTATTGGGTTTGTATTTAGTAGCTACTGTGGACAAAAGTTATTCCTTTGAGCATCTGAGTTATGTGGGGTATTATGTGATTGTGTCTTGGGTTATTATTATGGCTCGATGCAGTTTATTCAGACATATACAGTGTATAGATGCGAGATTTGGGAAAATTTTGGATGTTGGAAAATTGGATTCTAAAGTTTATGGGCTAGGTTGAATTAAGGATCTTCAATTTGGTTATGTCGTCACGCTGATATGGATTAGGTTGACGTGGGATCACCCCCGGTTATGTGCATGGAAAGTTTTCACGACGGTTTGATGGCTTTGGAACAAATCTCGGCACGTTAGAGGATGAACATATGCTTAAGTGGGAGAGGATGTAATGACCCGATCGGTCGTTTTGAGCATTTGCCCTTCGCTCGGTAGTTTGAGTGTAGGAGTACCTCAGTATGATATATTATGACTTGTGTGAATCTTCAGTTTTGGTTTCAGGTTATTTGGAATTGATTTGGAAGAATGAATTTCATGATTGAAGCTTTAAGTTTGAAGAGTTGACCAAGTTTGACTTTTTAGTATTGTTGATACCCAATTTTTCCCTATATATTTTTCAATATGCAAAATACCTTCAAAATAGCATATGTATGCATATATAACTATGTCCAAATATTTTATTATTTTTTCTTAATTTTTAAAGGTTTCAAATCAATTTATTTTCATCTTTTATCCATAAAAAAACCCAATAATGATTTCCAAAATTATTATTTTGGTAATTCTTTTATTGGAATTTCATATTTATGCTGAAATATAGCTAAGATACTTTTTGCAAATTTATTTAGTATTTTTAAAACTAATTTGAATATAATTGCAATATCGGCCTCTTTTAGGATTTAATTGTGTTTATATTCATGAAAATTAAGTCCAGTATTTTTAACTTAATGATTATATGTTATAAGTCATTTTATTGTTATTAATTTGGTTTCAGAAATAAATTTACTATTTTTTATAATTTTAAAAGGGGAAAATGGCTGTTTAAATGATAGCCCAATTTCATTTCAATTGTAGCCTAAATTGAACCCCAAATCAGACCCAATTTTCCCCCGGCCCAATTTCGTTCAAACCCGACCCCCAACCCATTTAAACGACCCAACCCGGACTCCCCGCCTAACCCTCTTTAATCCTAGTCGTTGATCATTTAGATCAACGGCTCCTATACGCCCTTTCCTTTTTAACCCCAAATGAACCCTTACCCTACCTCATTTCTCACCAACCACCGCCTCTGAATCCCTCTTCCCTCTCAACTCTCTCTGAAACTTAACACGAACCCTAGCCGCCGCCATCAAACTACACCCTAATCCACCCTAAACCTTGCCTAATTCGTGACCTCCTATGGCCATTGGAGATGTGTGGTGTCCTCCCAGACTCTTGGGTGTTTGTTTCTTTGGTTTCATGGCCAGTCCCCGGAGGAATCTGGTCCAGTCCTTGTTCGACTGCGGTTCATGGCTTTTCTCTGGTCATCCCTGACCTTTCTCCAGCCAGCCATGGCCGTTCGAGTCAGATCCTTGACTCTCCTAGTTAGATCGGTAACTTTCAAGGCCTTTCTCACCTTTTCTAGGTTTTTCGAAACCCTATTCTTTAAGATGCTTGGATTTTCTTTCAGATCTACTTTAGATCTGTACTTGCTGTGAATGTCAAGTGTTTTTTTCGAAAGTTTTTCAACTTTTCTTTCAAAATAACTTTTGGTTAAGGTTTTCCTTTAAGTTTTTCAAAAGATCTCTTCCCCGATTTTTAATGTTGTTTGTGACTCTATTATGTTTTGCTCATGTTGTTCTTCTATCTGAGTCAGCATGTTGAAAATCCTAATTCCTTTGGGGGTCTCATTCGAGTTCTGAAGCTGTTTGATTAGATGTGTACTGGTTTGATTAAGTTCTTGTTTGACTTATTTGTTTTACCATCTTTTAAACTCGATTATTGTTGAAAACCCTAGGTCTTTGGGTTTGAAATTGTTTGTTTGAATGCATACTTGACTCGATTGAAAGTTCTTGTTTCAGACTCTCTTTACTTTATGTGACTTATCTGATTTTTACTATCTTTCAACTAGACTATGGCTGAAACCCTAATTTCTCAAAAGGGTTTCCTCACCTGTTACTGTGAGACCTTTATTTGTTTTGACTCTCTTCTTCACTTTGGCTATACGTGTGAGCCCTGACTATCTAACTTTGTTCACTACTAAATTCTATGCTTATTTCTGCTACTATTGTATGCTGTTTCTTTTGCTAATGTGCTTGGCCTCGCATGTCTCATGTTTCTTTTCACTCTATTTATATGCTGAAGTGCAAAAGCGTATTCTTCCTTGATTGATCTTAATCTAGTGACTGATTTCAAAAACTTTCCTTTTATGAACCCTAATTTCGCTCGCCTATTTCAAATTAATTGATTCTTTTCCCTTTACTCTGATGTTTTACCTTGCTAATTTCTTTCCCAAAATAAGCATATTTTTGTACTTAGACTCGATTGTTCACTGCATGCTTTTACTACCCCTTATATGGCAATAACCAGTCTACTTCCAAGCTGCTACCCGTTAGATAGTGATTCCTTAATTAAAGGGGAATCAATTGGGTAATTGATTCTGACTTGTGATTGTTTCCATGTTTGTATCAAGACTTTACTTATTACCTATCCTTCACTCGTTTTCAAAAAAAACTATAAATACCTTGCACCCCTCTTCTTTCAGAAACACAGACGAACCATCTGAGTTCAGAACACACACTTCACTCAAAACTCTCTCTCTTTTTTATCTGTTATTACTTGTGTTACTACCTTGTCTAGCCGGCTAAAAGCCAAGGCTAGGCTGTGGAAATCTGCTTACTTTTCTTTCTGCATTTTGCCTCTTACTGGTATGTCCTAGTTAATCTTCAAGCATCAAAAACAACATGTTTCTTTAACTGTTTCCTTCTTTCTTGCCTGCTTCTGCTTTTGTGTATGCAATCAAGTTTCATTACTAAGCATGTTGTAATCTGCTCCCTCCCCTTTCTAAATTAACGAGTTCCCTTATGTATGCACTCTGTCAGTCACTTGATTATGTGACTTGCTAACTTATGAATCCCAAACCCCATATCCTCCTATGTGCTTGTGTTCTCTGGCTGGTTTGTGGGCATACCAACATCATCTATTGCTGTGCTTGTCCTAAACTTGACCCTTTTTGTGCAATTACTGATTCTCTGTAATTGATGTTTTACTGCTACTGTTTTCAAATCACCCTTACCCCCTTACTATTCTCAACCCAGTTTTAAGTAAAATCTCAGTTTTTGCACTTCCACTATACTCTTAGAACTTAGGTTCTGCCCCTCTTGTGTGAGCCTTGCCTTGGGACCCTTGAGCTCCCTCTGAACTTGGACACATAAGGGCTGGCCCTTCCACACTGAACTGATCTCTATCTGGTTATGCAAACTTGGGTAAGCACTGCCCGGGGTCCCTTGAGACCCTTAGGGAACTTTGACACACCCAGGTCTGAGAAAGTCTTTGAAACAAGTGGCATTTGAGGTGGTTTGTTCCATAACTCAGAGAGGAAGTCAGAATCAGGCTTCATATGGTTGTAACTTCTTATTTTACACTTCTTCTGTAACTCAGTATTTTGGTCTGTAATAAGTTGTAACGAATATTGGGGTTGGTTAGTGAAAAGGGATGGGGTAATTGTGCATGTTTTAAGGGTAGATATCTTGCCTATAGGATCTGAATTGTAAAGTTCTGCATGTTTACTTCCACACTTAGAAATATGCCTATAGGGTCTAATTGCCATAATCAGACATCATGCCCACAAGTGAAAATCAGTTTCTAAACTAGATGTCGCGTCTACTGGATTAAAATCAGTATTTTTTTATAGAAGTCATGCCTATAGGAATTTCGCTATGATCAAATAAATCATGTCTACTCAATTAGATACCATGCCAATAGGATCTGAAACCAGTTTAGTTAAAATCAGTTTGACTCATGCTATGTTGAATTAGTTTAAACAACTTTCATTAATGCGGTTTAGAAAGCATGCCTATAGGATCCAAATTACTCGTTTGAAACTCTCACTGCTTTGCCATTTTTGAATCAATAATAGGTATCATGCTTCTAGGGTATCATCAATACACACTTAGGCAAGCCTTAGGTAATAACGATAAAATTGAATCCGCCTTTGTTTAATTAGCGACTCCTGCAACCAGCAGGCAGGCCTGATTCGGACTTCTTATCTGAGTTATGTAATAAATAGGCCTGCTTAAACATCTGAAATTCCCATGTCTTAGTATTTATGGCCTTAAATGTGTTTTAAGTCATGCTATTTATGTGCTCTACTTGAGGAGGTATATATGAGCCTTTAGTTGTTTACATGTTCCCCCTAATATGCAGTCATATGTGTTTTGAATGTCGCCTTAGTCTTTTTACCTTTAAAACCTAACAGTCACCCAAAAATCCTCCCGCTTATAGGAATAGTAGTCCTAAATTCCTCCAGGACTGATAGGAATGGTACGGGTAATAGCATGCAATAGAGGTCGAGTCCAATCCGCGCTTTAACACCTTAACGGGGTGGGAAGGGTAGATATGGATACGATGACCGGTGCGCTAATACCACGTGTAGCCCCTCTTTTGAGGAGTGATTACCGGGTATTGCATTGATGTGATCCATATTACAAATAAACCTAGGGCCCCCTTTTATATTCGTTAACATGTTTAGTTATAACTCTTTCAAAACTTTGTTTTATTTTATCACTTACAAACATTCGTGTATTTAAAAAACCCTCTTATTTGAGCCTTGTTTGTTTACTTGTTAATTGCACAAATTTCACAAAGAAGCTATCTAGCCGGGAACCACACTAGTGGATCCTGAGTGGTGCCTAACACCTTCCCCTTAGGATAATTTCAAGCCCTTACCCTATCTCTGGCTATCAAACAAACTTAGAATTGAACCTTAAAGGTGTCCTAATGCGCCTTAAACCATTAGGTGGTGACTGTTCAATTGCAAACCCCTTTCCTAAAAGGAATGAGTTGTCCCAACCAAATGTCACCAACCCGATTTTTCGATGCAAAGAGGGAAAAAGGGGGCGCGACAGCGTGGAGACTCTGCTGGAGACTTCTTTAGGCTTTTACCATTTCAGATTATTCTTGTGAATTTGTATCTCTCCCTATGTGCAATTATCTGTTTAATTCCTTTAAGCATTTAATTTCTTCATTAGAAGCTAAACGGACATATCTTCCTTGTTTTCTTTTCTTTATTGCATTAAATTATGAAATTGTTGTATTTATCGCTTTCTTAATGTGCAAATACATGCCAACATGCTTTTAATTTATTTTTTTTTGCATAATCATGCTCAACATCATACTCCACTCGTGCCAAACAAATCCTATAGCAATGCTTATAATGAGTGGTTGCGCTCTTCTTATATCATTACCCCCTAAATTCGGAAAGGCATATTTGCGATAAAACTAGTCGATCAGCGGTGCAGTCGACTGTTCCGGGCCTTCCCCCTTGAGTTGTCCCCTCAAGGGTACCAGTCTAAAACCCCATAGAAACCTTACTCTGTTCAAATTTTTCATGCATCATGGTCAAACCTAGGCGGATCAGTTATGTTGTCCACATAATGATCCTTTAAGATAGCCTTATCCAAAAGTCCACCGGGTTTCCCTAAACCCTAACGGACGTCACCACGCTCTGTGCATTTATTTGGAGAACTAAATGCTTCATGCTGATCATAAATGTATAAATAGTCGAGTTTGGTGGGGGGTAAGGCTAACCCTTTTTTGCAAAAAATGAGGCACGAGGTCCCCATCTTCGGAATGGTTAACATACCCCCACTCTTGCTAGACTGGTGGATGAATCTTCCATCGGATGACCAAATCGATGAACGAAAAGAAAGGGCCGTCAAGACTAGCGAAAAGCTAGAATATCTTGAATACAGCCTGTTAGAATTGGAGGGAAAAGTGAGGAAAAGAGTCAACGACTGCCAGAGCGCTGAGGGAAACGAAGAAGGACATCTGCGAAGGAGTTCTTACTAATGAGCCTGCGCGAGCTGGAGGATTTGATCAGCGAGAACATTCAACCTGAGGAAGGCCCTCCTGAAACCAAATAGGTTTAGGCTTACTCATTTTCCAAATGTAATAAGGCCAAGTGCCAATAGTAACTCATTTCTTATCGTTATTTCACTATCATTTTGGGATTCGTCTATTCTTACGTTATGAAATGAAGCATTTAGCATTAAAAGTTCTCCAAGTCAATCAGTCGCTAGGCCCACCTCGGGCACAACGAGGTTCCCAAATTAGGACGCGCTTTACATTCATGCACTACGTGTTTATATATTGCAATACTTTTTATGATCCTCACTGACTTGATTACCTTTTGTTTTATTTTTGTATTTTATTATTCCCCTCCCCAAAAGTTTATTTCGTGCACTCTAGCATCATCATCTTACTTCACAAGATCCACAGGGGCACATCTCAAGAATTGGACCATCAGGACAACCAGAGCCCGACGAGCCTCGGGGTAGAAAGGCTAAAACACGCATTATTCACTGTTTTATTTACTAAATAATTTTCTCTTCGCATTTCTTCAATTTCCGCAATAAGATCTTCAATGTTCAAAACAATTATTCAATTTATCAAAGCATGTTTGATTTTTCCAATGAATTAATATTTATTTCTATCGTGTTCCTCCTTACTTTACCTATACAGCATTACTATTACTTATCTTGATGAACCAATGACTGTGACATGCAATGAACAACGCAACAAACGGACATTGATTCAGAGGAAGATGACATACCAGAGGAGATTGTCAAAGAAGTTGAGAACTTTGAGAACAGACCTAAGTCCAACCTGTACGAGACAGAGATTGTTAACTTGGAAGATGCAGAAAACGTCAAGAAAACACGAATCAGCATTCACTTATCACCATCATAGAAGGAAGCATATGCAGAATTCCTAAAGGAATATGAGGACATATTCGCCTGGTCGTATGATGACATGACTGGTCTGAGTACGTCTATTGTGGCCCATAAACTGCCAACCGATCCGACATGTCTGCCGGTAAAGCAAAAGCTCAGAAAGTTCAAGCCTGATATGAGTTTGAAAATCAAGGAAGAAGTCACCAAGCAGATCAAAGCTAAGGTTCTCAGGGTAGTAGAATACCCAACATGGTTAGCCAACATCGTGCCAGTGCAAAAGAAGGATGGGAAGGTCAGAGTCTGTGTCGACTACCGGGATCTCAACCGGGCCAGTCTGAAACACGACTTCCCTTTGCCGAATATACACATCCTGATTGATAATTGCGCCAAACATGAGTTGCAATCATTTGTAGATTCTTTCGCTGGTTATCACCAGATCTAGATGGATGAAGAAGATGCTGAGAAAATGGCTTTCATCACGCCATGGGGAGTATATTGTTACAAGATGATGCCATTCGGCGTGAAGAATGCAGGGGCCACCTACATGAGTGCCATGACAACCATTTTCCATGATATGATACACAAGGAGATAGAGGTATATGTGGATGATGTTATCATCAAATCCAAGAAGGCCACTAATCACATGGAAGATTTGAGGAAGTTCTTTAATAGATTGCGAAGGTACAACCTGAAACTGAACCCCGCGAAGTGCGCATTTGGGGTTCTTGCTGCGAAATTGCTTGGGTTCATTGTGAGTCGCCGAGGAATAGAACTGGATCAATCAAAAGTCAAAGCTATTCAAGAATTGCCACTGCCAAGGAACAAGAAGGACGTGATGAGTTCTTGGAAAGGCTCAACTACATCAGCCGAGTCATAGCACAGTCTACGGTTATTTGTGAGCCGATCTTTAAGATGTTGAAGAAGGATGTCGCCACCGAATTGACCGATGACTGCCAAAAGGCCTTCGACAGAATCAAGGAGTACTTGTCAACACCACCAGTCTTCGTCCCGCCGGAGCCAGGTAGACCCCTATTGCTCTACCTCGCAGTATTGGATGGAGCTTTCGGCTGCGTTCTAGGGCAGCATGATGAAACGGGGAGGAAGGAGCACGCAATCTATTATCTCAATAAGAAGTTCACCCCGTAAGAGGCCCGATATTCTCTGTTAGAGCGCGCCTATTATGCTTTGACTTGGGTAGCTCAGAAGCCGAGGCATTACTTCTGCACCTATACTACATATCTCATATCAAGGATGGACCCTTTGAAGTACATCTTTCAGAAGCCCATGCCCACCGGCAAGCTAGCCAAGTGGCAAATTCTGTTGAGTAAGTTCGACATTGTTTACGTAACTCAGAAAGCGGTCAAGGGACAAGCACTGGCAGACCACCTTGCCGAGAATCCCTTGGATGGAGAATACGTTTTCCTGATGAAGAGGTATCATTCATAGGAGAAGATATTGCAAAATCCTATGACGGTTGGAGAATGTTTTTCGATGGAGCAAGCAAATTTCAAAGGAGTTGGCATAAGAGCAATCCTAGTATCACAAATCGGTCAGCATTATCCGGTGTCCGCCAAACTTAGGTTCCCGTGCACCAACAATATGGCCGAGTACGAAGCTTGCATCTTAGGGCTCAAAATGGCCATTGACATGAACATTCAAGAGCTGCTAGTAATTGGAGATTCAGACTTACTTATACATCAGGTACAAGAAGAATGGGCAACCAAGAACTCCAAGATACTCCCATATTTGCATCATGTACAGGAATTGAGGAAAAGGTTCACGAAGACGGAGTTCCAGCATGTTCCCAAAGTCCAGAATGAGTTCGCCGATGCATTGGCTACCCTATCATCTGTGATACAGCATCCAGACAAGAATTTCATTGATCCCATTCCAGTAAAGATCCATGATCAACCAGCTTACTGTGCCCACGTTGAAGAAGAAGCAGACGGAAAGCCTTGGGTTCATGATATCAAGGAATATTTGGCAAAAGGAGAGTACCCAGAGCTTGCAAATCCTACTCAGAAACACGCACTTCGGAGATTGTCCAACAACTTCTTTCACAGCGGAGGAATCCTGTATAGGAGGACTCCCGATTTGGGATTACTAAGGTGTGTCGATGCAAAGGAAGCATCCAGGCTACTAGAAGAAATTCAGGCTGGGACCTGCGGTCCACACATGAACGGTTTTGTCTTAGCAAAGAAGATACTCTGAGCTGGTTACTTTTGGATGACTATGGAGACGGACTGGATCCAGTATGTCCGGAAATGCCACCGTTGTCAGATACATGCAAACATGATAAAGGTACCTCCAAATGAGCTTAATGCAACAAGCTCACCATGGCCGTTCGCCACCTGAGGAATGGACGTTATTGGACCAATCGAACCTACCGCTTCCAACGGAAACAGGTTTATCCTAGTAGCAATTGACTACTTCACCAAATGGGTCGAAGCAGAATCTTACAAAGCAGTGACTAAGAAAGTCGTGACAGACTTTGTCCGCGACCGCATTGTTTCTCGATTCGGTATTCCAAAGTCAATCATTACTGATAATGGCTCCAATCTTAACAGTGACTTGATGAAACCTATGTGTGAAACTTTCAAGATCAAACACAAGAATTCCACAGCCTACAGACCTCAACTGAATGGAGCTGTAGAAGCCGCCAACAAGAATATCAAGAAAATATTAAGGAAAATGATAGAGAAGCATAAGAAAAGGCACAAAAAGTTATCATTTCCTCTATTGGGGTATAGCACCACAGTCCGCACATCAACCGGGGCAACTCCCTACATGCTGGTTTATGGTACAGAGGCCGTCTTCCCCGCCGAAGTAGAAATTACTTCCCTAAGGATCATACAAGAAGCTGAGCTCGACGACGCAGAGTGGGTGAAGAGTCGTTACGAGCAACTAGCTCTTATAGACGGAAAGAGAATGAACGCAGTTTGCCATGGTCAACTCTATCAGAACAGAATGTCCAGAGCCTTCAACAAAAGAGTCAAGCCGAGACAGTTCACACCGGGGCAGCTGGTGTTAAAGAAAATTTTTCCGCATCAAGATGGAGACAAAGGGAAATTCTCTCCCAACAGGCAGGGCCCATACATGGTCCACCGGGTTCTGATAGGAGAAGCCCTCATACTTGCAGAAATGGATGGGGAAGTCTGGCCAAAACCGATCAATTCAGATGCAGTCAAGCGTTATTATGTGTAATCTTTATGCTTTCCTTATATGATGTAATCGAACTACGCCTAACCTGATTCTCGTTTATGAGGGGATACGTAGGCAGCCCTATGGGTTCGGTCACAATTCAATAAAAATTCTCATTTCCCCCGCAATTGGAAACTGCCCTCAAAATTCTTGAGTAATTTCAGCTGATCGTCGCAAGCAATAGCCAGAAGCGTCAACCAATCAAACTGGGGCAAAATTTTGAGGAGGACCCTCAAAATTCCATAGCGAGAGAGGTTGCAATGTCTCGAACCACGTCACAGTCATTGGTTCATCTAAAAACTTTTTATCATACATTTATGTTATACTTTTACAAGATCATGCATGTTTATTATTGAAACTGCTTTGTTCAGCAACGCTACCCCAATGATACAAACAGTATCACCAGATCAAAGCCGAGCAGGTCAAGCGAAGCCAGCGGGGATACGAACTAACCTTCCCCTTTACAAAACTCACAATTTTTCTTTGGATGCAGGCACTTGGATTGCAAAATAATCAAACATATTATACACCCATGGGACAAACATTGTTCAGGAATACAACTCTCAGAACCGTCGCACTCACCAACGTTTGCTAGCCGCATACACCATTGATATTCCGTATGTCACGATATCCCCAGCAATCACAATGTCGCAATCTGCTATCATCTATGAAAGCTCTACTACCATTTGCCATTTTGTTTCTTGCATAAGGCTACCATTCTGCCTTCCGAGACTAAACACTGTCTCCATCTGCATTTTTGCATTGCATAAGGCTAAACACTGCCTTCATCCTTGCATAAGGCTGAAAGATCGCCTCATACTGCATCTCATGGGCTGAAAGATCGCCTCATACCGCATCTGCAATGGCTAAAAGATCGCCTCATACTGCATCTGCATGGGCTGAAAGATCGCCTCGTTGCACGGCTGAAAGATCGCCACATTGCACGGCTGAAAGATCGCCATATTGCACGGCTGAAAGATCTCCACATGCTACTGCATCCTTCATGGGCTGAAATATTGCCGACCCATCCAAAGGCGTCATCGTTCGAGGGCACCATCTTCATAGCCCGAGAACACCATGTCGTGGCCCGAGGATTCCTTTTAATCTTTTTGCATATCATTATTCAAAGGCGTCATGGTTCGGAGGCACCATCCTCATGGCCCGAGAACATCATTTCATGGCCTGCGAATCCTTTATTATATGCTTCATTGCTCAGGACATCATGGTCTAAAGACGTCATCCTAACCGTTCAAAGATAACATTCATGGTCCAACAGGAAGTTGCATCATGTTTAAATTTATGCACAGTATACGCTGGTAATGTTTCTAATTGCAGGTACACCGGCAAGCAACGGCCATCCCGGCAGGAGCAAGCCCGCTCCAGTTCTCGTAGCCATATCAAGCCTTAACCATTCTCACAAGCCGCCCACTCGCCCAATCCTGGATATTGCGTTCGTTCTTGGAAAGCCTCCATCGGCATACTCTGCCGACAGATCCTGAATGACATATGGCCTGATTCCTGTAAAACCAGGGATATGTAGGCAGCTGAAAAGCCAGGGCGCGGCCTAACTTCTTCGAACTGTTTCGTTCGGTCAAAATTGGCCATCATATCTTTACCCGACAACTCTTTCATCCTTCCCGGGTAAAGAGGGGAAGATGTTGATACCCAATTTTTCCCTATATATTTTTCAATATGAAAAATACCTTCAAAATAGCATATGTATGCATATATAAGTATGTCCAAATGTTTTATTATTTTTTCTTAATCTTTAAGGGTTTTTAAATCAATTCGTTTCCCCATCTTTTATCCATAAAAAAAACCCAATAATGATTTCCAAAATTATTATTTTATTAACTCTTTTATTGGAATTTCACATTTATGCTGAAATATAGCTAAGATAATTTTTTGCAAATTTATTTAGTATTTTTAAAGCTAAATTGCATATAATTGCAATATTGGCCTCTTTTAGGATATAATTGTGTCTATATTCATGAAAAATTAAGTCCAGTATTTTTAAATTAATGATTATATGCTATAAGTCATTTTGGTGTTTTTAATTTGGTTTCAAAAATTAATTTACTATTTTTTATAATTTTAAAAGGGGAAAATGGCTTTTAAATGATAGCCCAATTTCATTTCAATTGTAGCCTAATTGAACCGCAATTCAGACACTATTTCCCCCTGGCCCAATATCGTTCAAACCCGACCCCTAACCCATTTTAACAACCCAACCCGGACTTCCCACCTAACCCCTTTAATCGTAGCCGTTGATCATTTAGATCAACGGCTCATATACGCCCTTTCCTTTTTAACCTCAAACGACCCCTTACCCTGCCTAATTTCTCACCAACCGCCGCCTCATCCCAATTCTCTCTCAACTCTCTCTGAAACTTACGAACCCTAGCCGCCGCCATCAAACTACACCCTAATCCACCCTAAACCCTGCCTAATCCATGACCTCCCATGGCCATTGGAGATGTGTGGTGGCCTCCCATGACTCTTGGGTGTTTGTTTCTATGGTTTCATGGCCAGTCCCTGGAGGAATCTGGTCCAGTCCTTGTTCGACAGCGGTTCATGGCTTTTCACCGGTCATCTCTGACCTTTCTCCGGCCAGCCATGGCCGTTCGAGTCAGATCCTTGACTCTCCTGGTTAGATCGGTAACTTTCAAGGCCTTTCTCACCTTTTCTGGGGTTTTCGAAACCCTAATCTTTAAGATCCTTGGAATTTCTTTGAAATCTACTTTAGATC
Organism: Nicotiana attenuata; assembly: GCF_001879085.1. Classification (NCBI taxonomy): domain Eukaryota; kingdom Viridiplantae; phylum Streptophyta; class Magnoliopsida; order Solanales; family Solanaceae; genus Nicotiana; species Nicotiana attenuata. The sequence goes on from NC_031993.1 coordinate 53,812,104, forward strand.
TGTTCTTGCTGTGAATGTCAAGTGTTTTTTCTCGAAAGTTCTTCAACTTTTCTTTCAAAACAACTTTTGGTTAAGGTTTTCCTTTAAGTTTTTCAAAAGATCTCTTCTCCGATTTTTTATGTTGTTTGTGATTCTGTTATGTTTTGCTCATGTTGTTCTTCTATCGGAGTCAGCATGTTGAAAACCCTAATTCCATTGTGGGTCTCATTCGAGTTCTGAAGCTGTTTGATTAGATGTGTACTGGTTTGATTAAGTTCTTGTTTGACTTATTTGTTTTACCATCTTTTAAACTCGATTATTGTTGAAAACCCTAGGTCTTTGGGTCTGAAATTGTTTGTTTGAACATACATGACTCGATTGAAAGTTCTTGTTTCAGACTCTCTTTTCTTTATGTGACTTATCTGATTTTTACTATCTTTCAACTAGACTATGGCTGAAACCCTAATTTCTCAAAAGGGTTTCCTCACCTGTTACTGTGAGACCTTTACTTGTTTTGACTCTCTTCTTCACTTTGGCTGTACGTGTGAGCCCTGAATATCTAACTTTGTTCACTACTGAATCCTATGCTTATTTCTGCTACTATTGTATGCTGTTTCTTTTGCCAATGTGCTTGGCCTCGCATGTCTGATGTTTCTGTTCACTCTGTTTATATACTGAAGTGCAGAAGCATATTCTTCCTTGATTGATCTTAATCTTGTGACCGATTTCAAAAACTTTCCTTTTATGAACCCTAATTTCACTCGCCTGTTTAAAATTAATTGATTCTTTTCCCTTTACTATGATGTTTTACCTCACTGATTTCTTTCCCAAAACAAGCATATTTTGTACTTAGACTCGATTGTTCACTGCATGTTTTTACTACCCCTTATATGGCAATAATCAGTCTGCTTCCAAACTGATTTTCTTTCCTTAATTAGACCTGCTGCTACCAGTTAGACAGTGATTCCTTAATTAAAGGGGAATCACTTGGGTAATTGATTCTGACTTGTGATTATTTCCATGTTTTTATCAAGACTTTACTTATTACCTCTCCTTCACTCGTTTTCAAAAAACTATAAATACCCTGCACCCCTCTTCTTTCAAAGACACGAACGAACCATCTGAGTTCAGAACAAACACTTCACTCAAAACTCTCTCTCTTTTCTCTGTTACTACTTGTGTTACTGCCTTGTCTAGCCGGCTGAAAGCCAATGCTAGGCTGTGGAAATTTGCTTATTTTTCTTTCTGCACTTTGCCTCTTACTGGTATGTCCTAGTTAATCTTCAAGCATCAACAACAACATGTTTCTTTAACTGTTTCCTTCACTCTTGCCTGTTTCTGCTTATGTGTATGCAATCAAGCTTCATTACTAAGCATGTTGTAATCTGCTCCCTCCCCTTTCTAAATTAACGTGTTCCCTTATGTATGTACTCTGTCGGTCACTTGATTATGTGATTTGCTGACTTATGAATCCCAAACCTCATATCCTCCTATGTGCTTGTGTTCTCTGGCTGGTTTGTGGGCATGCCAGCATCATCTATTGCTGTGCATATCCCAGACCTGACCCTTTTGTGCAATTACTGATTCTGTGTAATTTAAGTTTTACTACTACTGTTTTCAAATCACCTTTATCACTTACTATTTCCCAGTTCTGTTTTTAAATAAATCTCTATGTTCTGCACTTTCACTATATTCCTAGAATCTAAGTTCTACCCCTCTTGTGTGAGCCTTGCCTTGGGACCCTTGAGCTCCCTCTAAACTTGGACACATAAGAGCTGGCCCTTCCACACTGCACTCATCTCTATCTGGTTATGCAAGCCTAGGTGTAAGCACTGCCCGGGGTCCCTTGAGACCCTTAGGGAACTTTGACACACCCAGGTCTGAGAAAGGCTTTGAAACAAGTGGCATTTGATGTGTTTTGTTCCATAACTCAGAGAGGAAGTCAGAACCAGGCTTCTTTTGGTTGTAATTTCTTATTTTGTACTTCTCTTGTAATTCAGAATTTGGTCTGTAATAACTTGTAAACAAACATTGGGGTTGGCTAGTGAAAATGATGGGTAATTATGTATGCTTAGCTGTTAGGAGGGTAGATAATATGCCTATAAGGTCTGCTGTTTTAAATTCTGCATGTTTTAATTCTACACTTAGATAACATGCCTATAGGATCTATTTAATAAAGTCCTGCATGTGTTAATTCTACACTTAGATAACATGCCTATAGGATCTATCTAGTAAAGTTCTGCATGTTTACTTCCACACTTAGAAATCATGCCTATAGGGTCTAATGGCCATAATCAGACATCATGCCTACAAGTTAAAATCAGTTTGTAAACTAGATGTCGTGTCTACAGGATTAAAATCAGTAATTTTTTTATAGAAGTCATGCCTATAGGAATTTCGCTATGATCAAATAAATCTTGCCTACTCAATTAGATACCATGCCTATAGGATCTGAAACCAGTTTAGTTAAAATCAGTTTGACTCGCACTATGTTGAATTAGTTTAAACAACTTACTCCTTTCATTAATGCGGTTTAGAAAGCATGCCTATAGGATCCAAATTACTCGTTTAAAACTCTCACTGCTTTGCCAATTTTGAATCAGTAATAGGTATCATGCTTATAGGGTATCATCGATACACACTTAGGCAAGCCTTATGTAATAACGATAAAATTGAATCCGCCTTTGTTTAATTAGCAACTGCTGCAACCAGCGGGCTGGCCTGATTCGGACTTCTTATCTGAGTTATGTAATAAATGGGTTTGCTTCAACAACTGAAACTCCCCTATCTTAGTATTTTGAATTATGGCCTTAGATGTGCTTTAAGTCATGCTATTTATGTGCTCTACTGGAGGAGGTATATATGAGCCTTTAGTTGTTTACATGTTCCCCCTAATATGCAGTCCTATGTGTTCTGAATGTCGCCTTAGTCTTTCTACCTTTAAAACCCAAAAGTCAGCGTAAAATCCTCCCGCTTATAGGAATAGTAGTCCTAAATTCCTCCAGGACTGATAGGAATGGGACGGGTAATAGCATGCAATAGAGGTCGAGACCAATCCGCGCTTTAATACCTTAACGGGGTGGGAAGGTCCAAGGGTCCTTTTCTACTATTATTTTGGCAACCCCAATATAGCTAAGGTCACCATCTTAGCATGATAATCCAAGATAGTATGATACGGGGACAACTAATCCTTACCAAGTATGACCTCAAAACCCACCATATCTAATAATAAGAGATCAACTATAGTATCAAAAACATTAATATTGACCACACATGACCAATACACTCGATCAACTACTATAGGATCCCCAACTGGTATAGACACAGTAATAGGAATATCAAAAGAATCACAAGGCATACTCAAGTACGATACAAAATATGAAGATACATATGAATAGTAGAGCCTGAATCAAACAACACTGAAGCATCTCTAAGACATACTAAGATAATACATGTGATGACTGCATTAGACAACTCTGCCTTGGGCCTACCGAGAAATACATAGCAACAGGGCTGAACCCCACCAATCTATCCTCGTCATCTAGGACAACCCTTAATTGGGCGACCTCCACCTCTAGATTGTTGGCCCCTACCCCTAGATGTCTGGGCGGGTGGTGTAGCAACCGGTGCTTGAATCATATCACGAGTTCCCTGTTATGGTATACTACTCTGCAACCTCGGGCAAAACCTCTTGATGTGCCTCGTATCGCCATACTTGTAACAAACTGTCAGCTGATGGGGCTGCTGAGTTTGAAGCTATCCCTGATGACTCGACTAACCACCACAGAAACTCTATACTAGTGTGCACTGATAGGAACTGGAGATGCACTAAATAATGTCTGCCCTGAGCAAGAACCATAAGAATTATGGCTACCTGAAGTACCATGAGAAACTTAGAGTGCTGACTGAATCAACCTAACAGAATGGCTTCTACCAAAAGAACGCCTACCTCCATATAAAGAACTATTGAAAACCCCAAAATAACGAGGCCTCTTATCAGGTGTCGCCTCTCTCCCTTGGCTACGAATGCGCTCAATCCTCTTAGCAATCTCAACCACCTGAGTAAAAGAAGTCTTACTCTCAACCTCCCTCGCCATCTGAAGTTTGATACCATATACAATAACCTCTGTGAACCTCCACGCCTTCTCCCTCTCACCAGAGATTAGGATAACCGCATGGCGAGACAAATCCATAAACCTCGTCTCATATAGGGTGACTGTCATACCACGCTGATGAAGACACACAAACTGGTTACATAGCTCAGCTCTCTGGGTGAGGGGAATGAACTTCCCAAAGAACAAATGTGAAAACTAGGCCTGAGTGAGAGGAGATGATCCTGCTGACCTGCCTATCTCATAAGTCTGCCACCACCTCTTGGTTGAACCATGCATGTGGAAGACAGTGAAGTCAACTCCATTGGAATCAACTAGTCCCAAATTGCATAAAATCTCATGACAAACGGGCTAAGAAGTCCTGGGCATCCACTAAAGACGCACCGCTGAATTGAGGAGGAGACAACTTCTAAAACTTATCCATCCTCTTCAATGTCTCATCTAACATCGCGGGCCTAACCTTAGGCTGTTCCAACTGGTAACACTCGTAGGGTATGATATGCGTGGGCCATTTTCTTTGGAGTACAAGTAGTTAGAGTCCAGGCTCTTTCCCTGGACTTAGAAGAGGTTGGTGCCATAGGAAGTACAATTGCTTAAGTCGTACTCTCTATAAGTCCAATCATGCGGACCAAGGGCCTAGAGCACTAGAGTAGCAATAAATCCCTCTAGAACATATGCTGGCCCTGTTGAATCGACTTATGCTGGAATCTCATTATCTGGATCAATCTAGGCACGATTGACACTACTCCAGCACGAGCATGAGTAGCTGCAGGTGTTGCTGCATGTGCCTTAGGCTGGGCTCCAACTCTGCCCCTGCCCCATCCTTTACCCCTTGTAGTGGCTACGACATGGGGCTCCGGCTCCTGATCTACTATGGTTGAAGCACGTATCCTCACCATCTGTGAGAGAATAAGAGAAGAAAGATTCAAACTTTAGGACAAAAACAAGGCGCACGATAGAGAAAGAAAGGAGTGAAGTTTCCGAAGAGACTTATAACCTCTCGAAGATGAGTACATACGTCTTCATACCGATCCTTAATACTTTGCTAAGCTTGTTCATGACTCGTGAGACCTGTGCAACCTAGTGCTCTGATACCAACTTGTCACGACTCAAATTCCCGACCAAGGGTTCATGATGGTGCCTAACATCGCTTGCTAGGTAAGCCAACACTTAACAAAAATAAAGAAATAGAACTATGCAATAAACAACGTGATATTATAATAAAGGATAAAACTCAGTAATGTATAATAAGACTAAAACCAAACATTCGTCTAGATACCTCCAAAACTGGTATCATGGAGTACTTGCGCTTCTGTAGGATTACTAAATACAACATCTGAAATAATAAATACATTGTTTGAAGCGATTAACAGTAGCAAAACTAAATAAGAGGACTTCATGACCCGCGGACAAGAGTGCAACACTACCTTGAGTTTCCTCAGTAAAGCAAGCTAGTCTGTCCTCTGAGTACCACTAGGTCCAATGCCAAAATCTGCACAAGAAATGCAGAAGTACAGTATGAGTACAGTCGACCCAATATACTCAGTAAGTGTCGAGCCTAAATCCGACGAAATAATGACGAGGATAAGACAAGACACCTACATATAAACCTCTACAGTAAATAAGCAAGAGAACAAACAAGAAAAATAACATTTAAAACAATATTAAAAGAGATAATAATAAAAATTGCAAGAAAACAATAAAATGATCAACTAAAGGAAATAATCAACATGGTCCGCAAAAGTCACAGCCAAACTTGTCTCCACAGTTCAAATCCAAAAGAACAAGCTAATGATCATGATACCATATAGTTGAGTTCACAATTCAACAGCATTGACACACACCTCACGCATGTATCACTCATTCTTACCGCACGGAAATGTCCATCGAGCATATATCACTTATTCTCGTAGTACGAAAATACCCGCATGCAATATCTCTCAACCTCACAGCACGAAAATACCTAACGTGCATCGTCACTCATTCTCATAGCACCGATGTACCCATCATGCAATTATTCTTCCTCACCAAGCATAAACATGAAAACAATACCAAGCAAAGTGAGAAGCACAAGCAATATCAAGAAGAATGATTGAACATAACATGCCATATGGAAAAATAACCATCACTTTGCACCAATATCCAAATCATCATTCCAATAGTCTTAATGCCCAATATCACAACAAGCTCAGCATAGCTATTAACATGAATAGGAAAAATTAAGAGTTTCACCATCTAATTAGAGCATAGAAGACATAATAAATAAATAAAAATAAGATATAAATAAAGCTAGTTCTACTCGCATGCTTAACCATTGCAAACACATATACATTCGTCAACTTGCATATACGCCTCCCAATATATATAACGCATAGTAAATAGACCCATTTATATCCTAATTTCCTCAAACCAAGGTTAACCAAGACACTTACCTCTTTCCGGCACAAATCAATCCTCTAATATCGCTTTTTTTTAGCACAAGACCACTCGAATCTAGCCAATTAATGCTCAAAATAAGTCAAAACAAGCTTTAAAAATTACCCTAGTATCAAAATGTTTCGATCTTTAACATATTTGAAAAAGTCAACAAAACTCAACCCGGACCACTTGATCGAAATCTGAAATCAAGATCAAATCCCGATTACTCATTCACCCCCGGGTGCAAATATGTATTTTGATTCGAGATCCGACCTCAAATCAAGTTTTATATCTCCAAAATAATAAACCCTAAGTTTCTACCCAAAAATCCTATTTCTACTCTATGAAAATCTAGATATATGGATGAAATTCTATGAAAAATGATGAGAATTAATCAAAAACAAGTTAAACTTACTAACTCTTGAAGTTGGAAAGAAATTGCTATCCAAAATCGCCTCTAGTGAAGTCTAGATCTACAAAATGGAATAAAATGAGGTAATCCCTGTTGACACCTAATTTTGTCCTTATACACCCGAATTTATCGCACTAAGCTACTATTTTATTTAAAAGTCATAATAATATTTATAGTATCTTTAATTACTTTTACAAGTATTATTACCTTATATTTTTTCTCTGTTAGCTCGTGACATTGTAATTTTCACTGCGTATTTTATAAATTTAGTTTATCAATTCTAGACAGAAAAATATTACTTTCCTTTAAGCATATTTAAATATTTTTTTTAATTATAAAACGACTTCTAATATTTTTATATCAATTTGCATTTTTATTTATCTACTTACTCCGTCCATTCACTTTTACTTGTCTACTATAGACTTCGCACACCTCTTAAAAAAAAAAAAAATATATATATATATATATATAGATATAGATATAAAGCTGGGCTTTGGAAATCTTATGTGGCATCTCTCTAATGCTTGGAAACACATTTATTTTTTTTGTCATTTTTTTGCTTATTTTTCTCTCACTTTTCTATTAAATAACTATTTTCCTGTTCCAACAAAAGAATGTAACTGTTGCAACGCCTAAGCTATTGAAATGAAAAGTTACGACGGTTGGATTCAAATTATAATGGCATCTGGTTGAATTCTCTTTTCCTATTCATGATCCTTGCAATTATGATGAAAGTAGAAAAACATTGGAAATACGCAGAAAATGGACAGATTCCAATCAAGAGAGATACTGCTCAAGCTTTTGGCTTTTTCTTTTCGTAGGAGGAAAAAGAGTCATGCATTTGCTCTTCGGAGAAGAAGAGGGTTTGGCTAAAAGACATTTGCAGTTTATTAGGCCATAGCTCTACATAGATAATTTAGGCGTGCCAGTTTATATGTATGTATTCTTTAATGGTGTATTATTGTTAATATATCGTTGGTTCCAATTTGCAGTTTATTAGGCCATTGCCGAATGCCAATTGAGATCACAGTGCTGCAATTTTGACATTAATGCTCTTGAAGGATTTTCATTGGTTGGACTTGATGAAGTACAAAGCAAATACAGAGAAGGTTCATCCAAAGTTTATACATTTATCTCATGGATATGAAATTAATGTATTTGTCCTTGCTGCCATCTTTGTAATTTTTGGATGGTTTTTTGACATGCCTAATTTTGTTGGGCCTAAGTTGCAGTATTTTGTTAGAAGTAATTACCTCAATCTTCTCCTTTCATTGCCTAATTGTTTAAAAATTATGGTGTAATAAAAATAGACAGCATCATCGTATTATTTTGAATTTTGGTGGTGAATTTGATACTAATTGATCTTCCTGGCTGCAAAACTAACTGATGGTGAGTATGATGTATTTATTTTCTTCTAACTGTTGTCATTGTGTTTTAGTTCCTCTTTCATTTTCCTCTAAACAAAGATGAATCAAAAAATTATGTTCATTGAATTTGTAGAGTAACAACCCGATGGCATTGTGATTGATTGTAGTAGCCTCATTGAATTATTTGCACTTTCTCCTACCAATCAACATATTTTTTAACTTTTGGGGAAGTAAACCCAAAAGGTAAGAGTTTAGATTACCTTTCTTTCTGTGTGTCTCTCTAATTTTCTTCTAAAAATATCCAATTAAAATTTTAATACCCATTTTGCGTGGTTATAGATTTATGCAATGGTTCTTTTGATCTTCACTTTTTGTCGTCGATAACATGATAAGTTTGATCATCTCACTCAACATATCTCAAAGTAATTAAACAAATATATTCCTTTACTTGTTTTTTTTTTTTATTTCAAGTTTGTAAGATCTTTTTTCTCATAAAACCTTGAGTTTGTAATTCTGTTTTCTCTTTGACGTTATGATTAAAGTTATTTAATGATATAATGTAAAGGAAAAAAGAGAATTTTACTCGAAGATTTGGAGATATAGTTATTGAACAAGTGATTTAATATTTTGATGATATTTTATAGAATATACAACTATAATAGGGTGAAAATTGAATAAATTGATTAATTGACGTGGGTCAATTCAACTGATAGTAGAATATCTTATTTTGGAAACTCGATTTTGAGGTGAAAAAAAATATCTGTTTTATTTTTTTCATTTTGAAGTTTACAAGTTTGATCATTCGTATGGGATAAGGAAGATGCTAACTTCTTTTAATGGATACTTTCCATCTCAATTCTGCTGCAAAAAAAATCAGTACATCAGAATGTAGAAGATGCAATTCAAATTGCTTAACAAACTACCCGTGTGCTTTAGAGCTTAGACTAAGCTGAATGTTAGATCTATAAGTGTTTCTTTCTCATAGTAAAGTGAGAATAATATCTAATTCATTATTAGTAGCTCTATTTGTAAATTTATTGATGTTTTTTAAGACTTTGTAAATTCAATGATATTTTTAAGACCGCGCGAAACGCGGTTAAATTTACTAGTTAATAAATGAAGTGCATAATTTACCATGATATTCATATTAATCGACACATATTTTTAATGAATTTGAGAAATAATCTGAAATGAGTAATTTATTGGATATAACAGGAAAAAAGATATACTAAATGTGATAAGTAAAAGTGAAGATATATTTTTAAAATACTGGATAAGTAAAAATAAACTGAGAGAGTATTACTTATCAGTTATTTTTTATTAAAATAGTATCTATTGCCGTTTAGTCTACCATGCAAACCCAACTGCCCTCAATATTTTGAATTGCGAAATACTCAACCATATCACCATAAGTTAAGGAAAAATATTATCTTCTTTTAGGCTAATATCACTCTTTTCATAATTTAGTGCTTTTTCTTTTCTTAACACTCATACCAACGGGCCTCCTCTCTCCCTCATTTAATATTTTATGTATATAGAATACTTTACTTATCGCAAATCTTTGGCCCAAAAATATGGTGATACATATAGGATCCTTACCAAGTTTATCCCCATCTCAATGGCGCCATGAACCAATCAAAGGAAGGCTGGGAATATCTTTCCCTTTCTGTACCTAACGTCTCCTTCCCCAACCCTCTCTTAAAAACCGTCCATTTGACCTCTCTCAAGAAAAAAGGAAGGATAATTTTATTTTTGGTTAGGATAAAAACATACGCATATATATATGTATGTATGTATGCATGCATGCATGCCTTAATTTGAATTTGTCTTCCTGTTGGTATCCTTGTCAATATGTAATTAACTAACTCCTACTTTTAATCTTGACTAGTTGTGCAAGTGATGTTTTATTCCTAGGCTACTTTAGAAATTTGCCATCCTCCGCTTATTTTATGAACCTATAGCCACATATATTTTTGAAGTGCCAGTGCTTTATTATGTGATCCTCTCCATGCTAATTAATTGCTTGAGGGACGAAGGACTATGAGGTTAAGTCCTTAATTAAAATTCGCAATTGTTTTCAACTTTTGCTGATAAATTAATTTCTTCGTATGAGAGAATGTCTATTCTTCATTGGAACTTGTTTTCAATGACTGCTAATTGTCCGCATGCCTTTTTATTCACTTTACTTGACCAAGTATTTATGTTTGGGACAATTTCACATAAGAACAACTGGGCTTCTACTTTTCAATTTTATAGCTCATATTTTAATGGAAAATTACCAGCTATGTCCATTTATAAGTAGCTCATTACAAAAATTGGCCAATAGATAAAATATTACTAATATTAGCCAAATTAGCCAATTAGCTACTTGTAGCAAAAAAATATCAAATTTTTGCTTTGTTTTGAGTGGGTGTTATTAGAATAGATTGGACACAACTTAAGGAGCTTGAATCTCAGTTTTGGGATGATTTGGTGAAGTTTTGAGGTGGTTTGAATTGAAAATTCGAAGTAAAAGCTGAACATGAAAAAAATGATATGTGTATCACACTATGTATCATTTATGTATCACATATGTATCATATTTGTATCAATTGTGTATCACATGTATATCCATGTATACCTGTGTGTGTGATACATGCGTGATACATGTTTGATACATGTGTTGCAGAAGACTTTTTTGAACTCGATTTAATTACGAATTTTGATGCAAAACCAGTCCAAATCACCTCCAATCTTCCTCAAATTTTGTATATTGACTTATCTATATATTTTCAATGAATTTGAACTATACCCATTGAAAAAGTTCCTTTTTTGTTTAAATTTTTGGAATATTGTATAGATTTCATCACCTTATTTGCTACCCCGTCCATGAAATTTCCTTTCCGTCTTGTATCTAATGTTGCTAATGACTCTTAAAAATATGGAAGGTGATTTTTGCATGTGATTCTTTGAGAGAAAGAACCCTATTATTTGGTTTTTCAATTTTTGTTGGCTAGTTTTGGTAAGTCTAGGACAAATGGCTAGAGGTTGGTAAGTTGAGATTTATTTGAGACATTTGTGTAAGTGTTCCTATTTTAATTTATAATTAACTAGCCCAAAAATAATAGGCTAATACTCAACATTCAACTCCAATAGGTTCTCGAAATTAGTATTTAATTTTTAAAAAAGATTGCTCAAGTTTTTAAGTTAACTTTCGAACCAGTAATTGTGACTCAAATATTAGTCCAACAAACCAAATCCACTTGGGTAGTGAAAATTAGATTTTTTTAACAAGCTAAATATGTGGGTTTAAATTCCAAATTTTATTTTGTGAGAATTTTAGAGTGGGTATTATTTAAACTTGTTAGAAATAGTATAAGGAGGTTATATATAAAATTTGAAGTCATTTAATGGAGATTTGGACTGGTTTTGAACAAGAATTGCAACTAAAAATCGTGTAAGAAGTTCGTCTAACGACGGTTGTATAAAGGTGTATAAAAGTGTATAATAGTGTATAAGATGTGTTTATACACTCATATACACTATTATACAAGATTATACAAATTTATACAAAAAAACTGGCTTCGTCTTCTTCCTTGCGTCTTTTCTAAAATTTAACTCAAATCTTGCTCAAATCTACTCCAAATCACTTCAAATTTAAATCTTGAACTTCTTTTGATATTTCCAATCAATTGAAACAACACTCAATCCAAACAACTAACAAACTCAAAAAATCATATTTTCGGAAGCAAAGCTTTGAATGGCCTTCAATGGTGGATTTCTACTTTTCAATTTTCTTTCATTACAACCAGGTGACACAGGGGGAGAAGCAGAAAATACTCAGCCCCATGAAGCATATGTAGAGGATGTGAGAAGAAGAGAGAGTGAAAGCAATGGTTGTGAGAATACATATTTAACTCCATAACTTTTAGAAGCAATGATTGTAAGAACACATATTTTGAATTTGCCAGTGCTTTCAAAATATGTACAATATGGGCTAGGTAGGGTAAAACTAAAAAACATGTGCCATTTTTTGTTATGGTGTGAAGTCATGTGTATTTTCTTGTACTTCTTTCTTTATGTGAACATATAAAAACTTGCTGACATATACGGTCAAAATCGGGTTTGCCCCTTTTTATGACTAATCGAGGCCAGAACATGATGGGCCAAGGTTCAGCCTCGAGTTATATCGAACCATGATGCAAAGTTAGGTTGCTGAGCTCGTGGCTCTGAGACCGATCAAGATCGAGATCGACCAAGATCGAGACCAAATAAGATATAGAACGAAGGAAGCTTACCGAGCCAAATAACGAAATCGAGATATTCGCAATCGGGCGAGGGTCATGGCGCGAATCCTTACACGTATCAAGAAGAGGCCGATTAATTAGCCAATCATGTGATTTCTTGCCTCATATAGAATTGTATCTAGAGTAGGACTCCCCTACTATATAAAAGGGGATCTAATCATTTGTAAAGACATCATATTCACGATATACAAAGCAATATACTGTCATTTTCTAGCTTTCATTATCTTGTTATTCTTTTCATAAGCCAATTGAACATATTTGGTTCAAGGGTAACAAGCTCGAGGGCCAAGGCTGTTCAATTTGTGTGGTTTGCATTTATTCTTTCATAGTCAATAGCAATATTAATCTATTCTTCTTAATTTGTACCAAGTTACATCACATGTCCTTAAAACCGCGTATAAATTCAATTGTTATCCGATTTTAGGGTAAACAATTTGGCGCCCACCGTGGGGCTAAGGATAATAGTGGTTACCTGGTACAAACATTCATAACACACACTATTTTACACTTGTTCTTTGAAGTATCTTTGATTACATGATTAAAAAGTGTCAAACTCTTAGTCAGCACCTCAACACATTGACAATGATCTTGTCCACCACGGCAAAAATGAGAACGTTGCACCAGGGAACGACACCCCATGTTGGCCTCGATGGAGTTCCGACTGTAGATCCAGTCGATGTCAGTTCACATGTAGCCATCAATGAAAATTTAGCCGTCGATGCCGAAAGAAACGTTTGCGAGGATGCCCGATCAGCTACTCAGAGCGCACGTGGTGGCGAAGATGGAGGAATCAGCCTGCGGGTGATCTTCGAAATGTTGCAGGCTCAACAAGCAGTAATAGCCCAGCTCCAAAACCAGAACTAGACACCGAGCAGGGTCAAACTCGAGCCATCCCAAGAAATCGTACACAGGGTCTAATCGGTTTCGAGGAAATCGAACGAGAAGGAATCGGAGACCAATCCTGCTATTATGAAGATGCTCGAAGAACTAACAAAGCGCATCGAGACACGGAAAAAAAGATCGAGGGAAACGACAAGAAGGTGGAAACCTATAACTCCAGGGTCGACCAAATCCCGGGGGCACCACCAATATTGAAAGACTGTATTTGAAAAAGTTCGTACAAAAACCTTTCCCCCCGAGTGCGGCTCCGAAGCCAATTCCCAAGAAGTTCTACATGCCCGAGATTCCTAAGTATAATGGGACGACTGATCCAAATGGATACGTCACCTCCTACACGTGTGCTATCAAAGGAAATGACTTAGAAGATGATGAGATCGAATCCGCCTTGCTGAAGAAATTCGGGGAGACACTGTCTAAAGGTGTTATGATATGGTACAAAAATTTACCGCCTAATTCTATTGACTCATTTGCTATGCTTGTAGATTCTTTCGTAAAGGCACACACCGAGGCCATCAAGGTCAAAACCAGGAAGTCGTACCTTTTCAAGGTAAGGCAGAAGGATAACGAAATGCTCATAGAATTCGTTGTCCCGATTCCAAATGGAACGGATGGACTTGCCAACGGTCGCTGACGATTGGGCTGTTCAAGCTTTCACTCAAGGTGTCAACTGTTACAAACCATATTCACGTACGTTAGTTCATTCCGTAAGATAGTCGACGTAAATCCATGAAGAGATTATCCTTAAGATGATAAGAAGTTAATCCTATTGGTCTTAAATGATACAAGGGTGTACAATGGTGGTTAACAAGTATTAGAAGTTAAACGAATCAAGGATGTTGTAACTTGTATTTTCGGGTAAACCTAGAGGTGCTTAATATTCTCAAGAGTTTGTGTTTTAAGTTATTTGAATCATATAATATCCGTATCATAAGTCTTGAAGTCAAACGAGTTATGAAATAAAAGTCGACAAAAGTTGTCGCAACTTAGGTTCATAATTTTATTTGAACTTTAGGTCAAATGTTACTAAGCTTTTCTCCCTATTTACTTAGAATTAATGGGTGATCTATCCACCAAATTGAATATCTATGAGTCTAGTTTCCAACGCATTAAACCATTCGTCGATAAAATCTCAAAGTAGAAAGATATTCGCGTTTTCGCGAGACTGCTCCAAGCAACTCTCAATGGGGCACACAGGCGGTTTAAGACATATGGATATATATATAAGATGCCTCAAACCCGTTTTATGTCATTATTTTTTAGTTTATTCAGACCTTAGAACCATAAAAACATTCTCTCAAGTTTCTCTCATGATCCAAGACCCAAACAAAGGGCAAACAACACAAATCAAGTGTCGGGAATCCCGTGGCGCTAGTAAGTTTCTTGCTCTTCTTGTTGTTGCTTATTTTTGTGTTGTTCCAGCTCGTGTGGAAGGTTGTTATAATTTTTTTATGTTCTATAAATACTCCCTCAAGTTTTTAATATCAACCCTAGGTGATTTCAAGTCTTCTAAAGTGATTCTAGTGCTGAAAAACCCTAATTGATTGCGAGTTTCGCTTCCTTGTTCTTTTGGCAGCATTGGAGGGATATTTCGTGGATAATTAAGGTCAAATTGGAATTTTCTTTCTGTTTAAAGGTAAGGAACCTCTTACTCTACATGTAATTAAGATTATCGAAGTTGCAGCTATGTCACTGAAGCTAGAACGTGTGAAATATATATCGAAAGGCTTGGTAGTAATGTTGTTAGTTGGTGGACTGTTTTGAGAGGCTCAATATGATTATTATTGATGTTTTTTGGGCTGTTTGGTGATTGTTTTTACTTGTGGGAAGTCATATAAATAGGGGAGGTGCTATCCATTTCATCGAAAAATAGGTTGCGGTCGATACATAATAGTTAAGACGCTTAAACGATAACGATAGTGTCATTTCTTTTATTATAGACTAAGGAGTCGTGACATTTGCATAGCTTGAGGTTGGGCAGTATATACAAGGTATGTGAGGCTATCCCTTTTCTTCTTTTGCACGACTCCGATAGTACATAATGTAATGAACGAGCTTCCAAAGATACTCTACTCTTAGAAGCTAGCAGTACTTACATTGTTTCCCTTCTTATGGAGCGATTGATGTTGATGTTGCTTCTCTTATTCTTATGTTATCAATGTTGTTGGTACTTCCAGATTCTAATAAGATTCATGGTGAAGAGTTATTCCTAATAACGTGTACAGAATATACCGACCTTACGTCGCTCCGAAAGGTTCAGAATATTATTCCAATGAGTCCAGCATGCATTATATATATGTATCTATTTTACTCTACTGAGTCGCGCTATAGACGGCCGGGTACGACACCTATTGTGAAACCACTGATCAGTTGAGTTTTATCGAGCTCCACGTGGCCGGGTACGATTCTACCGAGCCTTATGATAGCCGGGTACATTTTTACCGAGCCTATTACGGCCGGGTACGATATGATGATACCCACAGAGGCGTATGTTTTAAAAGTTTATGTATATATACATATGTATCATGCATTTCATGTCAGTAGCCCTCAGAGGTACCATGATGTTACAGGTTGTATATTCTCTATCCCTGCTTACGTTACTGTTCGTACTTATGGTTCCCTGCCTTACATACTCAGTACTTTATTCGTACTGGCGTCCTTTTTATTTGTGGATGTTGCATGTCGTGCTGCAGGTCCTAATAGACGGGTAGATGCAGCTCCCCCACCATAGTAGGCTGCCCAGTTTAACGGTTATTGGCGAGATCCCTTCTCCGGACTTGTCGTGGTCTTGGTATGCATTTTTGTTATAGACATAATGGGTATGTCGCGGCCCTATTCCGGCAATGTTACAGCACTTATGTTCCTTTAGAGGCTCATAGACAGGTGTCAACTTATGTATAGTTTGGTATGCCTTGTCGGCTGATTTTTGTTGTATAGTCTTTCACGACAGCATGGTAGCCCGTACCTTATATATATAGTTTCTTGACTTTCTAATCATCCAATTTTATGTATGTTCATGCCATTATCTTTCATTGTTGGTCGTTCATGATCCATGTCTACCATTTATATTGATATCGTCGGCCCTTAACAATAATAAGGAAGGTTAGATAAAATGTACGTTGGTGCTCGGCAAGCATGGCCCAGGTGCTAGTCATGACCCTCCAGTTTGGGTCGTGACATCAACGTTTAAAGTTCAGTGGCTTCACAGCAGTTGAAGCAGAATTTGTTCGAATTCCCATATGTCACGTGGGCTGATGTGCACAATCGGTATCAGTCGAAGATCAGGGTCGAGGATGATCAACTGGGGGCTCCTTCTGGGTCCGTTTATCCTGTTAGACCCGTCGATTTAATCAAGAGGGATATTGATTGGGAACCAAGGTCGAATAGAGATCAATATCAACTATATAATGGAGACCGTAGTAACAGTAGATCTGGGCGAAACTCTGCACAAAATGAAAGAAGAAATGATCGAGGTTCAAGCTCATGGGGACTCATGAGCAAGAACAGCTTTGATAGATCTATGGGACCCAAAGAGGCACCACGATTGTCGGACTATAACTTTAATGTTGATGTTGCTGCCATTGTATCGGCTATCAGGCGCATCAAAGAAACCAAGTGGCCTCAACCTTTGTAAACAGATCCAACACAAAGGGATCCCAACCAAATATGCAAATACCATGGCACACACAACCACATGACGGAGGATTGTCAACAATTGAGGGAAAAGTAGCCCGGTTGTTCAACAACAGTCATCTTCGAGAATTTCTAAGTGATCGAGCTAAGAATCACTTCAGAAATAGGGACTCCAACAAACAAAATGAACAAGACGAACCCTGACACGTTATCCATATGATCATTGGAGGGGTCGACGTTCCTCAAGGTCCAATGATGAAACGTACCAAAGTGTCAATCATAAGAGAAAAACGGACTCGAGATTACTTACCAGAAGGGACTCTATCTTTCAACGACGAGGACGCGGAAGAAATCATGCAACCTCATAATGATGCACTGTAATTTTTGTACTTATGAATAAAACTAGAGTTAAACGTGTGCTAATTGATCTAGGTAGCTCGTCCAACATCATTCGGTTGAGGGTCGTAGAACAACTTGGTCTACAGGACCAGATCGTACCTGCGGCCCGAGTGCTGAACGGATTTAACATGGCTTGCAAAACTACTAAGGGGAAATAACGATGCCAGTACCACCCAGGAAACCATGTTCTATGTAATCGAGGGGGACATGCGTTACAACGCCCTGTTCGGGAGACCATGGATCCACAACATGAGGGTCGTGCCTTCGACCCTTCACCGAATATTAAAATTTCCTACACCAGAGGGGATAAAGACGGTTTACGGGGAACAACCCGCCGCAAAGGAGATGTTTCCCGTCGATGAAGTAATTCTGATATCAACACTCTCATCGATAAAGGACTCAGGTTCGAAACAAAATAGGAAGACAAATAGCAATCATCGATGCCAGCTTCGACCCAATCGGACAAGTAAGGGATTGACGAAGATGATGACTTATGGGTTTCTCGATCCTTTATCGCCCTCGATGATTCCGATGCTACCAAGTCAACAGTCGAAGAGATGGAGAAGGTCCTGCTGATCGAACATCTCCCTGATCGGAAGGTATACCTAGGCACGGGGTTAACTCCCGAGCTTAGGAAAAAACTCATTCAATTTCTTACAGTTAATATGGATTGTTTTGCTTGGTCCCATCTCGATATGACAGAGATTCCACCGGAGATCACTACTCACAAACTGAGCTTGGACCCGAAGTTCCGCCAGGTAAAACAGAAAAGGAGACCCCAATCCAAGATCAAGCATGCCTTTATTAAGGACAAGATAACTAAACTCCTTAAAATAGGGTCCATCCGGGAAGTCAAATACCCGAAATGGTTAGAAAACGTAGTAGTAGTTCCTAAGAAAAGGAACAAACTAAGAATGTGTGTAGATTGTAAAGATTTAAGCATGCCCCAAAGATTTTTTCCCTTTGCCTAATATCGATCGCATGATCGATGCCACGGCCGGACACGAGACTGTGAGTTTTCTCGATGCCTATTTCAATTACAACCAAATACGGATGAACCCGGGTGAGCAAACAAAAACCTCTTTCATCACTAAATATGGCACATACTGCTATAAGTAATGCTATTCGGATTAAAAAATGCCGGTGCCACTTACCAATGACTAGTAACCAAATGTTCGAAGAACAAATAGGAAAAACCATGGAAGTTTATGTTGACGATATGCTAGTTAAGTCCCTGCGAGCAGAGGACCATTTAAAACATTTGCAAGAAACTATCAGTATATTGAAGAAGTACAACATGAAGCTGGATCCAGAAAAATGTGTATTTGGGGTCGGGTCCGGTAAATTTCTCGGATTCATGGTATCCAATCGAGGGATCGAGATTAATCCCGACATGATCAAAGCTATCGAGGATATCACGGTAGTGGATAATATGAAGGTTGTATAAAGGCTAACCGGGCACATTGCAGCCCTGGGGAAATTCATCTCGAGGTCGTCCGATAAAAGTCATCGATTTTTCTCGTTGCTGAAAAAGAAAAAAAACTTCACATGGACCCCAGAATGCCAACGGGCTTTAGAGGAACTTAAGCGATACTTATCGAGCCCACCATTGCTTCACACGCCGAGGGCAGACGAACGACTATACTTGTATCTAGCAGTATCGGAAGTAGCGGTAAGTGGAGTCCTAGTCCGAGAAGAACAAGGTACGCAATTTCCAATTTATTATGTCAGTAGGACCTTAGGTGAGGCCGAAAGTAGATACCCTCACCTAGAAAAATTGGCACTCGCCTTGCTAAGTGACTCTATGAAACCGAAGCCATATTTGCAGTATCATCCTATATGTGTTGTGACAACTTACCTTTCATAAAATATAATGCATTAACCCGAACTCTCGGGACGACTGGCCAAATGGGCCGTAGAAATCTGTGGATACGATATTGAATATCAACTCCGAACATCCATCAAATCTCAAATTTTGGCAAATTTTGTGGCCGAATTTACATCGGTCCTAATTCCGAAGTCGAAAGAGAGTTGTTGATAAACTAGGGAACGTCTTCGGGAATCTGGACCCTCTTTACGGATGGTGCCTCGAACGTAAAAGGGTCCAGAGTTGGCATCCTGCTGAAACCACCCACAGGCAATATAGTTAGACAATCTATTAGAACCGTAAAATTGACTAAAATAACGAGACCAAATATGAGGCCATGATTGCAGGACTCGAACTGGCCAAAGGCTTGGGGGCGGAGGTGATCGAAGCTAAGTGTGACTCCTTCCTTTTAGTGAACCAAGTTAACGGAACATTCGAAGTCAGAGCATAATGAATACAAAATTACCTAGACAAGTTACAAGTAGCATTACATCGATTTAAAGAGTGGACTTTACAACACGTGCCTCGAGATAAAAATAGTGAGGCCGATTCCCTCGCAAACTTAGGATCATCGGTCGAAGATGGCGATCTCAACTCAGGGGCAGTCGTTCAGCTCATGAGGTTGGTAGTAGAAGAAGGTCACACCAAAATAAACTCCACAAGCTTGACTTGGTATTGGAGAAATAAATACATAGAGTATTTGAAGACCGGGAAACTTCCCTCAAATCCAAAGGAATCGAGGGCCCTGCACACAAAGGCAGCCCGATTTAGCTTGTCCGAGGACGGAACCTTGCTCAGGAGAATGTTCGATGGTCCGTTAGCAATATGTCTCGGACCGGGAGATATCGAGTACGTTTTGAGGGAAATCCACAAAGGCGCATGCGGGATCTGGTGCTGAATCATTGGTTCGAAAGGTAATTAGAGCCGGCTATTACTGGGTCAATATGGAAAAAGATGCGAAAGAGTTCGTGAAAAAATGTGATAAGTGCCAAAGACATGCTCCGATGGTTCATCAACCCGAGGAGCTGCTGCATTCGATTTTATCACCATGGTCGTTCATGAAGTGGGGAATGGACATTGCCGACCCTCTTCCATCGGTGCCAGGTAAGGCTCAATTTATTTTGTTTATGACTGACTATTTCTCTAAGTGGGTTGTAACACAGGCATACCAGAAGATCAGGGAGAAGGAAGTCATCGACTTCATTTGAGACCATATCATATGTCGATTCGGGATACCATCCGAAATTGTCGGTAGCAAAGTGAGCAAATTTCTCGAAGACCATAAGATCAAAAGGATCTTATCAACACCTTATCACCCTAGTGGGAATGGCCAAGCCGAATCGACCAACAAAACCATAATCCAAAACCTCAAGAAAAGGTTGACTAACGCCAAGGGGAAATGGAGAGAGATCTTGCCCGAAGTTCTTTGGGTGTATCGCACAACTTCGAAGTCCAGTACCGGGGCTGCCCAGTTCTCGTTGGTCTACGGCGCCGAAGCTTTAATACCGGTCAAAGTTAGGGAGCCGAGTATCAGATTCCGATATTCAGCGAAGGAATCGAATTGTGAGGCCATGAATATAAGCCTGGAGCTATTGGATGAACAGTATGAAGCTGCCTTTGTTCGATTGGCCGCCCAAAAGCAACGAATCGCAAGGTATTACAATCGAAGGGCCAACCTTCGATATTTCAATGTCGGGGACTTAGTGCTGAGGAAGGTCACATTAAACACCTGGAATCCAAACAATGGGAAATTGGGTCCGAACTTGGAAGGGTCATACCAGATTCTCGAGATCACAGGGAAAGGATCCTATAAGTTCGGAATGATAAACGGAGAACAACTACTGAACAATTGGAATGTAACTCATCTTAAACGATATTACTGCTAAGGTAAGGCCCCATTTCAATTCTTTCTATTTTTGGACTAACACTTGAAGGTGATCGACAAGGAGCGGCACAAAGCCTTTAGGTCCGAAAGCACGCGTTGCACTCTTTTTCCCTTGAACCGTTTTGTCCTAATTGGGTATTTTGGTAAGGTTTTTAACGAGGCAACAATGGATCGTGCTAACTTAGAATCGAAGGCCGATCACGAAACAATGTCAAAGACTGCACTAACAGTATCCAAGGTTCCTCTAAAATCAACCTCGAATACTAGGGGGCATTACCCTTGGATATTAACCTTTTTGCGAGGAAATTACTTTGTAATAGAAGGGTCTCGATAGGTAAGATTTGTTGTAAGGGCCAAACGGTCAAAACGAACCGTTCCCACATAAGTTACTCGAGCCATGGCATGAAACATGTACGCTTGTATAAATATTTCTTCATAAGAATAAAAAGAAGTACTTTCCTTGCAATCATCTTATGTCATAGAAATTTTTTTCTACTTTACAATTCCGTACTTTCGATCTATTAGGGAAACAGACTCAAGAGCCGATTATAACCAGAGTTCGGATGATCACTCCCCACACTCGGGACTACCGTCCGAAAAACAAACTCGAACAGATCGAACTATTGAGCATTAGGGGCATAAGACCTCTTAGGCAACCCCCGAATTTTAAAGGCCACGACCATACCCACTTGGGAACCGTTATCTTAGGCAAGCCTGGATAAATCGGCAAAGCAAGCTCACTGGGATACGCCCGAATTAAAAGGCTAAGGCCGCATTAATATGGCTCGGAGACGTCCGAGAACCGTAACAAAAAATAGGCCTTCGAAATTTTCATAACCGGTTTTAAAGGCTACCCTCGGCAAATTATGGTTTGAGTTACTTACTTTGGAGAAGGTTCCCAATAACCCCGAACCTCCAAGATGACTCAAAAACAAAAATAATATAAAGGCAAGGTTGTTTGAATTTACACAACCCAAGCTATTTTATGCTAAGGCATCCCGACATTTGTGAATTCAAGTAATAAAGCAAAGGAAAAATTTGAAAGCCAAAAGGGAAAAAATCCTTGCATATATTTACATAATGATCTTTACAAAAGCCAAAATGGCTTAATTCGAAAAAATTACAATGGCCAAAATGGCCTCAAAAAGATGCAAAGGAAAGCAAAAAATACAAAGGCCTAAATGGTTTGATCTTCATCGGAAGCACCATCTCCGCCATCGGGATCTTCCTCGCCTTCAGACTCACTTAAACTATCTAAGTCTTCCTCGGGAAAGGCCAGCTTTTGAGCCCTAGCTTCCTCTGCTTTGGCGTTCTCGAGCTCAGCTAGTATGTCAAATCCCTGAGCAGGGACTCCCTCGAGGGCTACCCTTCGAGCTTGCCACTTTGCATGATCCACCATGCTTTTGGCCTGCGCCTGGATGGCCGCGACATCGACCTTGTATTTGGTAACATTAGCTTGAGCCTTGGTGTTGGCCGTGGCCACCTCAGATTTGGCCGCCTCGAGCTCATCGGCTAAGTTAGCTAATTGGGACTGAAGCTCCTCAATTTTCTTGGCTTGCATCGAGGTTTTCTCTCTTCCACCTCGGAGCTGGGACTCGGCTGACTCCAACTCTGCTTGGACGGCCTTCTTTTTTTAGGCTATGATGTCCATATTCTTCTTGAACTCTTCAGCCTCGCCTCGTATTGTATCTATTTGTTTCTGAAGATCACCGATCTGTTCGAGCCTCTATCGGACCTACAGAATTGAATGTTAGTCATCATCTCCAATTCGTCTTCACTACCGTGAAGCACTCGGAATACCTGTTCGGCCATCTCAGCATGCTCATCCCGAGCCGTCACCAAAATCTGCCTGAAACTTCTCACTGAGAAGCTTGTAGGTTTCATTTTTCTCAATGAGGTCCCGAAACTCAGCCTTGCACTCCTCCTGGATTCGAAGGAAAGCCTCGTGATGCAACACCAAAGCCTACAAGCAAGAAAGAAGATGTTAGAATTACCTACAACTCCAAGTTTAAAAGAGATAATGGAATGGCCCACGAAATTACCCGATTCAGAGCATGTTGGGCCTCGTTAAACAGGTAAGCGGCTCCCACCACATTCATCATCGCTTGGTCTTCCTCGGTCACAAAGCATCTGAGGTAGCTAGCAATCCCCATGGGTGGAGAGAAGACCTGGGCATCCTCCGGGATAGAAAGCACTATGTTACGCCTACGATTGGGGTTAACACTTGGGGCTGGGAATCGGTCCACCAGTTTTGGGCTCGATGAAGACCCAGTATCGCCCGATAACGGTGCTTCCTTTGGCACCGATAAGTCACCAAGCCCGTGACATCTCCCAAAGTGGCAAAGTCTACCCCATCCAAGAAGCCGTGGATATCAACCACCCCCTGAGGACCCTCGCAAGAGAGACCTTCCAACATATTAGCCTCACGAATTGTGGTGTTCGAAAAATGAGGGGATTCAGAAATATCAATCATTTCGAGATCGTTCCTCAGGACATCTTCAGCTACTCGAGAAGCCTCGCACCCAGTTTCTCCCTCGACCATCTCAGCTTGGGATGGAGTGGCCTCAACTCTTTCTGGTTCAGGAACTTCGGCCGAGGCTCCCTCATCAGCCTCCTCCGGTTCGGAGGACTTTTGCACGGTGATCCGGCCTGCACGCGGGTCACCATTTGGAACTATTATCTTCTTCTTCTTCTTCGGACTTATCCCTTAATCGGCGGAACGATTCCAAAATCATAGCACCGGTGTCCCCCTTAGGCTTGCAGGGCCTCCTCGCCGGTCTTTTCTTTTCCGAGCCCGGAGAACCCGAATCCCCTTTTCTCTTTTTCTCTTTGGCCTACTTCGGAGCAGGTGGTTGGGGAAGGACTTCTTCTTCGTCATATGGGGGCCTCATTGCCACATCCTTCCCGAGGCCTACAAAGGAAAAAAGAAGAGTAAGCTCAAGAAGTAGCCCGAATGATAACCGTTCTAAGAAAGAAGCTTACCATGATTGCGGGCCTCCTATCGACCCTTTGATAATTCCATCCAAGCGAGTATGGTCTCTGTGACACTAGGCTCTCGACCCATTTCTTGAGATCGGGGATTACCTACGGCACCTGGGCCACAACTGCAACACCAAAAAATATAGATGAGTAAAGAAGATAAGAGGTAAAATAGCAAAATTAAAAAGGCAAAGTACTACTCACGGTTCATGTTCCATTTCTCATGAAACGTCATGTCTTCAGTAGGGATCAGGTCCGAAGTCCTTATTCGGATAAATCGGCCCATCCAACCTCAGTCGCGAGCTTCGTCTATGCTCGAGAATGGGGCCTTGGCGGTCCGACGAGCAAGCTTGATCAGCCCTCCTCGATAAAGTCGGGGACTGTAAAGGTGCATAAGGTGATCGAGGGTGAAAGGACATCCCTCGATTCTGCTCACGAAGAATCGGAGGAGAATCACTATTCTCCAGAAGGAAGGATGGATCTGGCTGAGGGTCACATCATACCTCTTGCAGAAGGCGACGATGATAGGGTCTAAGGGACCCAATGTGAAAGGGTAAGTGTAAACACTTAGGAAACCCTCCACATGGGTAGCGATCGACTCCTCGGGCGAAGGTACCACAACATGTTTATCGACCCAGTGGCACTCCTCTTTAACTTTGTCAACGAGTTCACTGGTTATCGAGCATATGTACTTCGAGACCAGTTCACATCGACTATGTACTGAGGAGGTCATTTCAATCCTAAAATCGGCGACAGTTGGGCAACCTCTCGGAGCGAAATCCTCAAGGGAATATTTCGTCGTAGCTCCATTGCCGGTGGGCCGTGAAGAAGAGGCGGCCTCCTTTTGCAGTATGGTTTTAGAAGTTTTTGCCATTTTAAAGTAGAAGTGAAGGGAATTAGGATGATACGCCGTTTGCTTAAGATTTAAGAGATTTGGGAGCAAGATTTGCAACACAAAGAGATTTTTAAAGAGAAGCAACAATTAGAAAAATTTTGAGCGTAAAGTTTGAGAGGAAGAAGGTGGCAGTACTTATAGCTTACTGGTGGCGGTTCAGAACTGGTGGTGGCCGACAGTAACTTATAGGTATTTAATGCCTCAGTAACCGAACGACAGGACGTTTCAGTATCCACTTGTCGCTAATGTCATAGTCGGGCTCGTCGCTTACATCATGGCACATCGAGACGAGATTGGAAAAGTTCATATCGTTTATCGTCATCTTCTCTCCGAGAAACGAGGGGACTTTCTGTATACGGTCAAAATCGCGTTTGCCCTTTTTTTATGACTAATCGAGACCAGAACATGATGGGCCAAGGTTCAGCCTCGAGTTATATCGAACCATGATCAAAGTTATGTTGCTGAGCTCGTGGCCCTGATACCAATCAAGATCAAGATCGACCAAGATCGAGACCAAACAAGATAGAGATCGAAGGAAGCTTATCGAGCCAAATAATGGAAAGTTGAGATATCCGCAATCAGGCGAGGGTCATGGCGCGAATCCCTGCACGTATCAAGAAGTGGCTGATTAATTAGCCAATCATGGGATTTCTTACCTCATATAGAATTGTATCTAGAGTAGGACTCCCCTACTATATAAAGGGGGGTCT
Source organism: Nicotiana attenuata (assembly GCF_001879085.1). NCBI lineage: Eukaryota > Viridiplantae > Streptophyta > Magnoliopsida > Solanales > Solanaceae > Nicotiana > Nicotiana attenuata. The sequence goes on from NC_031993.1 coordinate 53,837,943, forward strand.
GATCATTTGTGAAGACATCATATTCACGCTATACAAAGCAATATTGTCATTTTCTAGCTTTCGTTATCTTGTTATTCTGTTCATAAGCCAGTTGCAACATATTTGCTTCAAGGGTGACAAGCTCGAGGGCCAAGGCAGTTCAATTTGTGTGGTTTGCATTTATTATTTCATAGTCAATATTAATCTATTCTTCTTAATTTGTATCAAGTTACATCACGTGTCCTTAAAACCGCATATAAATTCAATTTTCATCCGATTTTAAGGTAAACAGTTACGTTCTTAGATCTTTTTCTCGATCGACCGGCTAGTCAAACTACTTGTTTCGCTTGCATATGTGATAACTTTTGACATTACATTAAAGTCGCCACTAAAGTTAACGATGTGTGATAACAATTGTCACATGTCATGCCTCTAAGGTATCACACATTTTTTACTAATGATATTTTTCTTGTGCTTGAGCATGGCACAAAAATCCCCCTGGAATTGATCTCGACATGGAGGAGAAGAAGTTTACTCCTTCTCATGCTTCCGTTTCCTCAAGACTTTCGAATATGAAGGAATGTCATGAGTTATAGCCTGTGTGAGAGATTTCAGATGTTTAAGAGAATGCTTGGATTGTCTTGTATCGCCTAAGAAGGGTAGGTATTGTAGAAGACGCAATGTATATTATTGTGCGGATGCTTGACTAGTACCACAGAGATCGCATGGTTGACAACCGTTGATGTTCATGTTTTGCTACTTGACGCGGAAGATTTTATGGGAGTGTTTCTCCCGAGGTTATTGTGTACGCATTATGGGCCAGTCATTAAGTGGGAGAGCTAGAGGTCAGGTATGGAGTTTCCTAAATTCTTGAGGTTTAGAGACTACTTGATTATTCACATGCATGTGGTGGCACTGTTTAGGTTTTGTGGCAATATGCGAGCTAGATAGCTCTAGAGATGTTTATTTGCTTATTGCACTGTAGTTGTAGTTGTCTTTTATTCGTAGCACATAATGCTATCCGTCTCCCCAGGGTTATGTTTATGCACTTTGCGTGCTTGTTGTTGATACACATGTATTTGACGAATATTTGGAATATGGCTCGATGGGAATTCGCACGAGGTTGTTATGGGATCATGTTGAACGCTGCAACAGTGAGATGCTAGATATGATTCCTCGTACTTATTTCGTGTGTTTTTCTTCTCCCTTGTGGGATAGATAGACATCATTCCGTTTTGTTGATCATATCCGTTACACATGCTGGATAGTTCTCATACTTGGGTTCACTTTTCTATTATTGGTCATACTCAAGTTGTTGCTCGTTGGTACACAAATCGCACTGTATGAGATTCTAGATGGTATATAAGATATGTTATCGGTACCAATTCGATAATGAGCAGCTTTTACGGGCAAATAAGATATGGTTATGGGCATATGAGTTACGGGGCATATCATGTAGTTACCTCTTGGGGGTATATTTATGACTTGATACAGATGGTGGGGATTGATACAACGAATATATTCCAGAAGCATATCTTATAGGGAATTCTAGATGTTTGAATTGGATTCTAAGGCTTGTGGGCAAAGGTCGAAGGAAGATTGTTCAGTCGGGTGTGTGTTAATGGACTTATATGGATTGACGTGGCATGGGTGTGCCTATGAGGAGCTTATACAATTATTTGACGGCTTTGGAACGAATCTTGACACGTTCAAGGACGAACGTATGTTTAAGTGGGGAAGAATGTAACGACCCGACTAATCATTGAGCTTTAGCAATCCGTTCGGCGATTTGAGACTTTGAGTAGCTTCTTATGATGCATTATGATTTGCGTGCAGGGTCGGTTTCGATGTTCGAGAGGTTCAGAATTGATTCGGAAGAATGATTCTCAATTTGGAAGATTTGACCAAGGTTTGACTTTTGAGTAAACGATCTCAGAATCGAGATTTAAAGGTCCCAATATGTTAGTATGGTGATTTTGGAGTTGGGTATATGTTCGGATTTGAATTTCGATGTTCCTAGAAGGTTTTGGCTCTATTTTCAATTTGAAGGTTTGAAGAGTTCTTAAGTTTGATCGATAGTTGACTTCGGTGATATCGGATTCCATTTGATATTCTGAGCCTAGGGATAGGTTTGTGTTGTCATATTGGACTTGTGTGTGAAATTTGGTCCTATTCCGAGTTGTCTAAATATGAATCGGACGCATTTGGTGAAGTTGGAAGTTAAGAGACTTTAAGAAATTGAGTTTAATCTTTAATTCTTTTTATGTTGTAATTCGTGTTCCGAACCTTTGGACAAGTTTACATATGGTATTTAAACTTGTTAGATTGAATGGATAGGGTTCCTTGGATCTTAGGTGAGTTTTGGGATGGCTTTAGACCACTTTTAGGCATTTTTGAGTTGTTAATAGCTGATCACATGGTTGTGAATAGCCATTGCGGAGGTCTGGCCCGCATTCACAAAGAGTAAAGTGCATTTCAAGGCTTGTGAATCACGATCACAGAAGGAAGGGTCGCGATCGCATACAAGAATTTTTTTGCGGTTAGTGCTCGGACTTTGGGAGCTTATATCTTGCAATCTATAAGGAATTTGGGGATGATCAAAAAATAAAATTTGTAGCCTTTTGAGTCTAATTTTGCTTAAAATTAAACCGTTTATAATTTGAATATTGTAGAAAGAGTTATGGCCATTATATTGAAGGGTGTTTGTGCAGACGAAAACAAAAATTGTACATCTCGATCGCGTGGCTTCTTGGTCGCGATGAAGAAAATGATGCTAGAGCATTTTTTAACCACGATCGCATGGCTAGTGACCATGATTGAAAAGAAGGAGGTCTGCCAGGGGTATTAAACATCCATTTTCAGGATTTTGGGTTTATTTCTTTACTTTTTAAGTTCTTGGAATATAAGTAGTGCGATTTGGGGTGATTCTTGAAGACCATTTTCGCCATCTACCATAAGGTAAGTGATTTCATTTTGTTGTGAGATAATTCATGGATTATATATAGAATTTAACATGAAAATTAGTAGATATTGTTGGTTATTTTGGAAGTTTTGGTTGGGAACCTAATATTTAATAAAAAGAGTATTTGACCATGAAATTAGATATTGAATTAAGAACAAATTATATATTTGAATTCGTAGTGCTACAGGTGACATGTATTTTCGAGAATTTTTGGAATTCGGGCGCGTGGGACTAGGGGTTAACTTTTGTTGACTTTTCGTGTATGGTTGAGAATGGTTTCTAATTGTTAAATCATGAGTTTTTAAATATGTTTTGATTGGTTTGCACGTTCTTTGCCTAGTTTCAGGTCGTTTGACATTAGTTTGAGGTGTTAGAGAGATGTTGGAGTCGATTATTAGATTTCGAATCAAGGTAAGTCATTTGCCTAATCTTGTAAGATGGATCTTATCCGGTAGGTGCTATATTTGCTACGTGCTATGTGTTATGGGAGCTACGTACGTACGAGGTGACGAGCGTCCATGCGTATGCTAGATTTTGACACGTCCGGGTAGACTTAGATTTACACCATGATTTAATTATGTTACTTGAGTTAATCTTTCCTGTTTAAATACTTTAATTCATGTTTTAGCCTGAGACTAGCTTGCGTAAAGTACCGAGCTTTATTATTCTAGAGACTTGGCGTGCTACTTAATTAGCCGTGGAAATTGTAATTTCTCTATCGGATTTACTCCCCTGTCGTACTCATTTGTTCAAGAGTTTCATAATTATTCAACTCGTAAGTATATTCACGAGTTGGGCTTGTGACTTCTGGATCGGGCCGATCGCCTCAACACTACTCTTATAAAATCGGACCATTCGCCTTGGTAGTATCACGAGATACACTTATGGGATCAGGCCGTACGACCTCGACAATATCATATAACACCATTCTTGTAGGATCAGATTGTTCGCCTCGGTAGTATTATGAGATACACTTATGCGATCGAGTCGTACCTCGACAGTATCATGTAACACTACTCTTATGGGATCGGGTCGTTCGCCTCGGCAGAATCGTGCGTAATATTTCGACAGAGAATTAGTGCATATCTGAGTATCCTAACTCGTATTTGACATTTGCACCTGATATTGGTCACATATATTCCATTCGAGGTAGTATTTGATATTTGACGATTTCGTTTATTCTGCTGTTGAGAATCATATTATACATATTTATCTGTTTTATTTCTACTTGCTATGCTGTATACCTGTCTACTTTTATTGTACTTTGATTATTGGACCACTAGTAAGTGTAGATGTTCGACCCCTCAATACTACTTCTTCGAGGTTAGACTAAATATTTACTAGGTACACGTTGATTTATGTACTCATACTATACTTTCGCACTAATTGTGCAGATACTAAGATATGTACATTTGGTGGTAATACAGGTGCGTAGGAGAAACTACTGAGGATATTTTGGGGTGAGCTGCTTATATGTTACGATCTGTAGCACACAGAGTCCTCTTCATATTCATTTATTGATTTTATCTATTTCCTATTCCGGGTAGTTGTTGTAGTAATATTGTATATTCTAAGTAGAACATGTACTTGTGACACCGAATTTTGGGAATTTTAGACCATTGTTCATGGTTGTATTCTGTTATGACATTCAGTTTTATATTTTGATCATGTTCAAACTTTGTAGATGTTGTCAGTATTTTACTATAAAAATGGAACGACTTCGCTTATTTATTTCATCACTTGTTCAAAATGTGTTATGAAACTATCGATCAGCGTGTTGATTTGTTGCTGGCTTGCCTAACAGCAATGTTGGACGCAATAGTTCCGCCCCCACTTCAAAGGTGCACCCTATGTTGTTCGGAGAAGTCACTTGCACAATGTGATGACCGAAGATTGAATACTAAGTATAATATGCAATTATATATATATATATATANATATATATATATATATATATATATATATATATATATATATATATATATATATATATATATATATATATATATATATATATGCAATAAGCCATTTTAAAAGAGCTTTGGCTCTTAACATAAGTATCCAAGTTAAATTTTATGGGTTTGACTGTTTGATCATAAGAGGAGTAGATCTACGGCCGAAGAAATACTAAGAGGATAGCGAAGGAGGAGGAAGGGGGTGGGGGCAAAGAAGCAGTATAATAACACTACTAGAAAATGGGCCTATGACAACAGATATTTTTGCAACGGTTGGAACCCTTGCAATAAGTCACGGGTACTACTGACACACTATGACTATAAAACTATTGCATTTGAGTTGGAACCATTCCTATAGATATTTCATTTTGCAACGTTTATCTGAATCGTTCCAATAGATAAATCTATTTCAACGAATCTTGAAAAAAAATTCAATGGGAATGGACTCGTTTGGACATAATTTTTTTTAAATTTTTTTTCAATTTTTTTTTATTTTTTTCGAAATCAGTGTTTAGCTATAAATTTTCCAATTTTAACTTGAAGATGATTTTTTGAATTTTTCGAAAATTTAAAAAACTCAAAAAAAAAGATTCAAATTCAATCAAACCACTCACAAAACTTCAAAAACAACCTTAAATAATATTCATGTCCAAACACAACTCTAAGAGCCCGTTTGGACATAAGAAAATTTTCCCCTTTTTTCGAAAAATTTTCACTTTTTTTTCTAAATCATTATTTGGTCATAAAATTCCCAATTTTCACTTGAAGATGCATTTTGGAATTTTTTGAAAATTTGAAAAACTCAAAAAAATTGTTTTTCAAAATTTTCACTCAGAGTACTCACAAAACTTCAAAAATAATCCAAAATTATATTCATGTCCAAACACAACTAATTTTTAAATACCATTTTCACTTGAATTTTATTTTTTACTTTTTATTACTAGAATTTTACAATTCTTATGTCCAAACGCCCGCTTCATGTTCCTCTAAATTTTTGTTTTGAAATTTTACAATTCTTATGTCCAAACGCTCGATTCATGTTCCTCTCAATTTTCGGTGAAACCCGCCAAAACCCTCTTCTTTCACCTTCTATTTTTTTCTTTGCTTATCAATATTTTTTTACGTAATAAATCAAAAATGAGAGCCAACTTGGCGTTCATACTATTTGTACGTGATTGAGATTTCTATAATTTTTCAATTAGGGTTTCGATTAAAATTATAACTTGAAAGAAGGAAGAAAAAGACGAGAGGTTGACGCTAAGAAATAACCAAAACACAACCAAAGTTTCTTCCATCTCTTTGCTGAAAATTGTCGCTGGTAGTTGTGGGAGAAACCATTGCTTTAAGTTCTATAAATTTATTTTTTTATAAATTTGGGATAACCACATTCGTTGGTTGTGTGTTTGAATTAAGCTTTCAGTTTTAATGTTCCTTGTTACCCTAGTCTTTGATTTTTATTTTTATATTTGGGGTATTTGAGCAATATAGTCTGATTGAATGCGTACGAACAATTCTTATGGGCTGTTCATATCTTAATTTACTTTCTAGTATTATTTGAATTGATATGCTTTTATGGAGTTTACATGTTTTGACAATCAGTAGGGTCTGCAGCAGTAGTTTAAATTATATTTCTGGAATCATATTTTAAAGTTTAATATTGCAAGATCGAATGGAATTGAGTTTGAAGAGGTCCACAGATCCCGATTTTGTTCTCCTAAATTTGAAACTTCAAACCTGTTTTTTTCTATTTCGTATTTCTCATTTTCTCTATCTGGGGTAAGAGTTACTTGAAAAAAAGCTAGAGATTGACTATCCAGTTTACAATCAGAAGCTCTTCAGTTCAATCCTCCATCAGCTGTCCATGTTAACCATTACTTCAATCTACTGTGCTTTTGGTAATTGTTATCTTTCTAATTAAGCTTTTGTTAGTGAACTATTATGTGGACTTTCATTGTACTTCCATGTATGATAACCCCTATTTCTTATACAAAAATTAAAATTCATTTTACTTTTATAAAGGATATAATCTTTACTCTAATCGAGTTAAAATACTTTTATTGGCTTTCTTTACGGGATTCCTAAGTTTCTTAGTGAGTATATTATTTAACCTATTTATGTCACAATTTCAAATTCCTCCAAACAATATATCTTGCAAATATTTCTTGGTTCAATTAACGATCATTCAATTAAGCGAAAATGACTCTTATCTATATCTAAGTGTGACGAAGAATTTTTGAAGTACCTCAAGGATATATTTGCTTAAAATCTATTAGTTCTCTTTTTTTTGCCTTAGATTTTTGAGCTCTCTTGAATGTTTTGCTTCTCAGTTTGTGGTGTCTTTGGATCTTGAGACTAAGTTTCGAATTCCTTTTTTTCTAGCTTTCTTCTAGGTTACTTGCATTTTTTGGTCCAGTTATGAAGTGATTTTTTTTGGCCGGTATAAAATACAACAACAACAACAACGACCCAGTAAAATCCCACTAGTGGGGTCTGGGGAGGGTAGTGTGTACGCATACCTTACCCCTACCCCGAAGGAGTAGAGAGGTTGTTTCCGAAAGACCCTCGGCTCAAGAGGACAAAAAGACAAAAGGAGACAATATCAGTAACACCACAGAAATAATAGGAAAAATAGGAACAACATGAAATCCAGAAGAAAGATGCAAAGCAAAATCGAAATAGTATCCCTACCAAACTAGTCTCACAAAGTTATGACACAAGGCAAGACTCAACCAACTCCTACCTACAACCCTAATACTCGACCTCCACATGTTCCTATCAAGTGCCATGTCCTTGGAAATCTGAAACCTCGCCATATCCTGCCTGATCACCTCCTCCCAATACTTCTTAGGCCGCCCTCTACCTCTTCTCGTGCCCTCCATAACCATCCGTTCGCACCTCCTTACAGGAGCATCCAGGCTTCTCCTCTGAACATGCCCGAACCATCTGAGCCTCGCTTCCCGCATCTTGTCATCAATGGGAGCCACGCACACCTCCCAAATATCATCATTCCTAATCTTATCCATCCTAGTATGCCCGCACATCCACCTCAACATCCTCATTTCTGCTACCTTCATCTTCTGGATATATGACTTCTTAGTAGGCCAACACTCAGCCCCATACATCATGGCCGGTCTAGCCACCGCTTTATAGAACTTACCTCTGAGTATCAGTGGCACTCTCTTGTCACAAAATACTCCAGATGCTAACCTCCACTTCATCCATCCTACTCCAATACGGTGTGTGACATCCTCGTCGATGTCCCCTCCCCCCTGGATAACCGACCCAAGGTACCTGAAGCTGCCTCTGCTCGGGATGACCTGTGATTCAAGCCTCACATCCGCGCCCACTTCCCTCGCTCAGCGCTGAACTTACACTCCAGGTATTCCGTCTTCGTCCTGCTGTAGACATGTGATTTTTGAGCCTCCCCAAGATTTTTCATATTTTAGTACGTAAATATTTAATTTAGGCTTAATATAGCTATTTCAACTAATTTTTACTCTTTTACTTTATTTTATTACAAGAAAATAAAAATTACAAAAAAAATAGTTTCATTAATGTGTTGTAGTCATTTTTTTTTAATTTTTGAAAAATACCAAAAAATAGTTTTATTTTAACGGTCAGTCTTATTTTAACAGTTATTTTACTTAAGTTGGACTAATTAATAAATGAGATCGTATTTTAATCTCGTTTGCGGGGAAAGAATAAAACTTGGGCTCGAGCAACCTATTTTTAGGCCTAATTTTTAGACCTAGTCCATAATTATCAAGCCCATAATTCGTAGAGGCACATACCCTTAATCTAATCCGTACCCCTATATAATAATACCAAATCCCTAAATATAGACCTAGGCCAAAAACACTGATCCGCCGTTTTCTAAAAAGATCAAAGAGAAAAAGCAAAAAAGATACAAAAACAAAAAGGGATATAGACCTGCAAGGCTGAAAAATCTGAAGGGGCTGACAGCGGCAGACATAGCTGACCGCCGCAGACAAACAGACCCCTCCCCCTTGACTTCGTCGTCTTCTTCAATACCACCCCAAACGACCCCTTCGTTCCATCTCCTTCCTCCATTCCAAAACCTGCAGCAACCAACGTCCACTAAAACTCCATCGCCGACCAGCCATGACACCCTAGCTTTCATCTTCTTCATCCTTCATCTTCAGCCATAACACAAGAGAACCCTTTCCCCCTCAACGCACACAGCCACACACATGTACAGAAACGAAAAACAGAGAGAACGAGAGTAGAAGGGAGGCAACGAGTTTCCGTCCAAAATCGAGTGAACGTTAGCTCCGAGCTTGGGTGTCGAGTTTTTCGGCGCCGGTTCGAGGTTCCGGCGATGTTGCCTTTAGAACTTTCTGGCCGTTGTTCATGTATTATGGCAAAGATTCCGACTCTGTTCTTGCTTCATTAATACAAAGGTTCATTCTTCTATTATCTCAATATTTTCAGTTTTGCTTCGCGATTGAAAGACATAGTTTGAATCTGTCTAAATGTTCTGAGTTTCGTCGCTTCTATCCAGTATGAGATTTTGACTTAGATCTATGGATATGTGCTCAAACGCATGGATTGTGAGTTGGTTTTAGATCTGTGGTTATTCTAGGCCACAAAGCTTTGATTTCTGATTTTTTCTATCTTTTTAGTTGCATATTTGTGAGTTTCCAATGTGAGTTTGTGCTGTATTCTTCTCACGATTTCTTAGCAGTATTTGGTCGTTCTTTTTTGTGTTGTTCTTGTGTTATGGTTGATCTGTTTTGCTCAATTTATATTGAGTTGGAATTTCGGTTGATTTGTTGTTTTACTAGGATTCTGGTTGATTTATGTTTCTTTGCAAATTTGTTCGTTTTCGTTGGTAAGTGAAATTGTATTTCGTTCATTGTGTTCTGCCGTGCAAATTGAATTATTCGTTTGTTTAATAGCTCAGTTTACTGTTAAGAAACGTTGAAGTTAGGGTGTAGATTTACATCTTTATGTGATTTTGCTCATCAGATTTAGCCCAGTGCAATTTTCTTAGTAATTGTGTAAATATGGCCTTAAATCTTTGGTTGAAGTAATTCTTGTAATAAAATCGAGGTGTGCCATTAGCTGAATATTCCATGGCCCTCGCAAACCTTGTTATTAACTTGAAAGCGCGTAGTTGCTTTAGGCGCGTTATTTTAAATTAATTTCCTAAATTCGGGTTTGCATTTCATGTGACCCAACTCCAATTCTCAACAACATTAAATAAAATGTGTCGTGGACCGCGGGTGCATTTCATGTGGCGTGGTTCAAGATGTGTTTTAAATAACGTTGAAGCTTCCTAAAAATAATTAAAAGCGGCTAATAAGTTAAAAATATACCATAGGCTAAAACATGTATTAAAATCAGATAATAGGCCAATTATAATAGTTTAAGCGACCGTGCTAGAACCACGGAACCCGGGAATGCCTAACACCTTCTCCCGGGTTAACAGAATTCCTTATTCAGAATTTCTGGTTCGCAGACTTCAAAAGGAAAGTCGAATTTTCTCGATTTGGGATTTGTAAAATAGACCGGTGACTTGGGACACCAAATAAATATCCCAAGTGGCGACTCTGATAAATAAATAATCTCATTTAGAATAATGTCACTTAAAGTGGAAAAACTCCCTTATATACCCTCGGGTGCGTAAAAAAGGAGGTGTGACACCTGTTAAGCTTGAAACCCTTAGATTCAAGAGCCTGTCTCCAAGCCTCTAGCCGCTCGTTAACACCGGCTCGCGACTCATCAATCAGAACTATGTCATCGGCGAATAGCATGCACCATGGCAATCTCCTTGAATGTGGTGTGTTAACGCGTCCATCACCACGGCGAATAAGAACGGGCTGAGCGCAGAACCTCGGTGTAACCCCATAGCAATCAGAAAATCCTCAGAGTCGCCTCCTACTGTCCTAACCCGAGTCTTTGCCCCATCATACATGTCCTTAATCGCCATAATGTAGGGAACCGACACGCCTTTTGCCTCTAAGCTTCTCCAGAGAACCTCTTTAGGAACTTTGTCTTGTCATACGCTTTCTCTAGGTCAATAAACACCATGTGCAGGTCTTTCTTCCTATCTCTATACTGTTCAACCAACCTCCTAACAAGGTGTATAGCTTCTGTAGTAGAACGACCCGGGATGAACCCAAACTGGTTGTCGGAAACGGACACCGTCATCCTCAACCTCGCTTCAACCACCCTCTCCCACACTTTCATAGTATGACTCAGTAATTTGATACCCCTATAATTGTTACAACTCTGGATATCACCCTTGTTCTTATACAACGGGACCACCGTACTCCACCTCCACTCATCCGGCATCCTCTTTGCCTTAAAATAACATTCAACAACCTAGTCAACCACTCCAAACCTGCTTTCCCCACACACTTTCAAAATTCTACCGGAATCTCGTCAGGCCCGGTCGCTCTGCCCCTACTCATCTTACTCATAGCTCCCATGACCTCCTCAACCTTGGCCGGTATAAAATACTTATGTCTAAATTGCTACTCCCTCCGTTCCAATTTATGTGAACCTGTTTGACTGGGCACGGAGTTTAAGAAAAAATGAAGACTTTTAGAATTTGTGGTCCTAAACAAGTCCAAATGGGGCCCAGAGTATTTGTATGGTTATAAAAGCTTCTCATTAAGGGTAGAGTTGTAAGTTTAAGCTAAATTGTTACCAAATTTAGAAAGGGTTCATTCTTTTTGGAACGGATCAAAAAGGAAATAGGTTCACATAAATTGGAACAGAGGGAGTATGATTTTGGGTTAAATATGGAGATTTTACAACTATAGAATGATGTTGAGATAGAGAGGTAATTTGATTTAATTATCTAAAAGGTCTATACTTTGTGTCCTGTTGGTTCTTTCAGTATAAATGGATTAACCCGCCTTTGGTAAAACATTAAAAGTAGCAACTGTTGATTGATAAAACATACTATTTGCTTAGTGTTCTGGTTAAGTTAAGTAAATGGTTAGGCATGACCTTTTTCGTTACTGTAGGAATTTTGCAATCAGACTATTTTTCCTCTGATGAAAGACTATTTTTTGTTGTAACTCTTTTTCTTTTATGATAATATATAGTTAAATTTTTATTCTAAATATATCATACATGGCCAAATCAATCGCCTTTTTCTTTCCTCCTTCTTTTTTAGTCGAGTTTGATCACCTTTTTTTTCTTCAAAAAATACATTTTAAATAACTTTGTTGTTGTGATCTTTATTTTATTCTGAGGGGAAATCATGGATGTAGCTTCCATATATGTATTCAATACTAGTTTCGTATATGTTCCGATTATGTATTATTTGGGAGAAGTTAAACTGATTTAAGGTTAGGACCTTATGAGTCTATTTCAGTCAATGCTCAATTTAATCTTCTAACTATGGTTCTAAGAAGGATGAATAGTCACTTTAGTTCCAACAAAAATTGAACTTCACTGTCTTTCTTTCTTTTCTCGGTTTTATGCTGTTTTTTTTTTGTTCAATTTTAGCGTGTTATCTCTTGTCCAACTGATAGATATCTTCCCTCTCTGCTTCATTCGTGCTGAATATGCAGTTTACATGAGTACATAATTCAGACCACTCTTAGACCTTAAAAGGGGTAGCAAACACATCATTATAGGTTTTCATGAAAATTACATAGGTCGGTTGCTCTGTATTGTTTTTTGCTAATAAAGTTATTTTAAAAGAAGCTACAGTAGAAATTCATCAACCTTGATAAGAATAGAAGAATGATAACATTATAACTTTAGAGGTTTGTTATCGGATTGAATATTAGAAACAATGTTAACAAACAATTCACATTATAAAAGTTCAGAAGTTAAGCAGTGTATGGTAAACTTACATTGAGAGTCAATATCAAATTTTAAAACTGAACAACAACTTATTTGATAATAGTATATAATTATTGTTAATCTCTAGGCAGATTATTCAAGACTATAGACACATTAACAGAGGCTATGGGCACTGACAACAATCCCTGAGTAGCTGCTGCTCCTAGTGTTAAACAACCATCACTAGTGTGAACATTGGTGTGCTCTAGTAAACGTAGCAAAACACAAAAAATGAAACTTTAGTAGACCACGTTAAATTATTTTATAAGGCATCTAAGCTTACTTACTACTGCAAGTTAATTTGGTCTGATATAACCCTCAGGGGTTGGCCTGGTGGCAATAGACTTGAGCCTTGGGGTTTGCTCCCTTTCAAGGTCTCAAGTTCGAAACCCACTGGGTGCAAACAATTTCTGAGGGCCATCGGACTGGGTAAAACCTGAATTAACCGTGGTGCACTTGCGGGAAACTCCTTGCCGAGGGCCTGTGCACCCCCGGGATTAGTTGGGGCTCTTAGAGACTCGGACACCCGGTGCAAATAAAAAAAAAAGTTAATTTGGTCTGATATGATATCAAGTTTCTTGGAATCATGCAGGATCCCCATGGTAAAGTTTGTATATTGAGGGCATCTGCGTCCTTAATATTCAAGAAAATGTTTCAGTGTTTGCTCCAGGGGAAAAGACTAGAGATTTTATCTTTGTACAGAGAACATCCATTTGATTTGCATCTACTTATCTGCTTTTTTTGGTAAACAGATAAATTACTAGCTGTCTTTTTTTTTTCTTTTCTGAAAAGTTTTGATGATCTTCCATTATAATTACACTGATTATCTACCGAGTTTCAGAGGTATAAATTTCTGAGTATCAAAAAAAGAAGAATTTGCAGCTTAAAAGCGTGAAAATGGTAGGATCTTTATAAGAACCATGCGACATGGACTTCCAAGAATACCAGCTATTCATTTGGCTTAAAATTTGTTTTATTCTAAGTTTGTTTTTGTCTTTTGGTTTGGCTAGACTATTGCAGCATTTGGTTTCTTCTGTGATTTTCTAAACCATCTTTGTCTCTTTGTTAAACCATTTTATGTGCAACCAGTCAAAGGATGGAAATTGAGCTGGTCGTTTCACATTTCTATAGATAAAACAACCTGGTAGTGATTGCGTTATGCCTTGGGTGGTTAGTTTTCTGGTTGTTTGTTTTATTTCTCTTTATTTTGGCACATGAATGACAGGGATTATGGACATTCGTAGATTATCTTGCGCACTCCTACTTAGAAATCAACCGAGCAGTTGATAATCCAGAGATGGACAAAACCTGCTTTTTGATGAGTAACGTGGGTATGGATACTTTGTGCAAATTCTTTGAGAAATGAATAAACCTCATACATCTATCCTGAGATTTGTATGCTTTTCTTGTTTGTAAAAGAATTTACCTTCCGAAGGCCTGCTATTATTCACTGATTTTATTTTTTTATAAACAATGCTTTGACACATGTTTTGCCGTTAGCCTTTTTCTCAACCGCAATAAGGGAATAGTACCCGTAAGTAGTAATACAGCTGCTGAAGGGCAGAATTCTCCTGTAAGATTAGATGTTTATTTCCATAATCTTAATTTTATATTGCAAAAGTTGATCTAAATCAAGAATATTCAGGACGGGACAGTAGGAAAAAAAAGAGATAAGGTTTGGGTGATTATCTCCGGAAAAAGGTTTAAACAAGTCTAAATTCCAGCCTTGATTTAAACAGGAAAACAAACGACAAGCTTCTTTGCTTAGTCTTTCTTTTTCCTGATTTGGCAGCGAATGCATATTTTTTCTTATTTGCAAAGAAAATAGAAGTTTGATTGATCCTATAGTGATTATAATATATTTTATCCTTACCATTCTCAAAAAAATTAGTGATCATGATGTGGTTTGTAAAAATGTGATGCGAACATTCTGAACATTCTTCAGTACAGGGGGAATTTCCTTACCCCTATAAATTGCCCAATCAATTTTTTGGATTTTGTTAGCTCCCTGAAATTAGCTTAGCCAACATTGTACTGGAGCTAGCATTGCTTTTGTTTTTTGTAACTACTTTGCATCTTCTTGATGCTTTTCAATGATAATGCTCTTACTTCAAAAAAAAAACATTGTTCAGTCAGTATGTAGGGATGGAAGTGCTGTCACTTGGAGAATGTAAATTTAGCTGAAATAGCTGATGCTGCTTTTTGGTTGAGCAAGGACGCTTGTAAAGAGATTGCCAATATCTTGTCAGGAGCAACAGTGCCATGTCAGTGCCGAGGTCAATGTTGCTATGTCACAGAGGTGGGTAAGAACAATGTGGTTTAACTTTTCTCTGCTGGATCCGTATAATAGTACTGCAAACATTTATCTAAATTATTCTTGTTTGACTGAAGATGTGTGGCAAGACATCTATCTAACATTGTTTAGATTTTAATTGCCGACATTAATTTGAATTTCTAAGGCATACAAAATTCAAACATGGAAATGATAATCCATGGTTTTTTTAATTGTTAGTAACTCTTGTTCTTTCTTGGCTAGGTGATAAAGAACTATATTTGTTCTGATAATTAGGTAATAAAGAACTATAAGAGTTAAGGGAAGCATTTTGCATGCTGGTTAAGTTTTCCCCCCAGATAATAAGGCATAATTAGTTCTAAGGCTGTATGGTGGGCCGGGCCCGGGCCTAAATGGGCTAACCGGGCCGGGCTAACCGGGCCTGGGCTTAGCGGTCCCGGGCTCTGGCGGTCCCGGGCTTCGCGGTCCCGGGCTTCGTGGGCTCAACGGGTAGGACCAGCCCGTGACGGGCCTAAGCCCATATGGTCCTGGGCTAAATGGGTCGGGCTTGTGGGCTTAGCGGGCCTAACGGACTTTTTTTATTTCCGGGCTTTTTTTTTTTAAATTTTTTTTATTTAAGGCAATTTCTTGTAAACCATATGTATATGTATATATATAAATTGCTCTTATGCATGGCTATATAAATATATGTAGTATATATAATATTGAAATCTAATTATTAAAGTGTTTGACGAAAATGTAAAATAACAAATCAATAGTAAAACTAAATTGGCATGCATAATAAATTAATAGCAAAGTACAACATGAAGCATAAATACGTCTAATAATTTTAAAATAACACAAATTGTTGAAAAATCTTAAAGACGAATTTGCGGATAAATACCCTCAACACAATACTTTATATGCCTCCTTAAAATGCCTGTGGTACACCCTGAACGAAAATTTAAGACTTCCACAGTTCTTGCACTTTAATATTTGGCCTTCTTCATTTTCTTCAAGCACTTCATAGTATTGCGAAACAAATAAGCGCACTCTTTCCGAACGAGGCATGATTTAACTTGAAAATTGAGATTGAGACTTGAAGTCTTGAAAATTGGAGATTGAGAGATTGAGAAATGAGTATTGAGTATTGAAATGAAGAAGAGGGAGGGGGGTACTTATAGTGTTAGAGAAGGTTAGTTTTGTAAATTGGAAAAAAGAAACGGCTATTTGTGCAATTAATATGACCGTTGGTGGTCATTGGGGGTGGGGCCCTCATTTTGAAAAATCTTGTTTTGTAGTATATATAGTACTACTTCTTCATGTAAATATAATATATATAGTATACTAGTATAGTATACTAGTATAATATACTATAATTTGTTGTAGTATATATTGTATGTTATGTATATATATTCCCTTATATATTTTCTTGTAGTATATGTTGTATGTTATGTATATATATTCCCTTATATATTTTCTTGTAGTATATATTGTATGTTATGTATATATATTATAGCTTATAAATAATTGCAAGTTAAAGACAAAAAAATATTGCGAAGAGATATTCAAGGGCATGTCTTATAATTTTTATTACCAAAAATGGCATATCTTTCTTAGTCTTCTTCCCCCCAATGGAATGAGCACAACAAGGTACTAATACCACCATTAAAAGGAAAAAAAACTAAAGAAGATATGCCAAAGTACAAGTTACACCATAATCTACATTGTATCTCTAACAAATCTCATAAATCCTTCAAGGTTCGGAGGAGGTTCCGTTGGTGGTGGCGGAAAAGAAGCTTATTCATCACCGCTTCCGGGCGAAGCAGCATCCTCCGCAAGTTCCGCTATCATTTCTTCATAAGCTTCGTCTATCTCCGGTTGTGATTCTGCAAGTCCAAAGTTTCTTCTTTCCGAGCGGATCCAATCTTTGAATAGTACTGATTTTTCCAAGCTCTCCCTCATAGACGCTCTATGATCACCTATTTGAAGTCTTGCTTGACTGAAAGCGCTCTCTGATGCAACTGTTGAAGCTTGAATAGATAAAATATCCCGAGCCATCCTTGCAAGAACCGGAAAATGTTTTTCCCTTGCCTTCCACCATTCCAAAAGATCAAAGGTGCCGTCTGGATTCTCCTTTTCAAGTCCCTGCGACAAATAAACTTGAAGCTCATTTAGATGTGAAGTCTCATCAAAATTATCACCTTGAGAACCCCTAAACTCCGTCCAAGATTTAAGTGCTTTTAGGCCCGCAGCTCTTTTAGATGATTGTGAACTAGACGAAGTAGGGGTTGGAACATCTGGCCTAGCATGATCTAACGCAAGTTGGTAAGCATTATAAATTGTTTGAGCATTTATTTTAATTGAGGCTTTTGCCTCTGCAAGTGTAGAAAATTCCTCAACTGAAAGATCTAAAGCCTTATAAATATTTGAGTACCAAAAGTGAGGACCTCCTAATTTCATTGTAGGATTTAACATTGCAGCAACACCATAAATAGGGGGGATAGGGAAAAAATATTTTTTAAACTTTTCTTTCATTGCATTTATAGCAAGTTTATAAATTTCCCCACCCTCCGAAAATTCAACAAACAAATCACATAGTGGTGCAATATAAACTAAACAATTTGAAATAGTAGGATAATATTGTCCAGAAAATGCATTTGTAGCAATTTGAAAATGTTCTAAAAAATCTATAAGAATTTTGACATTCGTCCAATCTTGATTTGTAAGGATTTCATCATCATCCTCACCACCAACACGAGCATTAAACGTTGCATTAATTGGGTTTCTATATTCATATGCAACTACTAAACTTTCGTACATATAATTCCATCTAGTTGGACAAGGTTTAGGAACCTTTCTTTCTCTAAGGCCAAATTCATCACATTTTTTAAAGTACTCTCTAAGTCTACTTCTACGGTTTGAATAAAAAAGCCAATTAAGAGCCATTCTAACCTTTTCAATTTCTAAATTTAAAATTCTCATACCATCACCGACGATTAAATGGTAAATATGACAAATACATCTCACATGGAAACAATTACTAAATGCAAGATTTAGTGTTGTTGTAAGTATGCCTATAGCACTAGTGTTACTAGAAGCATTATCCATAGAAATTGCCATTATTTTATCTCTAATGCAAAAATATCTACAAATATCTGCAACAGTGTTAGCAATAAACTTACCTATGTGACGTGAATTAATTATTCTATACGCAATAATGCGTTTTTGCATTATCCACTCCACATCTATCCAATGACTTGTAACAGTTAGATAATCACAGTCATTAGTACTTCTACCAATATCAGTAGTAATAGAAATCCGATTAGTTATATGAGTAAATAAATACCGCAAATATTGTTCATATTCATGTTTATATTTATAAATATCGCTCTTAACTGTTGCGCGAGGCCAACCTTTATAAGTAGGATTAAAAACTTTTCTAATATAATGCATAAATTAGGGTTAGAAGGAAAAGTATATGGTAAGCACATAACGGTAACCATCTTTGCTAATTCTTCACGATCTTTATTAGGATCGTAATATAAAATACTACCGGTCACAGTGTTAATTCCTGGTTGAACTAGATTTGAACCTGTACTAGGGTTAACCGCAGTATCTACACTTGTCCCCTCTTGCTGCGCTTTCATTTGTAAATATTTAACTTTATCTCTAGGGTGTGTTTGTATGTGCCTAGCCAAACTACCCGTACCGCTACGGTCTCCAGTATATTTATGCGCCAGCAATTTCCCACAAGTTTTACACTTAGCCTTATTTTGTTCTCTTACTTGAGTAAAAAAATTCCAAACTATTGATGTTTCTAGGCGTTTAGAAGGTTGTCTATTAAAAGTAGGGGTTTCTACAGGTGGGTCGGGTGGGGCATCAGTTGGGTTATTAACAGGACTAGTAGGTGTATCATCTAAATCCGGTTGGGTTTCATCTACATCCTCATTTTCCTCATCATTTTCTAAGATAGTTTGATTAGGATAAAGAGCATTCATAACTTCTTCATTTAATTGTTCACCTGGTGCAACATTATGGCAAAATTCACTATCGGAAAATTAAAAACAAGGGTTATCACTATCAAGAATAATAGGAGCAGCAGGACGGGTAACAGGTCTGGGTCGGGGAGCCGGGGGAAGGGTAGTAGGTTGGAGACTACTTTCACCAATTTTAGCTTTTCCCTTACCACCAAACATTTTTTTCAAAGAAAATGCCATATTAATTACAATTATGCAAACTAAACACACAAAAATATATTCTTAAAACTTAAGAGTTGGAACGAGTTTACCGAATTGCCGAACTTCTTGAAAATTGAAAATCGTTGAAGACTTGAATACTTCAATTCACCAACTTCACAATTTTTCACGAAATTGCAATAATAAAATAAGCAATTATAGAAGAGAAATTAGATATAGATTGAGAGAGATTGAGAGAGATTGAGATAGATTGATGAATTGGTGAGTAAAAATGAAAGAATGAGGGGGTATTTATAGTTGAGAATTGGGAAAAAGTGTAATTATATAAAGTTTGGGGTTAAAATAAAGTTTGGGGGCAAAATGGCTATTTTTTAAAGTTCCAAACGGTTGAAAATTAAAGGCCAACGGCTAGATTTTAAAATCTGACCGTTGGTCTTTTTAAAAAAAAAATTTTTTTTTTAAAAAAAGAGCCGTTGGAGCCCGTTAGGACCGTTAGGCCCGGTTGAACCGGCCCAGGACCGCCTGCCGGTCCCGGGCTTAGCGGTCCCGGTCTCGTGGGCTTGATGCAAGGGACCAGCCCGCCACGGGCTTTCTACACCATCAGGGACCGGCCCGCCGGGACCGTTTAGCCCGTTAAGACCGCGGGCCCGGTCCGGTCCAGGTCCCAGACCGGCCCACAATACAGCATTAATTAGTTCGATTGGAGAAAAGTACTTAGCCTACACCTTTATCAATAACATACCTAGCCTACATGTAGATAATGACAAGCCTAAGAAAGCATGCGGGTTAAGTTACTCGGTTGCAGCTTGAATTGCATCCCCTAACTGGTCTTCTCTCATTGAGAAAAAGTCTTTTTTTGGAATTGCTACTTTTCTGGGAAGTGCTGATGGAGCACCTAGTCCTTTATGAGAGGACATCTAGCAAATATAAGTGAAACAGGTGGAGTACTCAAACTAATATCACAAACACCGAATGTTGTATGTAATACAATTCATAGGACAACTTCAGATGAAGTGAGGCCTCAAGTACTGATAACCTGTAGTTCCGTTGGTTTGATGGAATTATTCAAATTTAAATCACATGGCTATCGATCATAAACTTCATCCATATGTAGTGCTGGCAAAATTTCAATTCTTTTGACAACCCGCCAAACTGTATATGGGTTGGGTGAGTTATTTTTGTCACATGGGTAAAATATGGCTCAACCCATTTAAACCGCAATAAATATGAGTTAACAGGTCAACCCATTTCCCCTATTCTAGGTGTAAATAAAATCTGATTCTTTTACTTCTCTTATGCTCTCTATCTACATGGGGAATGGAGATCCCACCAGCTCCTCCTCCCATGGTGAGTGGTTCATCGTGAGCGGAATTTATAGGGGAGAGGGGATTTGACTGGCAGACACGTGGCTCATTATGCATTGCTAGATCATAAGGTTTAGAAATCTGATGGTGTAAGGCAATCTGCGCCGTTGATTTCTAGTGATATGAGCCTGATTGAGGTCCTTTTGATAGTGTTGAGGAAGAACATAATTTACTGATTAGAACCTTCAATATCAAATCATTATTGCTGATGATCTCTTTTTCTGCTTCTTGATCTGATAGGTTTGCATATTAGAGAACATCTAAACAGTTGAAATTCATATTGCAAAAAGGTGTTTTGGGCGTTGAGGTCTGATTTGGAAATTTGTTTTCAGATGACATTTGTTGGTTATACTTTTGAATAAAAGAGTGGATTTGATTCATAGGATGATTCTCATTTTCCATTTCTTCCTTTTAATTATTTATTTTTGCCTTCATTTTTCATTTTTCGCTTCACCTTGCCTTCATTTATTGAGCATTTAATTTGAGACTGCAGATATATCTAAAGAGAAAGAGGTATTTCCCTAGTTCTTGTCCTGCACCAGCTTTTTCTCGACTCTACAACTATAAAACAGATGATATTTTGTCCTTTTTTTTGTTTGTTTTAGTTTATGAATAGCAGTAGGAGTCTCTCTAAAGGATTAGCAATTTTTACAATTATGTATGAAGTTTGGAATTACTTAAGTTTTGGACTTTTGGTTATAAAAAGACCAATCTATAGTTTTTGTTTTGCAGTGCAGAGGTTTACTTAAGCTAAAAAGCTGAAGGTGCAGAATATATGGCTTGACCCATATAATCCATCACTCTACCCATTTTCAGCCCATATTAAATATTGGCAGGTCGCACAAACCCAACCCAATCTGCTCACTTACGAGCACTATTCATATGATACAACAAGTTTCATCCATAGGTAGTGACACCAGTTACAGAAAATTTTTTACCCCATCAGGAACCTAAACCATCGAAATTTAATATTTGCTAGATTCTCAATGTTATGGTGGTAAGTCGTCCTAGATTATTTTTAGTAACTTCTGAGAAGCTACCCTAAGCACTGGCTAGATGGGGATAATGAACCTACCCTCAAGCTGTTGTCAAGCACAAGCACCAATGTGTTTCATTAAAGCTTATCAATTTATATTAACATAAGTTGACATAATTTTGTTCCTTATAAACAAATAACTTGAATTGACACTCGCAGCCATGTACATAAGCTGCTATACCAGTCTGGACTGATAAATTATGATACTAGTTTGTGATAACAATCTCAATCTTTAATATGTGAAAGACTTGCTTTATTTTACTTTTGATGGGGTAGACAAATGAATGTTGTAGTAATGAAATGGAGAAGGGAAAAAAGAGAGGGGAGAAATAAAGAAGAATAACAGAACAAGAAAAGAGAGAGAGAGAGAGAGAGAGAGAGAGAGAGAGAGAGAGAGAGAGAGAGAGAGAGAGGAGGAGAGAGGGAGAGATAAAGGGTAAATAGACGCGAAGGAGGAGGAAGTAGGGAGAGAGAGAGATTGTGTAGAATCAGTTCAATTCGGCAAGTTATCTGTCCTTAATAAAATATACAGGTCGTTCCTATATAATAGGCAACCCAATAAGTTATAACTCTTGAAGCAATAGGTCTCTAAGATAGATATGACCTAATTCAAACTAAGATTTAAACAAAATCAAACACGAAACGGGGATTAGGCTAGACGTTATGAGCTACCTCAAATGTTTTGTTCGCTGAAATCAGAATTAATGCTATATATTAAAAATAGAACATAACATTTAGCAGAACAGAGACTTCGAATTTCCTTAGTGAAATAAAAACAACTACGGCATCCTTCTAGCCCACACATGATCCACTGAAAGAAATGTAAATAGCATGCAACACAACTCTTTCTAAACTCTGTCCATTCCTTTTCCTTTTCCTCACTGAAACCAATTATGTAACTGCCACAAACTCCAAAAGAGCAGGTAGGCTGAATCTCATTGGAATTCTTGCACATATAAGAAGAATTGAAACTTAAAAATTTGTAAGACCTTCTCAACTGTTGGAGTTGATTAGTGTTTAGACTACCGTGAACATAAGAACCATTTGAATGTCTTAATTTTCAAGGGTTCTGAATGAACAAGTTATGATAAAAGGATGAAGTGATGAATTGGTCTAATACGAGTTTCAAATGCAAGTGTCTTGATAGTTGGGTATGGTCTCAAGAAGCCAAAGAGAGTCTGAGATTGTTCACCTCTTTCATTTTAGTTCTGAAAGAAGTGAATAATTGAAAGGAAAAAGATTCTTATCCCAAGATTTGTAAGTTGGGAAGCATCGGAACATGTAGATTGTCAAGAAATATGCACATCCTATGAGTCCTCTTGAAATTTATGGTGTATGTATCCTTTAGGATAAAGTTGGGATCATAGAAGGATACTAGTGATGATTTTGGTAGCAAATATTTTAGTCATTCAAATGCCTACAGTCTAATTTACAAACAAAGTATGTCTCATTTACACCTAAGAAGAATTTTACCGTCTCAAATTCTATTAATTTAGGTAATTTGTTCGCATACCTGGTTGCAGTGCTTAACCCAATAGCTTTTGAAGGAGGGTAGTCATTATGAACTCTCAGATGTAGTAACTATTAAGTCTAGCCTCAAAATCTACCGCATACACATTAGCTCCATGTGATCTCTAACATCAATTTGGGTATTCTGCATGTTATCTTGAGGAGCTTATAATTCAATTGTTTATTTATTATCCTATTTGCATTAGTGGTGGCTTCAACTTCCCATTCTGTTCTTTATATTGTCATGGCATTTTGACTATTGATATGATGTTTTCTTCTTCCTATTGTACTTTCCAAAGAGAGGGGATGAATTCTAACATGTAATCTTTTGGTCTTCATATTGATTTGATTTTCGGCTTTGTCTATGCAGATTATTACTGTCGTTCAAAGGTGGGCGTTCCACAAAATCGCTACCATTCTCCTCTTTCTGTTGCAAGTTATACTCAAGTAGAAGTTGCAATGAGGTGTTATCAAATGGTGTTGCAAGCAGGAAAAAAGAGAAAGACTTTGAGCATTTATTCAAATCCTGTACCAAAATCTACATTTTGAAGTGCCTTCATGCCCTTCTCGTTGTGTCAGGGAAGGCTCAGAGTATCTTTATCGGCACTAGACTTGGGAATCTTTATGCTCACTTGGGTGATGTTTCTTTGTCTCAGAAGACTTTCTGCATGATAGAGAATAAAGATGCTTATACCTGGAATTCCATGATATCATCTTATGTTCGTAATGGCAACTTCCGTGAATCTCTGAATTGTTTGAATGAAATGTTGTCCACGGCTGATGTTAAGCCTGACTTTTACACTTTCCCTCCAGCGTTGAAAGCTTGCGGTAATATACTTGATGGTGCAAGAATACATTGCTGGGTTTCGAAACTTGGCTTAGAGTGGGATGTGTTTGTAGCTGCCTCCTTGGTGCATATGTATTGCCGTTTCCAATCATCTAATGTTGCCTTCAAAATTTTTAAGAATATGCCTTTTCGGGATATGGGTTGTTGGAATGCTATGATATCTGGATTTTGTCAGAATGGAAATGCTATAGAGGCATTGAGCCTGTTGAATGAGATGAGATTAGAGGGTATAAAAATGGATTCGGTGACTATCGCAACAGTACTTCCTATATGTGCGCAGCTTGATGATATTGTGCACGGGATGTTAATTCACTTGTATGTTATAAAGCATGGCCTAGAATTAAATGTCTTTGTATCGAATGCCTTAATAAACATGTACGCCAGATTTGGTGAGTTAAGACATGCACAAAAAGTATTTGATGATATGATTGTAAGAGATTTAATATCATGGAACTCTTTAATTGCTGCATATGAGCAAAATAATGTACCTGAAAAGGCACTGAAGTACTTTCATGAGATGAGGGTAAATGAGATTCAGCCTGACTTGTTGACGATTGTGAGTTTAGCTTCTAGTACAGCTCAGACCAAAAGTTTCCATTGCTGCAGATCAGTTCATGGATTTATATTGAGGAGATGTTGGATTCAGGAGGATGTTATTGTGTGTAATGCTGTTGTGGACATGTATGCAAAATTGGGTTTCATTCATTGTAGTCGTAAGGTTTTTGACGAGATGCCGATTAAGGATGTGATATCCTGGAACTCAATGATCTCAGGTTATGCTCAAAATGGTCTTGCAAGTGAGGCTATTGAAATTTACAACATGATGAAAAAATGTGATGACGTAGCACCAAACCAAGGAACTTGGGTTAGCATTTTACCAGCTTATGCTCATCTAGGTGCGTTGCGAGAAGGAATGAGGACTCATGGGCATGTTTTCAGAGTAGCTCTTAATTTGGACATCTTTGTTGGTACCTCCCTCATTGACCTTTATGGTAAATGTGGAAGACTGGATGATGCCATGTCTTTGTTTTACGAGGTGCCTAGGATGAGTACAGTCCCTTGGAATGCCATAATATCATGTCATGGTATTCATGGAAATGGCAGGGTTTCTCTGAAACTATTCAATGATATGCTGGGTGAGGGTGTTAAACCAGATCATGTAACATTTTTGTCTCTATTGTCAGCTTGTAGCCATTCAGGATTAGTTGATGAGGGTAAAAGATACTTTCATATGATGGAGCAAGAGTTTGGCATCAAACCTGTTCTAAAGCACTATGGTTGCATCGTTGATATGTTTGCTAGGGCTGGGCGCCTAGAAACAGCATACCGATTTATAAAAAGCATGCCTTTGCAGCCTGATGCTTCAGTTTGGGGCGCTCTTCTAGGTGCATGTCGAATACATGGAAATGTTGAGCTGGGTAAATTGGCTTCAGATAATTTGTTTGAAGTTGACCCGGAGAATGTTGGGTACTATGTCGTGTTGTCTAACATCTATGCTAATTATGGGAAATGGGAGGGGGTGAAGGAAGTGAGATCATTGGCTAGAGACAGGGGGTTGAAGAAGACTCCTGGATGGAGCTCAATTGAACTGAACAATAAAATTGAAGTCTTTTACACAGCAAATCAATCTCACCCGCAGTGCTATGAGATATACGAGGAATTAAGTATTTTAACTGCTAAGATGAAGTCCCTAGGTTATACTCCAGACTATACTTTTGTATTACAAGATGTTGAGGATGACGAAAAGGAACAAATCCTTACCAGTCATAGTGAGAGATTGGCTATTGCTTATGGAATTCTTAACACTCCTCATAGAAGTCCTTTACGGATCTATAAAAATTTGCGGGTTTGTGGAGACTGCCACAATGTGACTAAACTTATTTCTAAGATAACAGAGAGAGAGATTATTGTGAGGGACTCTAATCGCTTTCATCACTTCAAGGATGGTGTTTGTTCATGTGGGGATTACTGGTAACATGTGCCCATATTCTGGACAGAAATTTTGACCTTTAAGGTTGATATCGTTATGGTATAGGTGCTGCAGGAAATTTATTTGTTCTTTTCAAGCTGTTGTACTGTCCTGTGAATGATGAATTCCGAACTCTGTAATGGAACAGAGTTTTTTATGAAGGCAATTCTTTCGTTCTTTTAATATTTACTTTTCTCTAGTGGGTGTAGTTACATAACTGTCATTTGATGCAAGTAAAGTTAGAAATTTTAGACTCTTTTAAATCACCATAACAAGTTCTCTCTTGTAAACAAGAGTACGTATCTATTTGTTAGTTTTAAGGTCTTACCAGACATTTCTAAGTAAGCTAAGTTTTCCAAAATTAATTGATATGTTTGTCTACTGTGAGGCAGTGACATGCTCATTTTTTTTCCAATTTCAAACTAATATATTTATCAATTACCTTTTAGGAATTTGTCTGCCTGAGAAATGTGGGGCATATTAAAAAAGAAAATCAGGAAATGGAGCTTTCACTTATATCATTACTTTCTATATTTCCTATTGCAGAATGGACAGATTCATGTACTGTATATCCGTCCCTTGTTTGTGCTGGTCCTGCTGACCAACTCAAACACTGTTTAGGCTTCAATTCACCAGCTCTGTAGAAGAGAATACTATTGAATTTGCTGGTAAGAATTTTGTGTTACTGAGTATAAAGAATACTATTGAATTTGCTGGTAAGAATTTTGTGATTACTGAGTATAAAGAAGCTGTCTGTGTTTTTTGAAACCATTCATTGAATTTGTGTATATCCCATGAAACTTTTGATATTAGGTCACGCGAAGCGTAAACTTATTGCTTATGATTTTACCCTGTGCTGTGTAAGTAGCTGATATCTAGGATTTGTATTCTGGAGTCTCGAACATGTAATCTCAAATGCTTTTCTGGCCTTCTTTTGATGTTCTTAAATGGTTGCACCTGGAGACGTCCAGGCATTTTCCCCTTTTACTCCTACTCCCGACAAAATCAAAAAACAAAAATGAATTAAGAAAATAATTAAAAAATCTAACCTATAACATATGTCACCTGTTGAGTCCTTTTAGCTAACTCTTGGACTTTTTTTTTCCTTTTTTTCTGAAGAAGTTAACTCTTGGACGTTAACTCATTGGACTTTGATGTCTTCTCTTAGATTGAGCTCGATATTTCTTTCAGGTACTGTTTATGCTATTTCTTCCTTTATAGTCAAGGCTTCATGTTGTGCAAGTGTATCTGTGCTCTTTCTTCCTTTATTGTTAAGGGCTTCATTTTGTACAAGTGTTATCTGTTCATGTACATCTACCATTTTAGAATTATGTAATTAAGGGACTCTCAGATTTTTATGCCTTTATTGTAATTGGAAATACTTGAACTTTGCTAACTTCTTGGTTAGTTGATCGATTTATCTCCTGCTATGGCAAATGGATTGGAAGCTCAGATGAGTCAAAGAACTCTTAGAATTAATGAAGATTTTGGGGAAATGTCAGATTGGCGATAGAGAAGTTTCACTTAAGATCTACAGTATGAGGAAGCTCTCACCGTCAACACTCATGCGCGGGAGCTTGAAGAAGTCCGAAGAGAGATTGTTGATGGTCCTGAACAGAGTGCGATGTTAGAAATTTTACTACCTAGTCAAAAATTAGGAGAATACATATATTCGGAAGATCTTCCGACATAAATCCTCATGTTTCCATGGAACGAGGAAGGACCGAGCTACAAAGAAATGTAAAATCTTGAATTGGGTCAAGAGAGTTATGCTGAGAATGTGCGAGCAGTTAAGGGCGCAGTCACAAGGCTGTGAACAAGATGTCCTTGAATTATTGTCGAGAATTTAGAAGGAAAAAGTCAAAAAGATTTCCACTCCATCTGCAAAACTGTGTTGCCTGAGGTAATTAAATTTGTTAGAAATCAATGTTAAATTTCAAACAGTGTGAAAGGGAAAGGTGAAGGCAGGAGGGATCCTGATGGTAGAAATGAAGTTAAAGTTACTTAGCTAGAATATAAGAGGGGTAAGAAAAGATCAAGCTGACACTACGGAAATGGGGGTCAGATGTATATTGTCTTCAAGAAATTAATGTAAGGACAATTTGATGACAGACTTGGGGTAACAGGTGGATTGGATGTGCTGAAATTGAAGCTCAAGTTAACATTGGAGGTACTGTAGTGCTCTGGGTCAAGATAAGATGGGAATGTAAAGAAATTGTAAACAGATAGTATTCTATATTAGTATTTTTAGTAAGAGATATCAGATTTCAAATTTGTCTTCACTGTGGTGTATGTACCTTGCAATAGAATAAATGGAAAGGAGCTATGGGAAGAGCTTGCAGCAATTAAAGGGTTGAGTGGAAAGAAATTAGATGGTTGGAGGTGATTTCAACATGGTCAGGTTTGCTGAAGAAAGATTTGGAAGCTCAAGGAACACTAGAGCTATGAGGGGTTTCACAAATATAATTAATGAGTTGACTCTAGTGGATCGCCCAGTCTCCCACTACATGGGGGAAGTTTCACATGGTTTAGAGGCAAGAATAATGGTGCAGCCTCCAGATTGGACAGTTTATGGTGTCTAACATTTGGGACGGAACTTTCAGTTTTCTGAAACAAAGAGTGCTTCCAAGGCCTGTTTAGGATCATTATCCCATCTTATTAAAATGTGTTAATTGGTCAAAGCAAAATCCATCTTCAAATTTGAAAATATGTGGCTAGAACAAAAAGAGTTTGTTGATATGGTTGCAACATGGTGGAGTTCATTTGATGGAAAAGGTAGAGCAGATAAAGTTCTTGCCACAAAGTTGAAAAGATTGAAGAATGATCTAACGGAGTGGTATTGGAAAGCGTTTGGCAGAATCAAAGATAGAAAAACCAAGATCCTGGATAAGCTAGCTGAATTGGATCATGATGAACCAGAAAGATCATTGGCCGATGAAAAAATTCTAACTAAAGATGCACTGCTCAGTAAGCTTGAAGAGGTGGCCAATACAGAGGAAATTTTGTGGAACCAGGAAGCTAGGTGTTCTTGGCTACAACAAGGCAATAGAAATACCAAGTTTTTTCTCGGAAAATCAACGCGCATAAAAGGTATGACAATATTGATAAGTTGCTGATTAATTGTTCTTTGGTAGGGGATCTTGAAATGATTAAGGATCATATATTGAAGTTCTATGAAAAACTTTTTACTGGAAAAGAGGTATGGAGGCCTGTTTAATTCGATGAAAATTTAGCGTAAATTACAGAGGAAGAGAAGGATTGGCTACGAAGGCCCTTTGATGAGAAGGAATTAGAATCAGTTATAAAATAATTGTGGGCGACAAGGCCCTTGGTCCATATGGGTTCATTATGGCTTCCTTTTTTCTCCAAAAATGCTGGCATATAGTGAAAGGTGATATTCTGAGAACAATGGGGGTTTTCCATAGTGAAGGTTTTGAAAAAGTTTTAACGCCACTTTCATCACACTGATTCCGAATAGAAAATGGGCTGTGCAGATCAAAGACTTTAGACCCATCGGTCTCTTAGAAAGTGTTTACAATATTCTTGCTAAAATACTTAGTGAGAACGCCATGTTGGTAGCCAATGATTCTTTGGATTACAAAATGAAGAAAGGCATAACAGGTGTAGTATGTAAATTGGATCAGGAAAAAGCTACGACCATGTTAGTTGGTCTTTTCTCTTAAAAAACTTAGTGTATGGGTTTCAGAGAGAAGTGGATACCATGGACTAAGTTTTGTATATCCACTATTAAATTGTCTATAGTAGTGAATGGTTCACCAGAAGGCTTTTTCAGTCCCTAGAGAAGTAGACATGAAGATCTTCTCTCTCCCTTCCTATTCCTAATAGACTATTAGTAATAGTAACAGAAGCTTTTAGCCTTATGTTAAGAAGGGCAGAGGAGCTAGGATGGATTGAAGGGTGAGAAAGTAAAGCAGAGAAGGTAATGAGGTTGTAATTTCACATATGTTGTAGGCTGGCGATATACTAGTGTTTTGTGAAGCAAAATAAGAGCAACTACCGCATTTAAAGGTAATCCTTTTAGCTTTTGAAGCTGTCGCAACTCTTCATGTTAATCTTTCCAAAAATAGTATATTCTCAGTCAACGTACACTCTGTGGTACGAGATATGGCCCTGATGTTGAGGCTGCAACATTGAGAAGTTCCCTACTGTATATCTTGGGCTACCTCTGGGAGTAGGGCCGGCATGTGGGCCGGTTAGGCTCGGGCCCGCGAGCCCATATGGGTAATGGGCCTAAACGGGCCTAACCGTTTAAACCCGGGACCAGGTGGGGTGGGCTGCTAAGTGGGACGGTCCCCTGAAAAAGCCCGTGAGACCGGCACCATTTGGGCCCGGGACCGGCTGCTAAGTGGGCCGGTTCAACCGGTCCTAAACGGGCTCAAACAGGCCCAACGGCTATTTTTTTTAAAAAAAATTTTTTATTCCAAAATTTTTTTTAGCCGTTACAAAAGTTAAAAAAATGGCCGTTTTCTATTTCTAAAATAGCCTTTTAAACCCCCCCCCCCCCCAACTTTGTTTTAATCCCAAACTTTTTATAATTATACTTTTTTCCTATTTTCAACTATAAATACCCCCTCATTCTTTCATTCTTCTCACAAAATCATCAATCTCTCAATCTCTCTCAGTATCTCTCTCTAATTTTCTTCTATAATTGCTTACTTTAGTGTTCCAATTTGTGAAAAATTGCGAAGTTGGTGAATTGAAGTATTCAAGTTTTCAAGTCTTCAACGATATATAATTTTCAATAAGTTGTTCGTCAATTCGGTAAACTCGTTCCAACTCTTAAGTTTTAATATTATAGTTTTGTTTTGTTTTATTTACTTTTGTATTGTTTGATTAATTAAGATGGATTTTTCGTTAAAAAAAATGTTTAGTAAAAATAAGGGAAAATCCAAGAGTGGTGAATTTAGTGGCCAATCTATTCCTCCTCCAGTTCCCCGGGCTCCCCTACCCGAACCCCATACCCGCCCTCCATCTGCTCATATTCTTGATAGTGATAATACATCATTACAATTTACTAAGAGTCAATATTTGCATAATGTTGGAGGTGGTGAACACTTAGACCATGAATATATGAATGCTCTTTATGGTAATCCAACTATTGATGAAGATAATGAGCAGGAAATAGATTTGGATAAAACGCAACCAGATGACGATACACCCATTAGTCCTGTTGTTGAAGTTAACCCAACTAATCCAAATGATGTCCCGTCTGACCCACCCGTTACTACCCCTACTTTTTCTAGACAACCTTCTAAACGGGCCGAAACATCTCTTGTTTGGTCATTTTTTATTCAAATAAGAGAAAAGAATAAAGCTAAGTGTAAAACTTGTGGCAAAGAGTTAGCTTTTAACTATGTTGACTGGGTGGAGGGGGGGGGGGGGGGAGTTTGAGGAGACACATAATGCTACACCCTCAAGATAAAGTTAAATATCTTCATAAGAAAGTTTCGGCCGAGGGGACACATGTGCCTAGTCAGCCTGACCCTAGTACCGGGTCAAATCAATTTCAACTAGGAATTAACACTGTTACCGGTGGTATTTTATATTATGATCCAAGAAAAGATAGGGAAGAATTGGCAAAAATAGTTACTATTATGTGCTTACCATACAGTTTTCCTTCTAACTCTCACTTTGTGTATTATATTAAAAAAGTCTTTAATCCTACTTATAAAGGATGGCCTAGCACAACCGTAAAGAGCGATATTTATAAATATAAACATGAATATGAACAGTATTTGCGCTATTTATTTTACTCATATTAATTGTCGTGTTGCTATTACTACTGATATTGGTAGAAGTGGTAATGACTGTGATTATCTTACTGGTACCAATCTCGATTGATGAGGATTGGATAATGCAAAAACGCATTATCGCTTATAGAATAATTAATTCACGTCACACAGGGCAGTTTATTTCTAGCACGGTTACAGATATTTGTAGATATTTTTGCATTAGTGATAAAATAATATCAATTTCAACGGATAATGCTACTAGTAACACTAATGCTGTAGCCTTGCTTTACTAAATCCTGCATTTAGTAATATTCTTTATGTTAGATGTATTTGTCATATTTACCATTTAATTATGAGTGATGGTATGAGAATTTTAAATGTTGAAATTGAAAAGGTTAAAATGGCTCTTCACTGGCTTTTTTATTCAAACTATAAAAGTAGACTAAGAGAATATTTTAAAAGATGCGATGAATTTGGACTAAGAGAAAGAAAGGTTCCTAAACCTTGTCCAACTAGATGGAATTACATGTATGAAAGTTTCGCCCGGAAGCGGTGATGAACAAGCTTCTTTTCCGCCACCACCAACGAAAATTCTTCCGAACCTTGAAGGATTTATGAAATTTGTAAGAGATACCATGTAAAATTAATATGTAACTTATATTTTGACACATCTTGATTAGTTTTTTTTCTTCTCAATGGTGGCATTAGCACCTTGTTGTGCTCATTTCATGGGGGGGAGGAAGACTAAGAAAGATATTGCCATGTTTTGTTAATGCTAATGCTATAGTAAAATTATAATGCATTGCTTTGAATATCTCTTTACAATATTTTTGTGTTTAAATTTGAATTCACAAGATAATATAGTTTTTACAAGGAATTGCCTTAGATAACAATTTTTTTTTTAAAAAAATTTGAAATTAACCGTTGGGCCCACTTAGGCCCACATAGGCCCGGGACCATTAGTTCGTGGTCCCGGTCTTGATCCGGTTCCTACCAAAAGCCCACGAAGCCCGGGACCGTTTAAGACCGACCCACGAAGCCCGGGCCCACTTAGGACCGGCCCACGAGACCTGTTTAGGCCCGGGCCCGACCCACATTACACCCTTATCTGGGAGCAAAACATAAAGACTGTAGCATTTGGCAAAGTGTTTTGGAGAGGGTCGAGAAGAAGTTACCTCCGCGAAAAAAGCAGTATTTGTCTGTGGGAGGAAGGCTTACTTTGTTTTGAACTATTCTTGATGGTATGCCAACACATTTTGTGTCACTGATCGAATCCCAGCCAAGGTTGAGAATATATTGAGTAAGTTAAGAAGTGATCTTTTATGGGAAGGCAATGCTGCAAAGAAATTGATGCACTTAGTGAAGTGGTTCTAAGGATATGAGAGATGGACGTATGGGAGTCAAAAAGACAAAAACTTAAAAATTCATAATAAAAGCATGTTGATCAAGTGGTTATGGAGATGTAATGATAGCAGAAATGAACTTTAGAAGGTCGTTAATGTGAAATATGGGATTGATGCTCCCAAACAGATCCCTCAACATGATCTTGCTATGTGGAAGTCAATTAGAAGTTTTTGGGAGGAATTCAACAGGCATAGCAGATAGAAGGTTGGCAATGGGAGGAAGTTCAGATTTTTGACAGATTTCTGGATGGAAGGAGGCAGTTTGAAGAAGATGTTTCCAGATTTATATGATATTGCAACAAACATGAATTGCTTGACTGGAGAGTGTTATTCTGGAGATAGCTGGCAACTATATTTTAGAAGGAACTTTAACGTTTGGGAAATTGGCAGGGTCAATCTTCTTTTACAAAAGTTGGGAGCAGCGAATTTGATGGAGGACTGACAAAATGCCATTGTGTGGACAGGCAACAAGTAATAATGGTATTTTTTTAGTTAAATCTTGTTATGCAAGGCTGCTTGAAGAGGATAATACCTAAAATAATGAATTGCCATAGAAGTTGATTGGAAAAGGGAGGGTCCCAAGAAAAGTTGCATGTTTTGGATGGATTGCTACTCACAGTGTGTGTTTAACTAAATACAACTTGCAAACAAGATGGTACATGTTGTGTAATAGATATTTTTATGTGAAAATGCGCTGGAATCTACAAATCATAATGCTGCTTTGTAGTCAGACTTGGCAAATTTGGAGCATTTTCCTGAACATTTTTGGAGTACAATGGGTTGTACTTGTACCAGGTAAGTACTTTGAAGCAAGCTCTCATAAGTTAGTAGGGACAGAGAATGGATAAGAAGAAGCAGAAGATCTGGCTTTTTATTCCTCCCTGTATAATCTGGACTATTTTGTTAGAGACAAATCATAAGTGTTTTGATGGAAATAAAAAACATATTGCTTTTGTAAAAGATAGATGTTTAGTACTTGTATTTTTGGAAAAAGGGGGATACAGTGAAGGAATTAGGGAACCTTTTGTATTTAATTGACTCCTTAAGAGCTGAATAGGAGTTGATGTATATATATATATATATATATATATATAGCTAGATTAGTTTAATGTGTCGAAACAAGGGTTTCAACTCCAATTATAGTTGCAATAGGATAGAAGAAAACGTTAACAAGAAAGTCATTAGGTGATGCTGTCATTTAATCTTCGCAGGTTCCACATTTCACTATCTCTATCGTGGTCGCAACCCTTTACAAACAACTGTTCGACGCCTTGCACCTCACATAATTAGAGGGATATTAGTAAGAAACTTCTCCAAGCTGCATCAAGCATCATGCACAAGCCCTTAGAGGTTTTGACTTATCTGACTTGTTTAATAGGACTTGAATACTAAAAACTTGTGGGAGATGTTTCTATATAACTAATAGCATTGACTTCAGCGGGAAATATATCTTAAAGCTCCCTTTTCCCCTCTTGGGCCATTAACAATTTTATCATAATATGTGTTTTTTGTAATTTATATGATTAATATTTATATTAAATCGTGTCGTAAAACCAGCAAAATGCATTGAGAATTTGAAATTTTTTAAGCTACAAGTGTTATGAATTTATAGATAAAAAATGATATGTAAATCACGTGAAATGCTCTATAAAGTGCCTCCTCCATCTCCTCCAACGCCATTCATGATCCACCTCTAGTCTTCTCTTCCGAACCAAGTTCTTCTAATATGGATCTTACGGGAGTTATTCAAGTGCTCGCCCAAATTGTAGCATCCCAAGCTCAATAATTTAATGTCATATTGTCTTCGCCTATTCACCAAGAGAACTACACAGGTTCTAGAGTGGAAAGGTTCCTAAAGTTAGATCATCTAGTGTTCACGAGCACCAAGCCTGAAGAGGACCCCTAGAAATTTATTGACGAAACAGAAAAGGCTCTTCGAGTTATACATGCCACCGAGATTAAGGCTGTGGAACTGGCTTCCTATCGGTCCAAAGATGTGGTCTCCTCGT
The DNA here is from genome assembly GCF_001879085.1 of Nicotiana attenuata. Lineage (NCBI taxonomy): Eukaryota > Viridiplantae > Streptophyta > Magnoliopsida > Solanales > Solanaceae > Nicotiana > Nicotiana attenuata. The sequence continues at coordinate 53,873,027 of NC_031993.1, forward strand.
GGTATAAAATATGGGAAGAATCACATGGAAGCTATGCCCCTCCGGGGGCTTAGGATGAATTCACCGAGGCCTTTATAGATAACTTCTTACCTATTGAGAGTTAATTTGAAGCAGTGGACTATGAGGGTATTGGAGTAGCGCTTGAAGCTCACCCAGCTTTCTAGGTATGCTCTCTACATGTTGCTTAGACTGGGGGCTAGCTGTTAATGTTATCAATGAATCATCTACAACCACATTGAATTCCAACATGACCTATTCTAAGATGGTGGCTTTAGCGCAAAATCGAGTTGCACAAGCAAAAGAGTAGGATGGAAAGGAGAAAAACAAAAAACCTCGGCCTATAGGTAACTGTGGAGGTTCTTATGGTGGTGGCAGTGAAAAATAATTGTATAGAAAAGGATTTGCTGGACCTACTCAGTCTACTGCTCAGTGCATGACCATCGAGACCTAGCCAGAGCTATTGGAGCCATTATGGGCAGAGTCAGAGTAACAAGGCACCTACTCTATATGTTTAAAGTCGTGTGGGCCCGTAGTCACAACAACGACTTCCTCGTGAAAAATATGGAAATAGACACTTTGTTATGATGCTATGGTACCGATGCGTGATATACTTGTGGTGTCAAAGGCAACACAAACAACAATTTCCCAACTCCAAGATAGAGTTTCAGTGGAGGTATGGTTCAGGCCACTTCTGTAGCTACTACTAGTTCAAATTATTTTATTGACTTAAATTCAACAAATTTTAAATGCCTACAGATAGCAGCTAATAATTGTCATGGATAATAGCGATTGCTAATCGCAATGGTGACTGATAACAGTGATTGACGATATATACGGGTGGTTGAACATGATGGCGATCATCAATAGAGATTGGTGGTTGTGTAGTAATTGTGGTTAGTGGTGATGATTGTAAATGGTAGCTAGTGATGGTGATTATTGACTGTAGTGATGGTGTTGGTGATTAATAAACTCTTTTTTTTTCTTTTCCTTTTTTCTTTTGACCTTAGACGATGTTTATCAATTTTTGTTAATAAAGAATTAGGTTTAGAACCTAAAAGTAAAAAGCATTTCTCTTGTTTTTTCCCGGTAATTAACAATTATACTATTATAACAAATGCCTACATAATGGTCACTATTATGACAAAATTTTTCTCACTGTCCCTCTTCCTCTTCTCTAATCCTCCAATATAATAGAAATTCTTTTTAGAATGATAAAGTCAGATCTTTCATGTAACAAAGTCAAAGAGAGGATCAAGAGAAAGTTAGAAATACATAGGCTATTAGTAATTAGTATAGTAAGACGTAGGTATGGTCAATTTGCAATTGAAAATCATTGACGGGCAAAAAGAAAAGAGAAATGAACCATTCTAGTTTCAAAGGGATAGGCAGAGAATCTAGACCGAGCTCTTTTAACAACAAAAACATAAGTAAAAAATGCATAAGTAATCAAGCAACCTGGAATTAGTAGGCGAAGAGGGAGGTGTTGTGGCGGGGGAAGACTAGAGTTTTTTATTTTTATTAAGCTAAATTTAATTTGAATTAAACTTTACAAATAACAGTGAAGTCAACTTTTCGTCTCAGTATTGAATTATAGAGTTTAGATAATTAACTTTGCTTCTATAACGCGTTTTATACCGCACTTTACTTTAAGAAGTTGCAAAAATTGTAGATAATTTACTTTTCTAAACTTCTATGACTATATTGTATACGAAAGAGTTATACCCTCACTATGGTCTAAACTTGTGTAACGAGAGTCAAGCTCTGTTACTTCAATGTCGATTGAACACAGAATAAGAATAAGAAAGGGGGAGAAGGGAGAAGAGAGAAGATAAGAGAGAAAGGGGAAAATGTTATTTCATATTTCGATAAGAATTCAGTACAAGGCAAAGTTGTCATTATATAAATCTCTATCCTACAATTCTTACGGCATTATGCCTTAGCGAGACGCCTGTCCCAATTCTGATAATAAACTATTGGGACTTGATTGAAATAAGACAACTAAACATAAGGGACTAAATTGACAATTTATAGACTTCAACAAAGGACTCGATTACACAATACTAATTAACTCTAACAATACTAAAATTTGACTTGTGACAATCCATTTCCCTTAAGAACCCTATCCTCAAGGTTCAAATTCTGGAAACTGGACTTGATGAAGTTATAATCTTCCCAAGTGGCTTCTTCAGGCAATAGATTAGCCCACTGAACCAAATTTGAGTAGCAGCCTTGTTCCATTTCTTGATCATTCTTCTATCAAGTACAACTCTAGGTTCCACTAATGGTTGTCCTTTAAGAGAGCAAATTGGAGGGTTAATGGCAGGCACTACATGTGGTCCTATCTTCTTTTTGAGCTGAGATATATAGAACAGTGGATGTATGTTATCAGTAGGAGGCAATTCCAGTTTATAGGCCACTGGATCAATTTTTTAACAAGCTGATAAGGTCCATAGAATTTGAAAGCTAATTTCAAACTTTTTTCGATTGCAATTAAGGTCTGCCTATATAGTTGAAGCTTCAAGAATACCCAATCTCCCGCCTCAAACTCCCTTTCAGTTCTTTTCTTGTCTAATAATTTAATCTTGTTCTGAGCTTTCTCCAAGTTACCGTTCAAAATCTTGGTCATCAATTGTCTTTCCTTCAAAACTTGATTAATGGAAGCTATAGGGTTTTGAGAAACCAATTCAAATGATAACTGTGGAGGATCATACCCATACATTACCTTAAAGGGAGTAACTTTCAAGGATGAATGATAGTTACTGTTGTACCAGAATTCAGCCAATGTAGCCATTTGTTCCACTCCTTAGGCTTATGCCCAGTGTCACGATCCAAAATCCACCAGTCGTGATGGCACCTAATCCAACCCGCTAGGTAAAACAATTATCCAGTTCCATTTAGCTTAATAAAATAATAAAACAACAGAATTATCTAAATCTTATACATTTCCCAAGGACTGGTAGTACAAATCATGAGCTTCTAAGAATAGAGTTTACAAAGAAGATATGAAGAAAAATACATCTTATGTTCGAAAATTACATAAACAGAATTTATAAATCTAAGGCTACCGTGAACAAGAGGCAGCTACAGCGGGAACACAAGTACGCCTTCAAATTCAGCAACCATCTATCGCAGCAACCTCAACATCTGGGATCTGCACGCAGTGTGCAGGAAGTGCAGTATGAGTACAATCGACCCCATGTACTCAAAAAGTAACAAACGTAACCTTAGCTTGAAAGCAGTGACGAGCTGGAACATAGGTCTGGTCCAACACAAATAACCAACAGTAGCTCATACAATGTACAACTAATAAATAAAGAAATAGCTCAGAAATAGAGTGCTCAGCCTTTTCATAGTTTTTCCAAAAACAGTTCCACTTTTCAAGTATTCCAATGAAAACCCAAATCCTCTACCGAAAACGTTAAAAATATGAGAAAGTTTTGAAAACTAAAACTTTTTCTTGAAAATTCCTTTCCACAATAGGTAGACATGTTTCATTTCTTTTTTTTTTCAAATAAAAAATGCCAAATACCTCTTTATAACCGCATATCAATGTATGTAAAAAGTCATGAATGACGTGATACCGTACAACATGAGGAAAAATGCATCTCTATGCATGTATGGCATATGTGCATGCCAATGCCATGTACCTTATAGATGAATCATATACTCACACTCTCAGAGTACTCATTCTCACTGTATCACACCTTTCACTCATCATAATCAACCACTTGGTACTGTATATGGCCCATACGGCTTAGGGAAGATCCATCCTGGAATATATACATCACTGACTATAAGTCACCCAATACCGAGGAACAGGCCAATCTAGCCTGATGGAGAAGATCCATCTCCATACCAAGGGAAGATCCACCCCTGAATATAATCAACCGCGCTCACTGGGGGTGTGCAGACTCCGGAGGGGATCCTATAGCCCAAGCGCTATGATCCGCATGGACAACTCACGTGCTATAACATCAATATCAGAATCCGCACGAACAACTCACGTGCTGCACAGACAACTCACGTGCCATAGTCTCAACATCTCAAAATCAGGCCCTCGGCCTCACTCAGTCATCAATCTCTCCAGTCTCACTCACGGGCTAACAATGTCATGAAAATTGACCCGCAACAATTATATGATGTATCAATAAGTAACAATTGAGACTGAGATATGATATGAATGCATGAATGTGACTGGGTACGAAATATCAATGAATTCAATGAGATGACAGCAAGAAACGACCACTATAGGTCCCAGCAATAACAGCATAAAGCCTAAGCATGATATCTAGCATGATTTGACAGCTCAAATACTTAATCACATGGCAAAAATATAGATATCAATAAGAATAGGGCCACTATTCAGTGCCCTAGGAACAACAGAGTCCCAATTCACAGGGTGCACGTCCACATGCAGTCGCGCTTCTGCGCTCATGAACCGCATCTGCGGTTGCGCAGGTGCATTCAAGCACCCTTACCTGTGATCCTCACGCCCAGATTCCTTTCTCTCTTCTGCGATGGCACTGCCGCTTTTGCGTCTTGGCACTTGCGCCTAGCACTCCGCAGGTGCGGTCACACCAGAACCAGAAAATCTTCAGCTATGCAACATAGAGTGAAAATGATCCAAACCTCGTCCGAAACTCACCCGAGCCCCTCAGAACCTGAACCAAACATGCCAACAAGTCATATAACTCCATACGAACTTAGTCGAACCTTCGAATCACTCAAAACAACATCAAAACAACGAAACCTATAAAATCACGTCCGATTGACCTAACATTTTACACACAAGTCACATATGACATTACAGACCTACTCCAACTTCCCGAATCGGAATCCGACCCCGATATAAAAAAGTCCACTCCCGGTCAAACTTTCCAAAATTCCAACTTTCGCCATTTTAAGCCAAATTCTACCATGAACCTCCAAATCACAATCCGGTGCGCTCCTAAGGTCCAAAATCACCCAACGGAGCTAACGGAACCATCATAAATTCAATCCGAGGTCAAATACTAAAAAGTCAAAAACTTGGTCAACCTTTCAAATTTAAAGCTTCAACATGAGAATCATCCTTCCAAAGCAATCCTGATTAACCTGAAAACCCAAACCGATGGTTGACATAAGTCATAATACATCATATGGAGCTAATCATGTCCTCAAACAACCGAGCGAAGTGTAAATGCTCAAAACAACCGGTCGGGTCGTTACACCCAGTCATGCATCTCAGATAATTTTCTAAGCATCTATTCACTCTTTCAGTTTGCCCATCAATTTGAGGGTGATAGGCAGAACTATACAATAGTTGTACCTGTAACTAATTGAATAATTCCTTTCAAAAGTTGCTAATGAACACCTTATCCCTATAAGTTACAACACTCTTAGGTAGTTCATGTAACATATAGATAGTATCAAGGAATAATTTGGCTACCTGAGATGCTGTGAAAGGATGTGATAAGGGGCAAAAATGTGCATACTTGCTATACCTATCCACAACCACCAATATAGTGTCTTGACCTTCCGAATTTGGAATCCTTTCAACAAAGTCCATTGAAATATGGTCCCATGCCTTTTCAGGTACATGTAGTGGCTACAGTAATCCTGGGTAAGTAGCTTGCTCATCTTTACACCTTTGACAAATTTCACACCCTTGCACTACTTTCTTGACATCTTCCACCATCAAAGGTCAATAGAAGATAGCTTTCAATATCAGATAAGTTGCCATGATACCAGAATTTCCACCAAGACCGGAGGCATGTATTGTTGTATTAGCTGCTGCCTAAGTTAGCCATGTTTGCCAACCCACACTTTACCCTTGTATCTCAACATTCCTTGTTACATAGTAATATCTATGTTGGCAGCTGGATTGGTACTTATGTTGGAGAAGGCCTGCATGATGTCTTAATCTTCTTCATAACTGGCTAATACCTCTTCAATCTATTTGGGTTGTAACCTTGTTATCACATGGCATTGTGGAGAGTTGTTAGGCTGTTGTTGATCACACCTTCTGGATAATGCATCTACTACTATGTTCTCCACCCCTTTCTTGTACCTGATCTCATAACTTGACCCCATCAATTTGCTCAAGCCTTTGTATTGCAATGAGGTACTAATTTTCTGATCATGTAAAATTTTTAAACCGAAATGGTCAATTTTAATTATAAAGTGATGTGGGTGCAGGTAGTGCCTCCATCTTTCAACTGCCATCAACAGAGCAATCAGCTTCTTTTCATAAGTAGACAAACCCTGGTGTCTTTTGCTTAATGTCTGGCTCATGAAGGCCAAAGGCCTTTTATCTTGCACTAGAACAGCTCCCACACCTATGTTGCAAGCATCTACCTCCAAGACAAAGGTTTTGTTGAAATCTGGTAATGCTAGAACTGGAGCACTAGTCATGGCCTTCTTAAGGTTGTTGAATGCTTTAGTAGCTTCCTTTCCCCATAGAAATCCACCCTTCATCAGTGAGGGTGATGACCCGATAGGTCATCTATAGTTTTAGAACCTAATTCTATTTTTCGAAGCCTCCAATAGCTTCTTTAAGCCTTTCTTGATTTGCGTACGTAGTCCGGGTATTTTACCGAAAGGCTTTTATGTTAAAAACTAATTAAAATAAGAATTTTGCCTTAAAAATTCATTTGAGTTGACTTCGGTCAACATTTTGAGCAAACCAACCAGGATCCATGTTTTGAAGGTCCCGGTAGTTGCGTATCGTGATTTGGGACCTGGGCGTATGCCCGGAATCGATTTCGGAGGTCCCTAGCTCGAGTTATTGATTTTTGTCGAAAATTAAAAGTTTAAAGGTTTTAATGATTTTTAAGAATTGACCGATGTTTGATTTTGTTGATATCGGGTCTGTATTTTGGTTCCGGAGCCCGGTATAGTTCCATTACTACATTTACAACATGTCTGTCAATTTTGGTGAGAAACGGAGTTGGTTTGACGTGATTCGGACGTTTGGTTGTTAAGATAGAAGTTATAAAGTTTTCTCGAAAATTTCATTTGATTTGGTGTCCGATTCATAGTTCTAGGCGTTATTTTGGTGTTTTGATCGTGCGAGCGAGTTCGTATGAGATTTTTGGACTTGTGTGTGTAATTGGTTTGGAGCCCCGAGGGCTCGGGTGAATTTCGGATAGGCTATCGATGGTTTTAGACTTAGAAAATCTGGTGCTTTTCCTCAGTTTAGCTGTCATCTGGTTTCCTTCTCCACGATCGCGAAGGTACTCTCGCGATTGCGAAGAGTGAACTGGGCTGGTTAGGTTTTTCTTCTACACGAACGCGAGACACCGGTCGCAAATGCGGAGCACTTGGGGGCTTGCTTTATGCGAACGCGGCTGGTCACACGCGAACGCGTAGTGTATTGAGGTGGGGGTTGGGAATCTGGGGTGACTCTATGCGAACGCGAGTCCAGTATCACGAACGCAAAGGTTAGGTGGGCTATAACTTTGCGATCGCGTAAGCCAAATAGGCTCTGCTCTTCGCGAACGCGTCAAGGTTCACGCGAACGCGATGAACAACTGACACCAGTGTCACGACCCAATTTCTCCCTCCGTGAGTTGTCGTGACGGAACCTAGTCTCTACGACTAGGTAAGCCTAACACTTTGTGAAAATAAAATAAAAGCATGAACATTAACTACTAACAGTAACAAATATTTAATAAGTAACTAAATGCCACTCGGCTTATACAATTATCACCTCTGAAATGTACCAAACGATTTCCCAAAACCCGGAATGCCGTAAGTCAATAGCTACTAAGAAGTCTTAACTATTCTAAACATCATATCTACAGAAATAAGTAAAAATGGACATAGAGGAAATAGAGGGAGACTCCGAGGATCTGCGAGCGCGGGCAAATGTACCTTGAAGTCTCCAATAAGCAACAACGACTGCAACTAGTAATGAGACTCGTAAGAACCTGGATCTGCACACGAAAAACATGTGTAGGAAAGGGCATGAGTACACCGCAACAGTACCCAGTAAGTGCCAAGCCTGACCTCGGTCGAGTAGTGACGAGATCATGTCAAGGCCCTACTGGTATAAATATAATGAAATAAGACATAATGAAATATCACAGTAAAGATAAATATGGAAATCTAACAGGAATAGAATCAATGAAAGACAACAGCTCAGAACACAGGGATAACAACAGGGGATCTCCCTGGATATCGTCCCGTAGTCCCAAACATAAATGTGTAGGGGGATCTACCGAAATACTGTTCCGTAGTCCCAATGTAAATATGCACTGCTGGGGGATCTCCCGAAAAACCGTTCCGTAGTCCCAAAGTAAATATGCAGTACAGGGGGGTCTCTCGGAATACCGTTCCGTAGTCCCAAAGTAAATATGCAGCTCAACCCAACAGAAATAACAGATACAACAAGAAAACCTACAGTTTCGACTAAGTTCAAGTCAAGGAAAAACAGGTAATTTCACTAAGCATGCTGCACAGAGTTCAGATACGCAGTTAAAACACGTAGGCATGCTAATCTAACTAAACAGGATAATTATATATACTAGTGTAGTTCAAATAAGGAAAAACATGCTATGACTTAGTGAAAAATGGGGTTTTACAACAAATAGCCCCTGTACGTACTTGTCACCTTACGTACACGACGCTCACATATCAAACACTACCAAATCCTAAGGGGAGTTCCCCCACACAAGGTTAGGCAAGCCACTTACCTCGAACCAAGCTCAAATCAATCCGTCACAATGCTCTTTCCACGAATATCCGGCTCCGGATGGCCCTAATCTAGTCAAATCGATTTCATAACATAAATATAACTACAAGGAACTAATCTAGCTAATGAATTCAAGACTAAATCAAGAAATTAGAAAATCGTCCGAAAAAGCCTCCCCGAGCCAACGTCTTAGAATCGGGTAAAAGTTACAAATTATGAACACCCATTCACTCACGAGTTCACTCGTACCAAATTTATCCAAATCCGATGTCTAAATCCCAATCAAAACCCAAAAATTTGGTCGAAGAACTTTTCCCCCATTTTCCCAACTTGTCACCCAAATTCCATAATTTGATGAAGAAAACAACTATGGATTAATGAAATACAACCAAAAACGAGTTAGGAATCGCTACCCCAAATCTCTATTTGAATACCCCTCGAAGAAATGCCAATTTCCGAGCTCCCAAGTCAAAAAATGAAGAATAAATTCAAACCCTCGAAATTTCCCATTTTTCTGCCAGAGATTCCGCTTCTGCGAGCGTTCAAATGCATCTGCGGTCCCGCACCTGCGGAAAATCCATCGCAGGTGAGAAGGCAACTTAAATGGGCTGGGACCGCATTCGCGAGCACTGGGCCGCACCTGCGGTCCTCCACCGCTTCTGCACATCCGCTTCTGTGGTCTAACATCGCACCTGCGGCCTTAGCTGGACAGGGCCAAAACCGCATCTGCGGCTCCATGGCCGCTTCTGTGACACCGCACCTGCATCCCAAAGTCCGCAGGTGCGATTACACCTGGTGCAGCAGCTTCAACAATTGCCTAAGTCCCAAACTTAATCCGTTGAACATCCGAAGCACACCCGAGTCCCCCGGGACCTCAACCAAACATACCAACCAATCCTAAAACACCACATGGACTTAGTCGAGCCCTCAAATCACATCAAACAATGCCAAAATCACGAATCATCCTCCAATTCAAACTTAAAGAACTTGAAACTTCCAAATTCGACAACTGATGCCGTAACCAACCAAACCACGTTCAATTGACCCCAATTTTTTTACACAAGTCATATTCAACACTACGGACCTACTCCAACTTCCGGAATTGGATTCCGACCTCGATATCAAATATTCCAATACCGGCCCAAAACTCCAAAAATTCAACTTCCGCCATTCCAAGCCTAAATGAGCTACGGACCTCCAAAACACAATCCGGGCACGCCCCTAAGCCCATAATCACCCAACAGAGCTAACGGAATCGAGGGAACTCCATTCTGGGGTCATCTTCACACAATTCCTACCACGGTCCAAATTTTAAGACTTAAGCCTCTATTTTGGGACTAAGTATCCCAAACACTTCCAAAAACCAAGATGGAACCTTCTGGCAAGTCACAATAGCAGAAATAGATACGTGGGAAGCAGTTAATAGGGGATCGGGGCTCTAACTCCCAAAATGACCGGTCGGGTCGTTACATCCTCCCCATCTTAAAACAATCGTTCGTCCTCGAACGAGAATAGAGACATACATGAAGTGATGAAAAAATGAGGATAACGACTGTGCATATCCAGCTCGGTCTCCCTAGTCGCCTCCTCGACCGGCTGACCCCGCCATTGAACCTTCACTGATGCAATGTTCTTTGACCTCAACTTTCGAACCTGTCTGTCCAATATAGCCACTGGCTCCTCAACATAAGATAGATCCTTGTCCAACTGGACTGAGCTGAAATCCAACACGTGAGACGGATCACCGTGATACCTCCGGAGCATCGAAACATGAAATACCGGATGAACTCCTGCCAAGTTGGGAGGTAAGGCAAGCTCATAAACAACCTCCCCAACACGCTGCAACACCTCAAAGAGACCAATAAACCTCGGGCTCAACTTGCCCCTCTTTCCGAATCTCATAAGCCCTTCATAGGCGAAACCCAAAGCAAGACCCGCTCTCCAACCATAAATGAAACATCGCGAACCTTCCGGTCCGCATAAATCTTCTGTCTGGACTAGGCTGTGCGAAGTCTATCCTGAATCACCTTAACCATCTCCAAAGCATCCTGAACCAAGTCTGTACCCAATAATCTAGCCTCACATGGCTCGAACTAACCCAATGGGGACCGACACCACCTACCATACAAAGCCTCATACGGTGCCATTTGAATGTTGTACTGATAACTGTTGTTGTAGGCAAACTCTGCAAGTGGCAAGAACTGATCCCAAGAACCTCCAAACTCCATCACACACGCACGGAGCATATTCTCAAGAATCTGTATAGTACGCTCGAATTGTCCGTCCTTCTGGGGGTGAAATGCTATGCTCAACTCCACCCGAGTACCCAACTCATGCTATACGGCTCTCCAGAACCGTGATGTAAACTGCGTGCCCCGGTCAGAGATGATAGATACCGGCACGCCATGGAGTCTGACAATCTCACGGATATAAACTCGAGCCAACTGCTCGAAAGAATAGGTAGTTATCACAGGAAGGAAATGAGCTAACTTGGTCAGCCTATCTATAATCACCCAAATTGCATCAAACTTCCGCCGAGTCCATGGGAGTCCAACAATGAAATCCATAGTGATCCGCTCCCATTTCCACTTCGAAATCTCCAACTTTTGAAGCAACCCACCCGGTCGCTGATGCTCATACTTCACCTGCTGGCAATTTAGACACCGAGCAACATACTCCACTATGTCTTTCTTCATTCTACGCCACCAATAATGCTGTATCAAGTCCTGATACATCTTCGCGGCACCCAGATGAATAGAGTACCTCGAGCTATGAGCCTCCTGAAGAATCAACTCACGCAAACCATCCATATTAGGCAAACATAGCCTGCCCAATACTAACCTCCTCAGTATTACCAAGCTGAACCGTGTCCTTAAGGACAAGCAGATAGGGGTCATCATACTGACGCTCCCTGATATGATCATAAAGAGAAGACCGGGATATCACACAAGCCAATACTCGGATAGGCTCCAAAATATCCAATCTCACAAACTGGCTGGCTAAGGCCTGAACATCCAATGCCATGGGACTCTCTACTGCTGATAGATAAGCCAAACTCCCCAAACTCTCTGCCTGGCGACTCAAGGAATCGGCCACCACATTGGACTTCCCCGAGTGGTACAAAATAGTGATATCATAGTCCTTAAGCAGCTCTAACCACCTACTCTAACGTAAATTAAGATCCTTTTACTTGAACAGATGCTGCAAACTCCGGTGATCAGTGTAGATCTCACAAGGGACACCGTACAAGTAGTGCCTCCAAATCTTCAGGGCATGAACAATAGCTGCTAGCTCAAGGTCGAGGATATGATAGTTCTTTTCATGCACCTTCAGCTGTCTGGACGCGTAGGCAATCACCCTACGGTCCTGCATCAACACCGCGCTGAGGCCAACTCGCGACGCATCATAATAGACTGTATAAGACCCCGAACCTGTAGGCAATATCAATACTGGGGCTGTAGTCAAAGCAGTCTTGAGATTCTGAAAGCTCTCCTCACACTCTTCCGTCCACCTGAACGGAACACTCTTCTGGGTCAACCTGGTCATAGGTGATGCAATAGACGAGAATCCCTCAACAAATCGACGATAATATCCTGCCAAACCAAGAATGCTCCGGATCTCTGTAGTTGAGGACGGTGTGGGCCAACTCTGCACTGCCTCCACCTTATTTGGATCCACCTTGATCCCTTCACTCGATACTACGTGACCCAAAAATGCCACTGAGTCTAACCAAAACTCTCACTTTGAGAACTTTCCATATAATAATCTTCTCTCTCAAAGTCTGAAGCACAGTCCTCAGGTGATGCTCATGATCTTCCCGAGGGAGTACACCAGAATGTCATTAATAAAGACAATGACGAATGAGTCAAGATAAGGCCGAAATACACTATGCATCAAATGCATAAATGTTGTTGGGGAATTGGTGAGCCCAAATGACATGACAAGGAACTCCTAATGACCATACCGAGTCCTGAAAGCAGTCTTCGGGATATTTGGCTCCCGAATCTTCAACTCATGATAACCTGAACGCAAGTCAATCTTAGAAAACACCCTGGCACCCTATAACTGATCGAATAGGTCATCCATACGAGGTAAAGGATACCGGTTTTTCACTATAAATTTGTTCAACTGGCAATAATCAATGCACATACACATAGAACCATCTTTTTTCTTCACAAACAAGATAGGAGCACCCCAAGGTGACACACTGGGCCAAATGAAGCCCTTATCAAGCAATTCCTGCAACTGTTCCTTCAACTCCTACAACTCAGGAGGGGCCATACGGTAAGGAGGAATAGAGATGGGCTGAGTGTCCGATAACAAATCAATGCCAAAATCAATATCTCTGTCGGGCAGCATGCCCGGAAGATCAGCTGGAAACACATCAAGGAAATCCCTCACTACTGGGACTGACTCAATTGTAGGGATATCAATAGTGACATCTCTCACGTAGGCTAGATACGCGTCACACCCCTTCTCAACCATTCATTGAGCTTTAAGAAATGAAATAACTCTGTTGGGAGTGTAATCTAAGGTACCCCTCCACTCTAATCACGGTAAACCTGGCATAGCCAGTGTCACAGTCTTGGCGTGACAATCAAGAATAGCATAATGGGGTGACAACCAGTCCATGCCAAAGATAACATCATAATCTACCATGCTGAGCACATAATAAATTGGCTCTGGTCTCAAAACCACTAATAACAATCAAACACGACCGATATGCGCGATCCACAATAAGAGAATCTCCCACAGGAGTAGACACATAAACATGGGAACTCAAAGAATCTCGAGATACGTCCAAATGCGAGGCAAAATAAGATGACACATAAGAATAAGTGGAGCATGGATCGAATAGAACCGATGCATCTCTATGACAGATCGAAACAATACCTATAATGACAGAATCGGAAGCAACAACCTCTGCACGAGCAGGAAGGGCATAGTATCTGGCCTGTCCTCCCCCTCTAGGGTGACCTCTACCTCCCCGGCCCCCACCCCGAGCTGGCTGAGCAGGTGGAGTGGCAGCTGGTGCTGTAATCATAGCCTGAGAACCCTGTGGAGCATGCTGTGGCTGAGAAGCCTATGAAGGTGCACCCCTCCTAAGTCTGGGGCAATCCCTCACCATATGACGAGTGTCACCACACTCAAAGCAAGCTCTAGGAAGACGTGGTGGCTGTGGCTGGCTCGGGCCAGGTCTGCTGGACTGGCCGCTGATAGCACCTCGTGCAGGTGGCACACTAGATACTAGAGGTGCATAATAAGGCTCCTGAGGTCTAGGAGGAGCTGGAATACCACTGGCGGCTGGAAGAGATGAATGAATGGGGCGACTCACATATCCCCGACCATGACGAACTGCAGCTGGGGCACATCCACCAGAATAATGGCAAGTCTCTTGAGACCTCTTGGCCTCTCTCTCCTCCCTATCTCGAGCAAGCATGCCCTCTACTCTCCTAGAAATACTCACCACTTACTGAATTCCTGGGCCATGCTAGTCCTGATGTTGGGAATGAGTCCCTCAGTAAACCGAGGGACCCTCTCTCGAAGTGTAGAAACCAAGCCGGTGCATGTCTAGCCATGTCACTAAAATGGACTGCCTACTCTGAAATAGTCATAGCACCCTAGAGCAACTGCTCAAACTCCGCGCGCCATGCGTCCCTGAGGCTCTGAGGGACATGCTCTCTTAAAACATGTCCAGAATTGAGTCCATGTAAGGGAAGCTGCCTCAGCCAGACTGTCCAACTCATAAGTACGCCGCCACTGATAGGCTGCTCCTCGAAGATGAAAGGCAGTGAAAGAAACCCCACTCGACTTTGCTATGCCCATAGTATGGAGGATACGGTAGCACTCCTCTAGAAATACCTAAGCATCCTCTGACGCTAGACCACAGAATGTAGGAGGATCATACTTTTTGTACCTTTCGAGCCTACGCTGCTCCTCCTCTAAAGCTGCTGCCCTACCTCGGGCTGAACTGGGGCTACAGGTGGTACCGGTATAACCTCTAGAATCTGATCAACCTAGACCTGCTACTCTGGGGTACAGGCGGTAGGAGTCTGTGCTCTTCCTCCGACATGAGATGTGGCTGCAGTAAGGGGAATCAACCCTGCCTGAGCTAGAGTGCTGTACATGCTCATGAACTATGCAAGGGTCTCCTGAAGAGTTGGTGTAGTAGTAGTAGGCGTATCAGGTGCCTGTTCTCCGACTGGAGCTACTGGTGGCTCCTCTGTAGCGCTTACTTGGGTGCTCTGGCTTTGCCACGTGTGCGTCCTCGGCCTCTACCCCGGGGCCCGGCCTCGGGCGGCTCTAGCAGGGGGTGCGGGTGCCTGGTCATCTCCGGCTAGACGTGTCCTCACCATTTGTGAGAGAATAGAAGACAGAAGTTTAGAATTTCGAAGTCAATAATCTCGCACAACAAGGAATCAAATGAAGTGGAATTTTCCTAACAGTTCCATAGCCTCCCGAAGATAAGTACAAACGTATCCATACTGATATGCGAGACTCTACTAAACCGGCTTGTGACTCATGACTTCTATGAACCTAGAGCTCTGATACCAACTTGTTACGACCTAATTTCTCCCTCCGTGAGTTATCATGACGACACCTAGCCTCTACGACTAGGTAAGCCAAATATTTTGCGGAAATGAAATAAAAATGTGAACATTAACTACTAACAGTAACAAATGTTTAATAAGTAACTGAATGCCGCTCGGCATACAATTATCACCTCTGAAATATACCAAAGAATTTCCCAAAACCCAGAATGCCGTAAGTCACAAGCTACTAAGAAGTCTTAACTGTTCTAAACATCATTTCTAAAGAAAGAAGGAAAAATGAACATAGGGGAAATAGAGGGGGACTCCGAGCATCTGCGGGCACAGGCAGATGTACCTTGAAGTCTCCAATAAGCAGCAACGACTACAACTAGTAATGAGACTGGTAAGATGAATCTCGATCTACACACAAAAAACATGTGCAGGAAAGGGCATGAGTACACCAATTGGTACCTAGTAAGTACCAAGCCTAACCTCGGTCGAGTAGTGACGAGATCAAGTCAGGGCCCTACTGGTATAAATATAATGAAATAAGACAGAATGAAATATCACAGTAAAGATAAATACAAAAATCTAACAGGAATAGAATCAATGAAAGACAATAGCTCAGAACACAGGGATAACAACAGAGGATCTCCCAGGATACCGTCCCGCAGTCCCAAACGTAAATGTGCGGGGGGATCTCCCGAAATACCATTCTGTAGTCCTAAAGTAAATATGCAGTGCTGGGGATCTCCCGGAATACTGTTCTGCAGTCCCAAAGTAAATACGTAGTACATGGGGATATCCCAGAATACCGTTGTCTAGTCCCAAAGTAAATATGCAGCTCAACCCAACAGAAATAACAGATACAACAAGAAAACCTACAGTTTTGACTAAGTTCAAGTCAAGGAAAAACAAGTAATCTCACTAAGCATGCTGCACAGAGTTCAGATAGGCAGTTAAAACACGTAGGCATGCTAATCTAACTAAATAGGATAATTACATATGCTAGTGTAGTTCAAATAAGGAAAAACAGGTTATGACTTCGTGAAAAATGGGGTTTTACAACAAATAGCCCGTGTACGTACTCGCCACCTCACGTACACGGCGCTCACATATCAAACAGTACCAAATCCTAAGGAGAGTTCACCCACACAAGGTTAGGCAAGCCACTTACCTCGAACCAAGCTCAAAACAATCCGTCACAATGCTCTTTCCACGAATATCCGGCTTCAGATGACCTAAATCTAGCCAAATAAATTTCATAACATAAATATAACTACAAGGAACTAATCTAGCTAATGAATTCAAGACTAAAGCAAGAAATAAAAAAAATTGCCCTAAAAAGCCTCCCCGGGCCCACGTCTCAAAATCTAGTAAAAGTCACAAATTATGAACGCCCATTCACTCACGAGTTCACTCGTACCAAATTTATCCAAATCCGATGTCTAAATCCCAATCAAAACCCAAAAATTTGGTTGAAGAAGTTTTCCCCAATTTTCCCAACTTCTCACCCAAATTCCTTAATTTGATGAAGAAAACAACTATGGATTAATGAAATACAACCAAAAATGAGTTAGAAATCATTACCCCAAAGCTCTCTCTGAAAATCCCTCGAAGAATCGCCAATTTCTGAGCTCCCAAGTCCAAAAATGAAGAATGAATTCAAACCCTCGAAATTTCCCCTCTTTCTGCTAGAGATTCCGATTCTGCGAGCCTTCAACCGCATCTGCGATTCCGCACCTGCGGAAAATCCATCGCAAGTGCGAAGGCAACTTAAATGGGCTGGGACCATACCTGCAAGCACTGGGCCGCACCTACGAGCCCACTCCTGCAGTCCTCCACCGCTTCTGCGCATCCGCTTCTGCGGTCTAACGTCGCACCTGCGGCCTCAGCTGGATAGGGCCAAAACCTCATCAGCGGCTCCATGGCCGCTTCTGCGACACCGCACCTGCGGCCCAAAGTGCGCGGGTGCGATTACCCCAGGTGCAGGAGCTTCAGCAATTGCCTAAGTCCCAAACTCAATCCGTTGAACATTCGAAACACACCCAAGGCCCCCGGGACCTCAACCAAACATACCAACCAATCCTAAAACACCATATAGACTTAGTCGAGCCCTCAAATCACATCAAACAATGCCAAACTCACGAATTATCCTCCAATTCAAACTTAAAGAACTTGAAATTTCCAAATTTGACAACCGATGCCGAAATCAACCAAACCACGTTCGATTGACACCAAAATTTTCACACAAGTCATATTCAACATTACGAACCTATTCCAACTTACGGAGTCAAATTCCTACCCCGATATCAAAAATTCCACCACCGGCCCAAAACTCCAAAAATTCAACTTTCGCCATTTCAAGCCTAAATGAGCTACGGACCTCCAAAACACAATCCGGACACGCCCCTAAGACCAAAATCACCCAATGGAGCTAAAGGAATTGACAGAACTCCATTCCGGGGTTGTCTTCATACAGTTCTGACCACGGTCCAAATTCTAAGACTTAAGCCTCCGTTTAGGGACTAAGTGTCCCAAACACTTCCAAATACCAAAATGCAACCTCCCGACAAGTCACAGTAGCAGAAATAGATACAGGGAAGCAGTTAATAGGGGATCAGGGCTCTAACTCTCAAAATGACCGGCCGGGTCATTACAACCAGTGATTAAAATTGTCCCAAAAAGGGGATTTTGCCCATTTTTTTTAAAATTTCAAAACGAGAAAACCCTAGAGGCGATTTTCCCAAGATATTTTGTTCCCCAATTTGTTGGTAAGTGATCTAATCTACTTCCTTTCGATTACCCATTACATTTCATAAGATCTCCACCTAAAATCTAGGATTTTTATGGTATAAATTTAGGGTTTGGGTAGAATTATGGATTTTTGTAAAATAGGAATTTAGACCTCAAATTGAGGTCGGGGTTTGAAACAACTTACATAACCGGGCTCAGGGGTGAATGCGTAATCGGGTTTTGGTCTGAAATTCGGGTTTCGACCAAGCGGGCCCGGGGTCGATTTTTAACTTTTTGGGGAAAGTTTGGAAATTCTAGATTTATACATTGTAATTAATTCCTTTAGCAATATTTGATATTGAGTAAATTGTGGTTAGATACGAGTGGTTTGGAGGCGGATTCTAGGGGAAAGGCCCCGGTAGAGCTCTGATTTGACTGCAGAGTGAGGTAAGTGTTGAGTCTAATCTTGGCTTGAGAGAATTAGGAACCGTCGGACTATGTGCTATGTGAATTTCATGTGTTGCGGCGTATATGTGAGGTGACGAGTGCTTATACACCACCGAATTACTTATTATTTCCCCTTTTCCTTAATTATCTCCTTCCCTGTCTTAAATATTATATGCTCTAAATGCCTTCCATGCTTATTTGCTACCTGTTAATCAGTGTTTACTTCTATTATTAATGTTAGATCCTTTCATATTTTCATGATTCACTGCTACTTGCCTTAACTGACTTACTTACGCCTTCTAATTGTCATTTACCGGACTTGACTTGCTGTGTAGTATTACCTATATGAATTCCCATGTTGATCGTAACGGTTATCTTGATTTGAATTATTGATTTGACTGTGCACATTGAGTATTTGATACTGATATGCTGGGATCGGGTTGCACGCCGTAACAGGTGAAATAAGGGTGGATTGATATGGTGGAATAAGGGTGAATTTGTACTAATATGGTAGAATTGGGTTGCGCGCCGCAACAGGTGAAATAAGGGTGGATTGTTACGGTGAAATAAGGGTGAATTATGATACCGATATTGTTATATGGGGGATCGGGTTGCGTGCCGCAACATACATATATATATATATATATATATATATATATATATATATATATATTATCTACTGTTGTTGATGTTGTTACGGCAAAATAAAAGAGGATGCTGTGTTGTACGGTGGGATCGGGTTGCGCGCCGCAACAACCTATGTGTTTCTATTTCCTTGAGTTGTGTTGGTTTTCAGTATTTTCACTTGAAACTCTAAGGATTGGTAATTCTGACCGTCACCGGCTTATTTCTTGAGACTGTAGCTATTATCTTCAGTTGACTTTCTTATTTTGTTCCGTATTTCCTTTTCTGCCTTTATTATATATTGCGTACAAGTGGTATTATAGGTGACCTGCCTTAGCCCCGTCACTAGTTCGTCGAGGTTAGGCTCAACACTTACAGAATACATAGGGTCAGTTGTACTCATACTACACTCCGCACTTCTTATGCAGATTTTGGAGTCGATCCCGGCGACGGCTATTAGCGTGTTTGGATTGATCAGCTTTGCGAAGACTTGAGGTACAACTGCTCAGTGCCCGCAGCTCCTGGAATCCCCCTCCCTTTTATCTAGCTGTGTATTTTCCTTCAGATAGCTTTATATTTATTTCACACCCTTGTATGTACTATTCTAGTAGCTCATGCACTTGTGGCACCGGGTCTAGGGATTTTAGCAGACCTTTGGCTATTATAGCTTCCGCGTTTTACTTTTAATTTCTATAGTTATTTTAGTTTTTCTCTTTATTTAATCTAAACTGTTAAAATGAATAAGTTGTTCTAACGTTAGCTTGTCTAGCAAGTCAAATGTTAGGTGCTATCACGGTACCGACGATTGAAATTCTGGATCGTGACTAGTTGGTATCAGAGCACTAGGTTGCATAGGTCTCACAAGTCACGAGCAAACTTAGTAGAGTCTGGAGGATCGGTACGGACTTCTTGAGGCTGTGGAGTTAGGAACAATTTCACTTCTATTCTTCTATGTCGTGCGATTTTATTATACTACTAATGATTGAACTCTTCTATTCTTGATCTCTCACAGATGGCCAGAAAACGCACCGCATCTTCAGCTAGACGCAGCCGGAGCCCCCAGTGACAGCTCCTACTAGGGGCAGAGGTCGAGGCCGAGGCCGAGTCAGAGGCTGAGGTAGACCTCAGCATAGAACTCGAGCAGTAGCACCAACAGTGGAGCCTCAGGTTGATTTTGATGAGGAGGCTCCACCTCAGACTGCACCTATTGGACCAGCTCAGTTCCCGGAGGGGTTCATCGCCATCCTAGTGCTTCAGGATGCTTTGGTCCATTTGGTGAGCCTTATGGAGAGTGTGGCCTAGGCCGGTACATTTCCTATGGCACCATCCGTCTCTCAGGCTGGGGGAGGAGAACAGACTCCCGCCACTCACACTCCAGAATAGATGGCTCCCCAGTATCGAACTCCAGCAACCTTGCTAGTTGGGGTAGTTCAACCAGTTGTTGCGGCACATGCCGATGATGGACATGCCATGTCTTCTGAGGGCTTATTGAGACTGGAAAAGTTTACCAAGCTCTTCCCAAATCACTTCAGTGGAGCACCTTCTGAGGACCCACATGATTATCTTGACTGCTGCCATGAGGTGCTGCAGAACATGGGTATAGTTGAGACCAATGGGGTCGATTTTGCTGTGTTTCAGATGACGGGTTCCGCCAAGAGATGGTGGAAGGATTATGTATCTACTAGACCAGTGGGGTCGCGTGCTCTTACTTGGGACAAGTTCTCTCAGCTCTTTCTTGAGAAGTTCCTTCCTATCACACTGAGAGAGAGTTACGGCAGGCAGTTTGAGTGTCTCCAACAGGGCAGTATGTCAGTCACTTAGTATGAGACCCGTTTTGTGGATCTAGCCCGTCATGTTATTCTTTTGCTTCCTACCAAGAGAGAGANTTTTGCAGATCTCGCCCGTCATGATATTCTTCTAATTCTTACCAAGAGAGAGAGAGAGAGAGAGAGAGGGTGAGGAGGTTTATTGAGGGACTCGCTCACCCTATCAAGCTTCATATAGCCAAGGAGACCGGGGGTGAGATTTCTTTTCAGACGGCTGCTAATGTAGCTAGGCGGATCGAGGATGTTCTTTCACAGGAGAGAGGGCAGGGGTCTGATAAGAAGCCTCGTCATTTCGGTGGTTTTAGTGGTGCCTCATCTGAAGGCAGGGGTACTATTGGTAAGGGCCATTCTTCCCGGCCATTTCAGTCAATGCTTCAGGCATCCCACAGTGCTTCAAGAGTCGTGATCCTTATGTGCCTTATTCTGGGCAGCCAGCCTACAGTGTACTGCCATCTCCTATTAGTGCACCTCCTATTCAAAGTTATCACTATGGTTATCCGGCCCGTTCGGGTCAGTCTCAGTTTCAACAGCCACAACACCGGGATGGATGTTTTGAGTGTGATGGTTTTGGTCATATCAGGAAGACCTGTCCCATATTATTGGGCCGCACACAACGGCAGAGTTCTCGTGCCATGATTACGGCACTGGTTGCATACCGCCCGCTTAGCCAGCTAGAGGCAGGGTTCAGGCAGCAAGAGGTAGAGGTCAGGCCGTTAGAGGTGGAGGTCATGCCGCTAGAGGTGGAGGTCAGGCTGCTAGAGGTTGAGGCTAGCTAGCTAAAGGCTGTCCTAGAGATATAGTTCAGAGTGGTGGGGCCCAGCCCCGATGTTATGCTTTTCCATCCAGGCCTGAGGCTGAGTCATCAGACGCCGTTATCACATGTATTGTTCCAGTTCGCCATAGAGATGCTTCAGTTCTATTTGATCCGGGCTCTACTTATTCCTACGTGTCATCCTATTTTGCTTCATACCTGGTTGTGCCTTGTGATTCTTTGAGTGCTTCTGTGTATGTGTCCACACCTGTTGGAGATTCTATTGTTGTCGATCGTGTCTATCGTTCGTGTGTGATTACTATTGGGGGTCTTGAGACTAGCGTAGATCTTCTACTTCTCGATATGGCTGATTTTGATGTCATTTTGGGTATGGATTGGCTGTCACCTTATCATACTATATTGGATTGTCACGCCGAGACGGTGACCTTAGCCTTGCTCGATTAGAGTGGAGAGGAACTCTTGGCCATTCTACCAGCGGGGTTATCTCTTATGTGAAGGCTCGGCATATAGTCGAGAAGGGTGTCTAGCTTATTTTGCTTATGTCCGCGATTCTGGTGCGGAGGTTCCTTCCATAGATTCAGTACCAATTGTTCATGAGTTTTCAGAGGTATTTCTTGCAGATCTGCCGGGGATACCACCCGACAGGGATATTGACTTCTGTATTGACTTGGCTCCGGACACTCAGCCCATTTCTATTTTGCCATACTGTATGGCCCCGCCAGTGTTGAAAGACTTGAAGGAATGCAAGATTTACTTGATAAGGGCTTCATTAGACCTAGTGTCTCGCCTTGGGGTGTGCCTACGTTGTTCGTGAAGAAGAAGGATGGATCGATAAGGATGTGCATAGATTATCGTTAGTTGAACAAAGTCACCATCAAGAACAAGTATCCATTGTCGATGATTGATGACTTATTTAATCAGCTTCAGGGTGCCAAAGTATTTTCGAAGATTGATTCGAGGTCTGGCTACTATCGGTTGAGGATTAGGGCATCCAATGTCCCTAAGACAATGTTTCGGACTCGATATGGGCATTATGAGTTTCTAGTGATGTCATTTGGACTGACAAATGCCCCAGCAGCATTTATGGATTTGATGAACCGGGTGTTCAAACCCTATTTGGATTCCTTTGTGATTTTGTTTATTGATGATATCTTGATTTACTCCCTTAGCCGAGAGGAGCATGAGCAATATCTATGGATCGTACTTCAGACTCTAAGAGACAACCAATTATATGCTAAGTTTTCAAAATGCGAGTTTTGGTTGGAATCAGTCACTTTCTCGGGGCACGTAGTATCGGCAGAGGGCATTCAAGTGGATCCTAAGAATATTGAGGCAATTCAGAACTGGCCTAGACTCACTTCAGCTACGGAGATCTAGAGTATCCTGGGTCTGGCGGGATATTACCGTCGGTTCGTGGAGGGGTTTTCATCTATAGCAGCCCTGTTGACCAGGTTGACCTAGAAGGGTGCTTTGTTCAGATGGTCAGATGAGTGTGAGGCGAGCTTTCAGAAGCTCAAGACTGCTTTGACTAGGGCGCCAGTGTTGGTGTTGCCCACAGGTTCTGGATCATACACGGTATATTGTGATGCATCTGGTATTGGACTTGGTGCAGTATTGATGTCGGATGACAAGGTGATTGCATATGCGTCGCAGCAGCTAGAGGTTCATGAGAAGAATTACCCTGTTCATGACTTAGAGTTGGCAGCCATTGTTCATGCGTTGAAGATTTAGAGGCACTATCTTTACGGCATATCGTGTGAGGTATTCAAAGTTCATCGACGCTTGCAGTATTTGTTCAAACAAAAGGATCTCAATTTTAGGCAGAGGAGGTGGTTGGAGCTATTGAAAGACTATGATATCACCATCTTGTATCATCTCAGGAAGGGCAATGTGGTGGCCGATGCCTTGAGTAGAAAGAAAGTGAGTATGGCAGCCTTGCATACATTCCAGTCGGTTAGAGACCGCTTGCATCAGATGTTTAAGCCTTGGCCAATCAGTTCGTGAGGTTGAATGTTTCAGAGCCCAGTCGTGTTCTAGCTTGTACAGTCGCTCGGTCTTCCTTGTTTGAGAGCATTAGAGAGCGGCAATATGATGAACCTCATTTGCTTGTCCTTAGAGACACAGTGCAACACAGAGGTGCTAAGCAGGTTACTGTAGGAGATGGTGGAGTTTTGAGGATGCATGGTTGTATTTGTGTGCCCAATGTAGATGGACTTCGTGAGTTGATTCTTGACGAGGCCCATAGTTTTCGGTATTCTATTCATCCGAGTACCTCCAAGATGTATCAGGACTACGGCAACATTATTGGTGGAGGAGGATGAAGAAGGATTTCAAATTGTCAGCAAGTAAATTATGAGCATCAGAGACCTGGTGGTTTGCTTCAGAAGATAGAGATTCCTGAGTGGAAGTGGGAGCGTATCACTATGGATTTTGTTGTTGGACTCCCACGGACTCAGAGGAAGTTCGATGCAGTATGGGTTATTATGGACAGACAGACCAAGTCAGCGCATTTCATTCCTATGGCAGTTACCTATTCTTCAGAGCAGTTAGCTGAGATTTACATCCGCGAGATCGTTCGTCTTCACGGCGTGCCCGTGTCTATCATTTCTGATCGAGGTAAGCAGTTCACTTCACACTTCTGGAGGGCAGTACAACATAAGTTGGGCACGCAGGTTGAGTTGAGCACAACATTTCATCCTCAGACGGACGAACAGTCCGAGCGCACTATTCAGATATTGGAGGATATGCTCTGCGCTTGTGTTATAGACTTCGGAGGTTCTTGGGATCAGTTCTTGCCACTTTGGAGTTTTCCTACAACAACAACTACCAGTCGAATATTCAGATGGCTCCTTATGAGGCATAATACGGGAGGCAGTGTCGTTCGCCAGTTGGGTGGTTCGAGCCGGGGGAGGCTCGATTGTTGGGTACAGATTTGGTACAAGATGCCTTGGATAAGGTCAAGATCATTCAGGATCGACTTTGCACAACTCAGTCTAGGCAGAAGAGTTGTACCGACCGTAGGGTTCGTGATGTTGCATTCATGGTTGGAGAAAGGGTATTGCTCCGGGTTTCACCCATGAAGGGTGTGATGAGGTTCGGAAAGAAGGGCAAGTTGAGCCCTAGGTATATGAGACCTTTTGTGATTCTTGAGAGAGTGGGAGAGGTGGCTTACAGACTTGTATTTCCACCTAGTTTATCAGCAGTCCATCCGGTGTTCCATGTGTCCATGCTCCGGAAGTACCACTGTGATCCGTCCCATGTGCTATATTTCAACTCAGTCCAGTTGGACAAGGATTTAACTTATGAGGAGGAGCCAGTGGCTATTCTAGCTCGGCAGGTTCGACAGTTGAGGTCAAAGAGTTATCCTTCAGTTCGAGTGTAGTGGAGAAGCCAGTCGGGTGAGGCAGCTACTTGGGAATCCGAGTCCGACATACATAGTAGATATCCACACCTTTTTCACTAGCCCAGGTACTTTTTTATGTCTGTTCGAGGATGAATGATTGTTTTAGAGGTGGAGAATGTGTCCGGGTATTTTTTCGAAAGGCTTTTATGTTAAAAACACATAAAATAAGAATTTTGCCTTAAAAATTCATTTGAGTTGACTTCGGTCAACGTTTTGAGTAAGCTAACCCAGATCTGTGTTTTGACGGTCCCGGTGGGTCCGTATCATGATTTGGGACCTGGGCGTATACCCGGAATCAAATTCGAAGGTCCCTAGCTCAAGTTATTGATTTTTGTCGAAGATTATAATGATTTTTAAGAATTGACCAATGTTTGATTTTGTTGATATCAGGTCCGTATTTTTGTTCCGGAGCCCGGTATAGGTCCATTACTATATTTATGACTTGTCTGTCAAATTTGGTGAGAAAAAGCAGTTGGTTTGACATGATTTAGACGTTCGGTTGTTAAAATAGAAGTTTTAAAGTTTTCTTGAAAATTTCATTTGATTTGGTGTCCGATTCATAGTTCTATGCGTTATTTTGTTGCTTTAATCACGCGAGCGAGTTCGTATGAGGTTTTTGGACTTGTGTGCATAATTGGTTTGGAGCCCCAAGGGCTCAGGTGAATTTCTGATTGGCTACGGATGGTTTCAGACTTAAAAAATCTAGTGTTTTTCCTCAGTTCAGCTGTCATCTGGTTTCCTTCTCCGCGATGGCGAAGGTACTCTTGCGATCGTGAAGAGTGAACTGGGCCGGGTAGGTTTTTCTTCTACTCGAACGCGAGACACCGGTAGCGAACACGAAGCACTGGGGAGCCTGCTCTTTACGAACGCGGCCAGTCACACGCGAATGCGTAGTGTATTGAGGTGGGGGTAGGGAATCTGGGGTGACACTATGCGAACTCGAGTCCAGTCTTGCGAATACGAAGGTTAGGCGGGCTATACCTTCACGAATGCGTGGAGTCTCCCGCGATCGCGTAAGCCAAACAGGCTCTGCTCTTCGCGAACGCGCCAGGGTTCACGCGAACGCGATGAACACCTGGCGCCAG
Source organism: Nicotiana attenuata (assembly GCF_001879085.1). Taxonomy (NCBI): domain Eukaryota; kingdom Viridiplantae; phylum Streptophyta; class Magnoliopsida; order Solanales; family Solanaceae; genus Nicotiana; species Nicotiana attenuata. The sequence goes on from NC_031993.1 coordinate 53,899,127, forward strand.
TGATTAAAACAGTCCCAAAAACGAGATTTTGCCCATTCTTTCCAAATTTCAAAACTAGAAAACCCTAGAGGCGATTTTCCCTAGAGTTTTTCTTCCCCAATTTGTTGGTAAGTGATGCTATATGCTTCCTTTCAATTACCCATTACATTTCATAATATTTCCACCTAAAATCTAGGATTTTCATGGTAGAAATTGAGGGTTTGCATAGAATTATGGATTTTTGTAAAACTGAAATTTAGACCTCAAATTGATATCGAATTTTGAAACAAATTACATAACAGGGCTTGGGGGTGAATGGGTAATTGGATTTTGACCAAGCGAGCCCGGGGTCGATTTTTGACTTTTTGGGGTAAAGTTTGAAAATTCTAAATTTATGTATTGTAATTGATTTCTTTAGCAATAATTGATGTTATTGAGTCAATTATGGCTAGATACGAGTGGTTTGAAGGTGGATTCTAGGGGAAAGACCCCGGTAGAGATCTGAATTGACTACGGAGTGAGGTAAGCGTTAAGTCTAACCTTGACTTGAGGGAATTTGGAACCCTCGGACTATGTGCTATGTGAATTTCATGTGTTGCGGCGTATATGCGAGGTGACGAGTGCTTATATGCCACTGAATTACTTGTTTTTCCTGATTTTCCGCTTTTCCTTAATTATCTCCTTCCCTGTCTTAAATGTTATATGCTCTAAATGCCTTCCATGCTTATTTGCTACCTGTTAATCAGTGTTTACTTCTGTTATTAATGTTAGATCCTTTCATATTTTCATGATTCACTGCTACTTGCCTTAAATGACTTACTTGCACCTTCTAATTGTCATTTACCAGACTTCACTTGCTGTGTAGTATTACCTATGTGAATTCCCAAGTTGTACAAGGTTTCCTTTTTGGTTCAGTTTGGTATTTATTGATCGTAAAGGTTCTCGTGATTTGAATTATTGATTTGACTGTGCACAATGAGTATTTGGTACTGATATGGTGGGATCGGGTTGCACGCCGCAACAAGTAAAATAAGGGTGGATTGATATGGTGGAATAAGGGTGAATTTTTACTAGTACGATGGGATCAGGTTGCACGCTGCAACAGGTGGAATAAGGGTGGATTGTTACGGTGAAATAAGAGTGAATTATGATACTGATATTGTTATATGGTAGGATTGGGTTGCGCGCCGCAATATATATATATATATATATATATATATATATATATATATATATATATATATATATATATATATATATATATATTATCTACTATTATTGATATTGTTACAGTGAAATAAGGGAGGATGTTGCGTCGTACAGTGGGATCGGGTTGCACGCCGCAACAACCTATGTGTTTGTATTTCCTTGAGCAGTGTTGGTTTTCGGTATTTTCACTTGAAACTCTAAGGATTGGTAATTCTGATCGTCACTGGCTTATTTCTTGAGACTATAGCTATTATCTTCAGTTGACTATCTTATTTTGTTCCGTATTTCCTTTTCTTCCTTTATTATATACTACGTACATGTGGTAGTGTAGGTGACCTGCCTTAGCCTCGTCACTACTTTGTCGAGGTTAGGCTCGACGCTTGCAGAGTACGTGGGGTCGATTGTACTCATACTACACTCTGCACTTCTTGTGCAGATTTTGGAGTCGGTCCCAGCGGCGACTATTAGCGTGCTTGGATTGATCAGTTTTGCGGAGACTTGAGGTACAACTGCTCAGCGCCTGCAGCTCCAGGAGTCCCCCTCCCTTTTATCTAGCTGTGTATTTTCCTTTAGACAACTTTATATTTATTTCAGACCCTTGTATGTAATATTCTAGTAGCTCGTGCACTTGTGGCACCGGGTCCAGGGTTTTTTGCAAACGTTTGGCTGTTTTAGCTTCTGCATTTTACTTTGGATTTCTGCAGTTATTTTTGTTCTTCTCTTTATTTAATCAAAACTGTTAAAAATGAATAAGTTATTCTAACGTTGGCTTGCCTAGCAAGTGAAATGTTAGGCGCCATCACGGTCCCGACGGTGGGAATTCCGGGTCGTGACAGTAAGGTAGTCCATAGTCTGCTCAATTGGGCATAACCCTGAATGAACTTCCTATACTACCCAATCAGACCAAGAAAATCCTTTAACTCCTTCAATGTTAAAGTTGAGGCCATTCGAGCATTGTAGACACTTTCTTGGGATCGGTACTCGCTCTAGCTCCAGATATGATGTGTCCTAGGTGTTCCACCTGAGGCTGTGCAAACTCATATTTGCTTCTTTTGGCAAACAAGCTATTTTTCCTTAATAGCTGCAACACCACTTATAGATGTTTTTGGTGATCTTCCATAGTCTTACTATAGAATAGGAAGTCATCTAAGAAAACAAGTATATACCTCCTTAACTGTGCCTTGAATACTTCATTCATTAAGGACTGAAAGGTAGCAGGTGCATTAGTTAGTCCAAAAGGCATGTATCTGAATTGCCAAAGCCCATGGTGGGTTCTAAAAGCAGTTTTACGTTCATCTACATACTTCATCCTCACTTGATGGTATCCAACCTTGAGATCTATCTTTGAAAACACAGTAGCCCCACATAACTCATCTAACAAATCCTCAATCATGGGAATTTGTTCTTAACAGTCATTGTATTCAACCTTCTATAATCTACATAGAGTCTCCAAGTTGAATCTTTCTTTTTCAATAATGAGGCAGGTGAAACAAATGGAGTCTGACTTGGAATAACAGTTTTGGCCTTAAGCATTTCATTAAGGATAGACTCTATGGATTCTTCCTCAAATTAAAAGGTGAGCACTAGGGATCAAATTGATTGCATGGTTACAGTTCCTTGCAGGTGGCAGTTCAACGGGTTCCTTGAAAACATCTGCATAGTTCAATAAAAGCTTCTCAATATCAGGGTTCAACAACTCTTCTCCTTTGACTGCAGGTTGTCGATGCCCCCTTTTTCTCGCGAAATCGGGTTTATGACATTTGGGCGGACAACTCATTTGCTTTTGGTAATTGGGTTTGCAATTGAAGAGTCGCCACCTAATGATTTAGTGCATTAGGACACTAAGAAGAAATTTAGTTTAGAAAAAACTAGAGATTGGGTAGGGGCTTGAAATTATCTCGAGGGGAAGGTGTTAGGCACCCCTCAAGATCCACTAGTGTGGTTCCCGGCCATGCTATAATTGTGACTTTAAGTGCAAAATGACAAGTAAACAAGCAAGAATCACAAATACAGGGTAGTTTTCGCGTAATGGTTGCAAGCAATTAAAATAAAAGAAGTTAAAGAGGTTGAAATTTGGGAAGAGAATAGTTTTGAAATTCTGAAAATAAACTAGTAAAGGGGAAGGTATTTGCACATAATTTCTGCGAGCAATTAAGTTAAAGAAGCGAAAGTTTTGGGAAGAAAGCAGTTTTAAAAGTTCTGAAAATAACCAAGTAAAAGGGAAGGGGGTCCTAAGTTTATAAATAATATGGATCACCCCACACAACACCCGGTAACCATTTATACACGTGGTGTTATCGCATGGTCATCATATCCATATCTACCCTTTCCCATCCGTTAAAGGTATTAAACGCGGAATGATCTCGTTTTCCTATTGCATGCTACTACCCATCCCAAACCTATCAGCCACGGAGGCATTTGGGACTACTAGTCCTAAAGGGAAGGTAGATTTGGATTTTGTGGTTTAAAAGAATAAAATTCTAAGGCGACAATCAAAACACGTAGAGCATATATGGGGAAACACATAACAATTAAAGGCTCAAACAGGCCCCCTAAAGAAACAAAGAGAAACATATAGTTTAGCATGTCTTGTACGTACTAGTTATAGTCTTAATTAAACTTAAAGGAAGCAGGAGGCACGCTGATTTATTACATGTTTTAGATAAGAAACCTGAATCAGACTTGCCTGCTGGTTGGAATTTAACAAAGTCTAATTCTCATTAACTAATTTACCTTATGGCTTGCCTAGGCGAAACCTATAGGCATGATATCTAACAATGCGGGAGTGTACTAGTTTTAAAAGAAGAAGACTTGTTGATTATACAAAGCATAAGCTCTGTAGATATTAAGCCATACTATTTGCTGATTTTTAGACAGGCAAAATAGGCGATTAAGATTTTAGTTGATAGCTCCTATAGGCATGCTTTCTAGGTGCTAAATAATTTAAAACGTTTATAGAAATGCAGGAGTCCTATAGGCATGGTGTCTAGAATGCTGTTTGTTATTTAAACCTATAAATACGTTTGCCTAGTGATAGATACATATGCAGAATTCAGGCAGTCCTATAGTCATGTTATCTATGTGGTATGCAGAAATATGGAAACCTACAGACATGGTTTCTATATGTAATGCAGGAAGCTATAGACATGGTTTCTATATGAGAATGTAGAACCTATAACAGGATTTCTATATGAAATGCAGAACCTATAAACATGTTTTCTAGATAATACAAAAGTGCAGAAACTTATAAGCATGGTTTCTATATGAAAATGCAGAACTTATGAACATGGTTTCTATATGAAATATGTAACCTATAAACATGATTTCTACATGAAATATGCAGAACTGAAAACAGGACATGATTGCTGAAACGTATTAAACTCCTATGAATATAATATCTACCCCTTTCATGCATGGTGTACCCTCCCCTTTTCACCAAAACCCCAATAGTTATTACAAGATTATTACAAACTAGAATTAAATAGAAAAAGAAGTAAAATTACATCAGAAAAACTAAAAATTTCCTACCAAGGAGAGCCTGAATCAGTCTTCTGTCTAAGGCATGAAGTAAACCAACTCCAAGCATCGAATTCCCAAAGCCCTTCTCATTTTTGGGTGTGTCAAAGTTCCCAAAAGCCTCATGAACTTCGGGCAGTGCTTACACCCAAATTCATAACAGAATTGAATTATAGTGCAGTGTGGAAGGGCCAACCCTCAAATGTCCAAGTTCAGAGGGAACTCAAGGTCCCAAAGCAAGGCTCATAGGAGGGGGGCAGAAATCAGAATCTAAGAGTGAGTGTAAGTGCAGAAAGGGGTTTAGGGGGAAAGCCAAGACAGGCTGGTGGTCATACCCAGCAATGGAAGTGCTGGCACACCCCAACCAGCTTGTTAGCCACATTGTTTGGGAGTTAGGATCCTTTAAAGGGTCAAGCACAGACATGAACAACAATTTGGATGCTGCCATGCCTGAACCTTAACTCAAACACATAGAGGGGAATAGGGGTATGGGGATTCACAGCAGAAAACAGATGCGAAGAGGACAACATACATATTTAACACTAAGCATAGACAGCAAAGTAGACAGGATGATAGAAGCTGTGAAATAAACACATTGGGATGAGGCTGAAACTTAAATTAGAACATACCAGTTTCAGGGAAACAAGAAAGTAAAAGCAGGAGTCTTGTAAAGCCAAACTGCAAGTAAATAGTTAGAATATCTCAGAATAGAGTAGAGTGTTGAGTGAAGTGTAAGAGTATTGAAATCGAAAGTAATGTAATGTGTGTTAGAGTATTGAACTCAAGGTGTCTTAAAGTGATGAAAGGTCATGCCCTTTATAGTGCAGAAAGCAAGTAAGAAAAATGTAAGAAAATAGTTTTAAAATCAATTACGTAAGGTCTCCCTTTAATTAAGGGATTCTGATTTCAAACGGGCAGAATAAATAAGGAAAGAATTTGATCAAAATCTTTTCCAAAGTAGTACAAGAGGGGTAAATACATAGAGGTTTATTTAAGGAAAAGGTTTGACAGCACACGGTTTGTGCAAAATAAGGAAAGACAATCAATCAACATCCGGTAAAATCAGCAATTGAAGATTTCATGTGAATGAACCAAGTCAGGAAGATGGAAAAAATCTTGACTTAAGGAAAATCAGTACTAATTAATCAAGCCTAAAGAAAAGGATTATGAATCAAACGTAAGTTGGAAAACCCTTTTGAAAGAAAAATTCCTCATATATAAAGCAACAGACATGTCAAACAAGAAAGAACTGTCATGCTAATTAGAAAGAATCTAGTATAGAAAAGTTCAGAGTCACAAACAAAGAGGCTCGAATTCAGTACATAGACTCAGACTTGGTTTGAGAGAATCCAGGGTTCCATAATAGAATCCTAGTCCACACACAAGATCAAACTTGCCAAAAACCCCAAATCCTAGGGTTTTCAACTCGAATCAGATGCAGAGACGAGAAGACAAATAACTGAAATAGGCTCAGAGGTCTCTTCCAGAGACTCATGAGAAAACAAACAGGTAAAATAACAGGTTCGAACATAGTGAAAAGGCTGATTTGAAGCATAAAGAATATGTTTTAAGAAAAGCTTGGAACTTAAACAAGTTCAGGAGACAAAGAGGTAGTATAAACTTAAGGAAACAGTAGATGAAACATGTTTAGAAAGAACTCAAACAAAGTCCAGAAGAAGGCAAATAAAGAACTAAGAGCTCAGTAGAAAATACAATAAAGGAACACAGGGGTAAACGAACACATAAGATAAACGTGTGAAAGCATGATATAGAAACCAGTAGAAGAATGAACGGAGCACAATAGAAGAATATGCATAATAAGGCAAACATAAGAACACAGGAGAAGGACATGCGAGGTAGAAAAGAGAACACAAAAAAAATAGCATAGACAGATTCACACAAAGAAAAGAAGAAGAGGAGTCAGAAAACATTTTAAAACTTTTTCAGAAATCCTAAATCGAAGAGAAACAAAATTTGAAAGAAAAGATTGGGGAAAACGTTTTAAAACTCCAGTAGAACATAGATATAGCATAGATCTAAGAAAACAACCAGAGAACCTCGAATAGCTTAGGGTTTCAAAGAAACCCTAGAATGAGAAAGGCTTGGAAGAAAGTCCGATCTTGAGTCGGATGAGTCAGAACCAGGCTCGAAACGCGTTGGGTACGCCGGAGTAAAGCCGGAGAGGCCATGTAACTTTGAATCGGAGACGATCTGAACGGACACCATCGAGGTCAGACCTCGAAACTTCGAGCACCAAGCGTTTAAGGGTGGAGGGGGGTGAGTATAGGCCATCCATGGCCTGAGAAGCCATGGATTCCGGTGAGATGGCGGTTGAAAGTGGTAGAAGAGGATTAGGGTTTCAAGAACATTCGAGAGAGTTTGAGAGACGAAGGGGTTTCAGTGCGGCGTCTCTGAGTGAAAATTAGTAGGGTTATGGGGTTTGGTGGAATTAAAAAGGTAAGGGCTAATCGTGGCCGTTGATCAAAATGATCAACGGCCTGGATTAAAAGATTGACCGGGCGGGTCGTGTTATTTTAGGGTTTGGGCTGGTCCGGTTCGAGACTGAGATTGGGTCAATCAGGGGTTCAATTTGGCTATAATTGAAATGCAAATGAGGCTAGTTTTTAAATAGCCAGTTTTTCCCTTTTATTTTATAAAAATAGTAAAAATGATTTTGAAAGCAAATTAAACGTACTGGATCAGCTAATAATATATAAATATTAATTTAAAAATATTGGAACCAATTTCATAGTTATAAAATATTATTAATTTTCAAAATAGGCTAAAATTGCAATTATATGCAATTTGACTTTTAAAATACTAAATAAATTATAAAAAATGTATAAAAATTACCTTAGCTATATTTTGGCGTAAATGTGGGAATACAATAAATTATTCACCGAAAATGCTCAATTTTGATTTTGGTACTGCTAAAATGGACAATAACTTGATTTAAAAATCTTTAAAAATTGGGAAAAGATACTAAAACACTTGGGCATACTTATATATGCATATATATAGTATTTTGAAAGTATTTTGCATATAAAAAATATACTGGAAAAAATTGGGTATCAACACAGGTCCAGCATTCACAGTGCAAAGTTCAGAAACTACTTCACATGTTCCAGAATTCAACACTTTCCACAATTGCTGGATTTCCACATCTGATACTTCTGTGTTTTCACTGATCCCTAACAAGGTAATTAACCTTCCTTCCTTAAAAAATGACAGGCTATGGGGTTTAGTATGAAGTATAACATGGGCTACCTGATCTATCCTGTCCATTCCCCAATACCGTGTCACAACTTCCAATTTTTAGCAGTCTAATATTTAAAGAAAAGACCTCATCTTACATGGTCCATGTAAAGTCAGGGCACCACTTCTTACAATACATAGTTGACCATTGATAACTACTACATTCATAGGCACATCAGTAAGTTGTATGAGTAATTTTAATCTTATGGCAACCTGGGGATCTACAAAAGAATGAGTAGATCCACTATCTATCAACATAGTCACGTCTTCACCTTCAAATAGGGATTGAGAGGCTTTCCCCTACCCAACCTGAATTCTAAGTGTAATCGATGTGAACCCTAGGGTTTAGAAGCAGCCGCTTTCAGTCGTTCCCAACGTTTAGATTGAGTAGACATCAAAGGGGAGAGAAGACGATAGCCTGCACCAGCTAAGCGTTGTAGAATAGACATTGAAATGCTGTATTTACCCGCTAACTGACACAAGGCAAGAATTGATCGACAGGGTGTCATTTTTTTGGCATACCCCATTAGTTTAATTATGGAAGGGGTCTTTCTAGGAGCTACTAATCCCCTCATAACGTTGATGGAAATTTCAGCTTGCTCCTCAGTTGGTTCTTCCAATGTTTTAGGTACATCAACAAACTCTTCAGTCTCTACTTCTCCTTCACCCTCTGTACCCTCCAAGGCATGGAGAGTCTTAGGTTTACACTAATGGCCAGGATAGTATCTTTCTTTGCACTTGTAGCAGAGACCATGTTCCCTGAGAGCCTCAAAGGTGTTTGGTTTGAGGGGAGCTCTAATGGAAGGTTTCTGGTTAGGATAAGTAATTCTCAAGGGTTGGTTAGGTGCTGGTAGAGTAGCTGGTTTATGATTTCGTGAAGCTCTTGGGTAAGTAATGGCCAAGGGTCTATTATAGGAAGGTGTCAAGGCAGGCCTGGAAGGTATAAGAGAGGTCAATGTTGCAAATGACTCTTCATTAAGTCTGGCAATCTCATAAGCATCCATAATAGTTGTAGGGTTGGCTAGCTTCACTAATGGTTTCAGCTCTAGCTTTAAACCACCAATGAAGCCGGAAACAAATTGAGTTTCATTCAATAAGGGATTGATAATAGTTATATAACTAGTGAGTTCCTCGAATCTCTCTTGTTATTTATCCACACTCCTCTTTTGCACTATTTTATTAAACTCGTCCACTATATCATGCGGTCTAAGATTTCCAAATCGCCTACATACTTTAGCACAAAATTTTTGCCAAGTAATTCGACCTCTGTGATTGACCAAATAACTGTCAAACCACATATCCACCTTATCTCGCACATGCATAGATGCATAGCTCAGCTTCTCCTATTCAGAAATATTATAAAGCTCAAAGATTTTTTCACACTTTCTTAGCCAACCTCTAGGGTTTGTACCATCAAAATCAGAGAAATTGAGCTTAGGCTTTAAGGTTTTCTGGTTAGGGATCGAATCAACGGGGTTAACAGGTGTTGTTAACAGTGGTGAATTAGGGGAAGAAGTAAGAATTTGAAAAATGGGAGGGTTACTAAAAACTGGTGTTGGAGGAAAAGTGAATCCACATCTGACAGGGTAAGTTGAAGGAGTGAAAAGAGCTTGAATTAACATAAATGGAGTCTTAGTACCTGATTCTCCTCCAAATTTGTAGATAGCCGGAGCTGAATGAGCATTGGTCGTGGCTTGCTGACCAGAGAGAGAAGCCGTTGGAGTCAACTATTGAGTAGTGGTAACATTCATCGTAGAAGGTGTAGCAGGTGTCGAATCAGCTTGTCTGGATAAACCCATGCTTGAAATAATAAAATCCAGTTTCTTATTCGATTCCTTCACCTCATCGAGTTGTGCTTGGTAGTGACTCTGGTTTGATTCTAAGGTCTCGTCTTTTTCCGACATCGACAAACAGAGAGAGTTGTGTGCGTAAAGCTGTCATCTCATTTTTCAATTCGTTAATCTCCGCTGCCGGTGACATAGCAGCGGGAGCAGTAGGCCCATGTTGCTCTGATACCATTTGTAACGAGAGTCAAGCTATGTTACTTCAATGGCGATTGAACACAAAATAAGAAAGGAGGAGAAGGGAGAAGAGTGAAGATAAGAGAGAAAGGGGAAAATGTTAATTCATATTTGGATAAGAATTCAGCACAAGGTAGCTGTCATTATATAAAAATCTATCTTAGGATTCTAACGGCACTATGCCTTAGTGAGACACCTGTCTCAATTCTGATAGCAAACTACTGGGACTTGATTGAAATAAGACAACTAGATATAAGGGGTTAAACTGATAATTTAAAGACTTCAACAAGGGACTCGATTACATAATATTAATTAAACTCTAATAATACTAAAAGCTGACTTGTGACAACTTGGACTAGTTATCTTTTTTCTCTCTTGAAAAGAAACTTGTTATTGACCATATTTTTCTTTCTCCAAAGGGGTGGGGAAACAAGGGTAAAGGAAAGAGGAAAAGAAGAGCGTCGTGAGAATAGAATCTTGTATCTATAATATTAAAGGTAGTGAATGAACTATCCCTAATTCTAATTATTGTGCATATAATTTTTTACGTACTGGGTGTGCAACACTAACAGCTTATATTAGAAGATATATAGCATGAGTTCTCCTGAGTAGTTATAGTGTACTACTGTACTAGCTGCAAGCCAAGGTGTAAGGCCATCTTAAGTATAGATTGGGATATTGCTAATTCCTAATAAAAGATATTATAAATTTTTGCATTATTGAAAAACATGTAAAATTGCAGTGAGTTTGTATTTTGAACTATACTTTTGGTATAACCTACAAATTGTTAATCCTCATATTATATCAATTTGAGGGGTGGGGTGGGCATGGGGTTGGGGTGCTTTCTGGAGCAGTGCAAAGTGCATACACTTATTCAAAACGTGCTACATTAAAATATTTAACTACGTTTCAACTGCAAATAATTTACCTAATCAAACAGAGGGAAAAAACATTTAAGAAAGAAAAAGAGAAGAAAAGAGAGAGAAACAATAATAAAGAAGAAGAAGAAGAAGAAGAAATCTTATGATACATGATTAGCAATGACCATATCAATAAAACCATCCAAAATTCGGAGCTTCGTAGGAATTTATTTTATTAATTAATTAATTACTTTGACTGCATATATGATTGTCTTATTAGTCTTTATTGGAACATTTCAAATTTCTGATCTCACCATTTTATATCACAATAATAAGTATATTTTCCACTCTGTTCTTATAACGATTAATGTTAAAAAGTACCTTCAACCAAACACACTATAAGTACTTTAATTAGTTCAAATTTGATTTCCCTCTTGGGTGCTCAAAGGGGTAAATTCATTGTTTTGTCACTGCCTTATGGCCTAAGCTTGGGGTGGTTTTTGAGTCGAAGAGACAAATATTGTTAGCTCATTATTGTATTCCAGGAAAATTCTTCTCCAATCACAAAACACCAACTCTCTTTTTCTTTTTAAATGAAACTTCAATCAAATGTAGAAGCAAATTAAACAGTCCTGCGAATCAAAACACCATCTTTAAGCGTACAAAAAATAAAAAACTTCTCTACGTACATAGGAACCAAAATGAGTCTTGGAAATGCTCATTGTTTAATATTGAATTTTTCTTTTTTGCATATTTCATTTCCAAGTTATAATTAAATAACCTAATAAACAGAGAAAAAGATAGAAAGAAAAAAAAAAGGACTGCCTACCTTGGCAAGCGATGGGCTGTTAATTGCATGATGAAAGTCAGAGATCACAAGAACAAAGAATGAAGGGGCTGAGACTTGAGAATTGATAGAGGTCGCATGCATAGGCATGTTTCTTTTTCATCATGAATAATTAGTCACAAAAATAAAGGGGAAGCTAGCTAAACTAGGCCACTAGGGCAACTTGGTGTCACAAAGTATCCCATATTCATGCAGAGTCCGGGGAAGGGCCGCATCCTAAGGGATATAATGTAGGCAGTCTATCACACAAAGACAACTTTACCATTGCTCCAAGCTGGCGGGGAGCTAGCTGCACATCCATCTTTATTTCTTACTTTCTTTCTTTTACCTAATGGTATATTTGCTGATGTAAGGTCATCGTTCCAATTCATGGTTTACGGAATATAAACTTTAATTGAATGAAACAGGGCTGCTTATCGGGCGGATTGGCGGTATTTACTCTTAACGGTTTGGCTTATCGGTTATCGGCTTTTAAATGTATTAATCCGCTAGCCACCCGATAAGATATTGGGCGGATTGATATCGGTTTAGCTCTTATCGGATGGTTATCGGGCGGTTTATCGGCCTAATTCAATCTATATTGCGTGCATTAATTGTTTGCTGACCGCTGTGACTCAAAATAAAATTTCTACGCTCAGCAGACTACATTCCAGTCTATAGAATGCAATAGATAAGTCCATGACAAGGGTTGAAGGCTTACTATTCTAACATACAAACTAAGGTATTCTGCATTCCCCTGCTACAGTTAACACAACTCATATTGAAATTAGTCATACGTCTCAACCGAATGATCTTAGACCCGAAATTCACCAAACATGTATGTAAACCATAGCTAATCAATAGTGTGAAAAAGTCATTTGTTTCAATAAGTCTTGGATGACTAAACTGGATGGTCGCAGGTTCTTAAATAAGGCCTGCATCAATAGAAACCCTGAGAAAGATTTAAATCCAAATGGAACAGCTTCAAACCCATGGAACTGTGCCTTTCCAGTAACCCTGAACCAGTATGCCTTTCCAGTACTCCAAGCAACACAATGGACAGACACCTAGTTGGAAACTTCAATATCCCAGCAGCCCTAAGTCCATTACATCCCAAAGCAGACTACATTACAGATGAGTCCAGAATACATATGTTTGTTAGCGCCTAGAATACAAATTCTGAAATATATATTCTTAACGGGTTAACGGATTATCCGTTAAGAAAATTAAATAATCCGCCCTCAAACGGATAAGCCGTTAATAAAAAATTTCAATCCGTTCACCGTCCGTTAAACCGTTAACCTGATACCAATAAGCCTTTAAGCTTCGGTTTCGGTTCGGTTTTCGGCTTTGGTTCGATTTTGAACACCCCTAGAATGAAATACTGAAGTTAGTACAAAAAATACCGTTTTTCTCACCTTCGTTTTTATGTCTAATTTACAACTACAACAACAACAACACAGTAAAATTCCACTAATAGAATTTGGAGAGGGTAGTGTGTACGCAAACCTTATCCCTACCCCGAAGGAATAGAGAGACTATTTCCGAAAGACCCTCGGCTCAAGAAAATAAAAAGACAAAAGGAGACAATATTAGTATCACCATAGAAATCATAGGTAAAATAGGAACAATATGAAATCCAGAAAAAAGATGCAAAGCAAAGCAAAAGCGATAGCTATTAAATAGGTCATGCACTGAAAGGCGAAATAGTAAGACACAACATTGTCACTAGCTATCTTAGACAAAAACCCTACCAGACTAGTCCCATAATGCAGAGGCGTATCCAGGATTTTAAAATCATGGGCGCACTATTTGAAAGTAGTGAAGGATTTGTCATCCTTTGAACTTCCGGAGCTATTTGTGAACTCACGGATGGCCGAGTAGTACTAGAACATGGCTCACCATTTTTTGACTTGGTGAGAAATCTATCCATTTCAATGTTAAGGATTATCATCCATACAAAGTTAAACATTTACACTTTTATTCAATCTATCTTAATTCAAATAGAATAGTATGATTCAAATCATAGAGTAATTGGATTTAAGGGACACAAATCAGTTGGTTACTACATTAGATCAGTCTTCTCATTCATTGGCTTCATACTATGATTCTTTTTTTGATTATTAGTAATTACTTTTTTTTTAGAGAATTAATAGCAGAAGTTCAAACTCTAGTTCTTAGCAGAGTTCAATCTTATGTTATCTTGGCCCAAAATAATAATAATTAGTTAGAAATTAAGTTCACATGGCCCCTACTTAACTAAGTTCGATCAAGCATTTTCTCAAACACAATATGTGGGCAAATCAATACTGCCAATATTCAAGACTTTAAAGTCATAGCTCTCCCAAGAAATAGCATTCAACAGCCCAATCTTAGAAATAAACAATAATAATCATCAACAACAAGATAAAATCTTGGCAAGAGATTCAAACATTGAATAGAAAGGAAAAAGAGAATTCGGAAAATTGCAAGAGGTGAAGAAAGTTCTGCAAGTAAATTAAAATAAAGAGAAAGAAGAGAGACAGGGTAGTTGCATACCTGAGAAACTAAAAGCAGAGACCAACGAGAAGAAATTGTATCTAATTTATTTAAGGAATTTAAAAGTTTGACTAAGAAAAAAAGGAAAGAAAAAGATAGTAAAAAGGGACGTGGGGTTGGGGTCTTAGTGTTTTAGGGATCTGTTAATATAAAAATTTAATTAAAAGTCAAAAGGAACTTTGGAAAAGAAAAAACAGAAAAATTTAATTAAAAAGAAGTGTGTGGGGATGGGGGTTCGAACTTTGGATCTCGAGACAAAAGGGGCACTCAAACACCAATACACCAAAGTAGTCAATTGAGCATGGGTGGTCACCAATATATTTATGTATATAACTGAAAATGTTGTACTGTATATACAAAACCTAAGGAGGGGAGCATGGATGCATGTACCCCACCCCCTTCCACATAAATCCGCCTCTGCCATAATTAGGGGTGTCTATGGATATTTAAAAATCGACTAATTAACCGACCGATCGTACCGTACCGAACCGATTTTTAGGTTTCTTTTAATAAAACCATAGATTTTTTATTTTATGAAAATAAACCAAAAAATACCAAACCGTACCGAATAAATTTACAATGCGAATAATATATTTATATATTAAGTTTAAAAATAATAAAGCATTAAAATTTTTCTTAGGCCTTGGAAATATGAAACAGATACAAGTTAACAAGTAATTAAACTCAAAATCCTAATTTCCAAACCTATTATGCTACTATTGAAACTAAATTATTTCCAGCATATTCACTAGCAAGACACAAGGTATTGTAGCGATTAGAAGAGCAATCTACAACGTATTGAATATATTTTCTTTTGCATGAATTAGATTTATCTTTTTGAAATGTTTAATCTTCTATAGACTTTATTCTTGAATCCCAACTTGGTTAATATCTTTTCACTCGTGTGATTTATTTTTCTTTGTATTTGCTTAGTTTCATTTACGCTGCTGTAGAATATTTGATGGATTTATATTCTAGCCACCTTTCACATTTTCTTAATTCAGCACCTTTTAAACTGTAAAAATATCTAGAGAGTTTTGCTAAGTCCTATAAAAGTGCATATGTTATTGTATTTTACTTCAACTAGTAACTTTTACATTACATTTAAAAAATTTACCGAACCATACGGATACCGAAGAGAAACCGACATGATTGGGAAGGTTTCGAAAAGCCTAATTTTGGTTATACATAATTGTAATGACCCGGCCGGTCGTTTTGAGAATCTAAGCTCCGTTCGGCGGCGTACGGTCTCGAACAGCTTTATAATATGAGTATCGACTTGCGTGCATGGTTGGAATCAGTTAATGGACGATTCAGAGTCAAATTGGAAGAAGGAATCTAGTTTTGGAAGTTTGAACTGTGAGAATTTGATCGGAATTGGACTTTTGAGTAAACGGCCCCGGAATGGGTTTTGGGTGATCTCAACAGCTTTGTATGGTAATTTCAGACGTAGGCGTGTGATCGGATTGTATTTTGGAGGTCCGTAGCTCATTCAGGCTTGAAATGCTGAAGGTTGAAATTTTGAAGTTTCCGGATCAATAGTGAAATTTTGATGTCAGGGTCGGAATGCGATTCTGAGAGTTGGAGCAGCTCAGTTATGTCATTTTGGACTTGTCGGCAAAATTTGGCGTTATTCCGAGTTGAATTGATAGGTTTCGGCATGAGATTTGATATTTGAAGATTTGGATATTTATAAGTATGATTTTTGGTTTGATTCGTTGTTTCAGTGTTGTTTTATGTGATTTGAAACCTCGAGCGAGTCCGTGTTAGGTTATATGACTTGTTTGTGTGATTAGACGGGGTCCCGGGGGCCTCGGGTGTGTTCCGGGTGGGCTACGGGTATTTTTCCCCATTTTTGGAACTGCTGTTTTGCTGCTTCTGGTATCCTTCTACGCGATCACGAACAGCCTCTCGCGTTCGCGATGCCTTGTTGCTGACCATCTCGAAATCCTTCTTCGCGTTCGCGTCCCTCCTTTCGTGTTCGCGAAGCCCTGCATTTCTCCTTCTTCGCGTTCACATACCCTACGCGTTCGCGTAGGTCCCTGCTCTTCTTCTCCGCGTTCGCGAGCTCATCATCGCGTTCGCGATGAGCAACCTGGGCAGCCTTAATTTTTTTTCTTCGTGAACGCGGCCCTCTCTTCGCGTTCGCGATGCACAAAAACCTGGGCAGACAGAATATATTCCAAAATCGAGGGTTTCACCATTTTTATCACATTTTGACTTCTAGAGCTCGGTTCTTGGCGATTTTTGGTGGGTTTTTTACGAAATTCGATTGGGTAAGTGTTCTTCAACTAGAATTAAATATATTCCATGAATTTGCATTTATTTTTATCATATAAATTGTGTTTTGGGTTGGGGAAAGAGTTGTTTTTTGAAGAAAAATTTCAAAATGAAAAACCATGATTTGAGGGACCAAATGGTATTGGAATTTGATAAATTTTGTATTGTTGAACTCGTATCAGAATGGATAATTAGTTTTTGTAAAATTTGTCGGGTTCTGAGGTGCGGGCCCGGGGGTCAATTTTTGGGCCAATTTTTAGAATTTGATCAAGATTGAGACTTTATGATCCGGAATAGCCTCTTATGTGTTTTATTTGTGCTTTGAAGTTAATTTGGTTAGATTTGAGCCGTCCGAAGGTCTTTTCACCTGAGAAGTGCATCTTAGAATATCGGTTTGTCGTCTTTGAGGTAAGTATCTTGCCTAACCTTGTGTGGGGGACTTCCCCTTAGGATTTGAGTCTGCTATGTTGATTGTACTTCGTGTACGCGAGGTGATGAGTGCGTACTCGGACTTATTTGTGGAAAAATTTGTCTTTTAGGGTTCTTAGGTCCTTATATTGACTGTGTATGAATGTGCACTTGATATGCTTGAGTTTTCCAGTTACTAGTTTCACCTCTACATGCTCTAATTGGAATTAACTGCTCATAATTCATTCTTGATGCCTATTTGACTCTTATTTTGCTTAACTGAATATTTTACCTCTTCAATTGTCATGCTATCTTTCATAACTGCTCGTCTTTATTGGAAATCATTATTATCTCCCCTGTAATTGTTTGGTGTTGATTGAGGTGATGATTATCTTCCTGCTGCTCATCCTTAATTGAAATCATTGCATAATCTTCGTAAATTGCCCAACCTTAAAAGAAGTTTAGATAATCTATATTTAGTTGACATTTCCTTATTAGGAATTATTTGATTCGTGTTAGCTTTCTTGTTGATAAATTACATATTGTGGGATCGTTGCTTCATATTATTTTCTCTCTTGTTGAGCTGTTCTTATCACGCTTAGTCTCTATTTGGATATTTCTTGTGAGCTAGTTTTACCGTCTCCTTGTGATCGAAAGTTCTTGAGTTGAATTACTCGTCGTGTTCTTGTGTATGTTATCATTGTTGTTGTTGTACTTGTTGTGGTGGCGCACGAGGTTTCTGCCGTGCGGTTGTTGATATTGTGATGCACGAGATTTCTGTCGTGCGGTTGTTGATATTGTGATGCACGAGGTTTCTACCGTGCGGCTGTTATTATGGGGTTGCACGAGGTTTCTGTCGTGCTATTGCTTCTATTGATATATTGCACATGCGGAGTGATAAGGCGGGATATGTATATATATATGCTTATATGTGGGTTGCGCATGTGGCGAGATAAGGTGGGACCATTATGATGCACGTGTGGCGAAACAAGGCGGGCATTTATTATGTTATTATTTGCACACGTGGCGAGACAAGGTGGGCTATGTCAGGGATTGATTGTGATGATTTGTGATGGCCTGGGGGCATTCTTGTTGTTTAATATTGTGTTGTAGTATGCTTACCTGTATGAGCTTTATCTCATGGAAATTGTGAGGAAACATCTTACGTGTTGTCCGTTCTTTTCCTTACACTTATTAGCTGGTAGGAACTATGTTAAAGCACTTGCACAAGCATACACGTAGTTGAACCCTCTTATTGGATGTGAAGTCCTCCTGATTTTGCTGAGTATAGATGTACACCCTCGTTTACTTGTTATATATGTGAGAGTGGCTCTAGTTAGCAAGTGAGTTGTCAGCATGACCATGAGGTTGATGGGGGCACAAGATGCCAAGTGTTAGATTTTAGGTACTGGGGCTCGTGAGCTGTAAATTGTCCGAGATTTGGTACTTCATGGAAATTGTTGGATAAGACCTGATGTGAACACTGTCGTAGGGCCCGAGTTATTGCTTACATTTACTGTATTGTGAATTTTGGATTTGGGTTTGTGTTTTCATTCGCTCTTCTACGTCATTATTTTGGTATTTCCGCTGTTACTTGCTGTTTTTATTCCCTTATTGTGATTGTAGTATTGTTAACCATTTCGTGTAGTCTTTATATATACATCATGTTCCATTGTTCCTATAATTGTATAGTTTATTAGACCGGTAGGTGTCTTAACTGTTCCTCGTCACTTCCCCACCGAGGTTAGTCTTGATACTTACTGCGCACCGCTGTGGTGTGCTCATGCTACTCTTCTGCACATTTTTGTTGTGCAGATCCAAGTACTTCCACTCAGTCTTACCATCCTTGAGGTGAGGCGCTGCTGTAGAGACTTCGAGGTATATCTGCCACGTCCGCAGATCAAGGAGTCCCTTTCTATCTTTCTGTAATAAGTATAGCCCTTCAGTAGTTTTCCTTTTGTTAGACATTTCCGGAGTTAGAGCTTCTTATGTATCTCTTAGCTTGTGATTCATGGGGTTCCGGATTTTGGGAATGTTAGGTTGAGATTTTGTACTGTTTTGTGCCAGGCGGCATCTTAAACACTGTTCTATTTTACTATTTCGTTTTTTTAAAAAAAATTATTTCTTCCGCAATTGTTGTTTATATTCCGCATTGTTAGGCTTACCTAGTCGTAGAGACTAGGTGCCGTCACGATGGTTCACGGAGGGCGAACCAGGGTCATGACAAGTTGGTATCAGAGCTCTAGGTTCATAGGAGTCATGAATCACAAGCCAATCTATTAGACTCTCACGGATCGATACGGAGACGTCTGTACTTATCTGCGAGAGGCTATGTAACTATTAGGAAAATTTCACTTCATTTGATTTCCTGGTCGTGCGAGATTTTAATTTTAAAATTCTAAACTTCTGTATTCTATTCTCTCCCAGATGGTGAGAACACGTGCTACCTGAGATGATCAAGCACCCGTGCCCCCTACTGTAGCCGTCAGAGGTCGGGGCCGGGGTAGAAGCCGAGGACGCGTACGTGGTGCAGCCAGAGCACCTGCACGAGCTGCCACCGAGGTACCACCAACAGTTCCAGCCGGAGTCCAGGCACTTGATACGCCTACTGCTACTACTACTCCAGCTCTTCAGGAGACTCTTGTGCAGTTCTTGAGCATGTACACCACTTTGGCTCAGGCAGGGTTGCTTCCCCTTGCTGCAGCCACATCTCAGGCCGGGGGAGGAGCACAGACTCCCGCCGCCCGCACTCTTGAGCAGCGAGTGCAAGTTGATCAGGTCCTAGAGATTATTCCTGTACAACCTGTAGTCCCAGGTCAGCCTGAGGACAGGGTAGCAGCTTCGGAGGATGAGCTGCGGACACTTGAGAGGTTCAAGAAATATGATCCGCCTGTGTTCAGTGGGTTAGCATCAGATGATGCCTTAGGATTTCTAGAGCAGTGTCACCGTATCCTTCACACTATGGGTATATCCGGATCGAGTGGGGTTTCTTTCACTGCCTTCCAGCTTCGAGGAGCCGCCTATGAGTGGTGGCATACCTATGAGTTAGACAGTTCGGATGAGGCAGCTTCACTGACTTGGACTCAGTTTTCAGATATGTTCCTGAGAGAAATTTGTTCCTCAGAGCCTCAGGGGTGCATGGCGCGTAGAGTTTGAGCATTTGTGCCAGGGTACTATGACTGTCTCGGAGTATGTTGTCCGTTACACCAGCTTGGCTAGACATGCCCCAGCCTTGGTTTCTACTGTTCGCGAGAGGGTTCGCCGGTTTATTGAGGGGCTTATTCCCAGCATCAGGTCTAGCATGGCTCGTGAGTTGGAGATGGATATTTCTTATCAGCAGGTGGTGAGCATTGCTAGGAGGATAGAGNNGTTGTAGTACGCTTACCTGTATGAGCTTTATCTCGTGGAAATTGTGAGGAAACATCTTACGTGTTGTCCGTTCTTTTCCTTACGCTTATTAGCTGTTAGGAACTATGTTAAAGCACTTGCACAAGCATACACGTAGTTGAACCCTCTTATTGGATGTGAAGTCCTCCTGATTTTGCTGAGTATAGATGTACACCCTCATTTACTTGTTATATATGTGAGTGTGGCTCTAGTTAGCAAGTGAGTTGTTAGCATGACAATGAGGTTGATGGGGGCACAGGATGCCAAGTGTTAGATTTCAGGTACTGGGGCTCGTGAGCTGTAAATTGTCCGAGATTTGGTACTTCATGGAAATTGTTGGATAAGACCTGATGTGAACACTGTCGTAAGGCCCGAGTTATTGCTTACATTTACTGTATTGTGACTTTAGGATTTGGGTTTGTGTTTTCATTCGCTCTTCTACGTCATTATTTTGGTATTTCCGTTGTTACTTGCTGTTTTTCTTCCCTTATTGTGATTGTAGTATTGTTAACCATTTCGTGTAGTCTTTATATATACATCATGTTCTGTTGTTCCTATAATTGTACAGTTTATTGGACCGTTAGGTGTCTTGACTGTTCCTCGTTGCTACCCCATCGAGGTTAGTCTTGAGACTTACTGGGCACCGATGTGGTGTGCTCATGCTACTCTTCTGCACATTTTTGTTATGCAGATCCAGGTACTTCCACTCAGTCTTACCATCCTTGAGGTGAGGCGCTGCTGTAGAGACTTCGAGGTATATCTGCTGCGTCCGCAGACCAAGGAGTCTTTTTCTATCTTTCTGTAATAAGTATAGCCCTTCAGTAGTTTTCCTTTTGTTAGACATTTTCGGAGTTAGAGCTTCTTATGTATCTCTTAGCTTGTGATTCATGGGGTTCCGAATTTTGGGAGTGTTAGGTTGAGATTTTGTACTGTTATGTGCCAGGCGGCATCTTAAACACTGTTCTATTTTACTATTTCATTTTTTTTTTAAATTATTTCTTCCGCATTGTTAAGCTTACCTAGTCGTAGAGACTAGGTGCCGTCACGATGGTTCACGGAGGGCGAACCGGGGTCGTGACAATAATAGAATAACCGAAAACTTGGTATGGCATAAAATTTATAAAATAACCGGCCGAACCGAACCATTGACACCCCTAGCCATAATGGCACGAAGTAAGGCAAGACTCAACTACCTCCTAACCTACAACCCTAATACACGAGTTTAACATCTTCCTATCAAGTGTCATGTCCTCGGAAATCTGAAGCCTCGCCATATCCTGCCTGATCACCTCTCCCCATCACTTCTTAGGCCGCCTCTACCTCTTCTTGTGCTCTCCACAACCAGCCGCGCACACCTCCTTACCGGAGCATCTGGGCTTCTCCTCTGAACATGCCCAAACCATCTTAGCCTCGCTTCCCGCATCTTGTCCTCAGTGGGAGCCACGTGCACCTTCTCCCAAATAACATCATTCCTAATCTTATCCATCCTAGTGTGCCCGACATCCACCTCAACATCCTCATTTCTGCTACTTTCATTTTCTAAATATGTGAGTTCTAACAGGCCAACACTCAGCCCCATACATCATAGCCGGTCTAACCACCGATATAATATGAATAACTTGTGAATAATTTGTAAAACTCAAACCACCATTGCTAATTATCCTTGTGAAAACTTTTTTATTCGATTTTTTTTTTTTTTACTGAATTTCTTAGTGCCACCATTTATGATGAAGTGGTTTTCATGCGTACCTCAAAAACAATTTCTTGCGACTTACTTAACAACTTGCAAAAACCTTGCTTATGGAATTGGCTCCTTGTGGTTAGGTGGGGATGGGGTTGTAGAGAGCCAGATAAGCACAAGTTTGGTGTTAAGAAATCATTGGAAAAAACGAAGAATTAAGAATGGGAATCATCCACTTGGACTAATTGCCTCCGCAGCACAAAAAGACTTAATTTAACCAAACTAGACAATCATCCTGGTCCTCCCCTTTATCCCATTTGGCAATTAAAAACTCTTCTTAACAAAACTTACTTTTTGCATTTTATTTCTATAGCAGTGTTTAATTAGACAAGAAATTTAGAAAAAAAGATTTTTTTAATAATTTATGATTTTAAACATGTCGTGACATTTATGTGTAAAGCTTGTTTCTAAGGTTAAAATAAATTTAAAGTTAAATTATTTTCTAGTAAGAAATATATCATTTTTTTTAGGATAGATTAAAAAGGAAATAATGTGACTCAAAATATAAAACATAGGCAGTCTTTAATAATATTGTTAAACCTCTTAAGAAAGATTCTCAAAATATTACAAAGTTATTCCCACTGGCGGCTCAATCGAATATATGGCCTAAAGCCGAAACAAAAAAGAGGCCCTAAACTGTTTTAGTAAATTTTTTATATATTTTATTTGATGTTTATTCTTAAAGCTTCCTAATATGCAAGGAAGTTAATTATTGGAGAATCAATGTTTTTTCACTTGACAATATGATTAGACGTCTGTAATTCTCATGAGATATTGTTGATCTTAAGTTAAATCTTACTTGATTTTAGTATAAATATTTTTAATTAAGGCAACTATTAGAAAACGTATTTAAATTATTCTATAAGCAATAAACATATTTAAAAAGCATAATTAAGACTTCACATATATCATTTCTACTTATATCGTTTTTCTATCACTTTTTATAGCTTGTTTGGATGGTTGTTACCTATTGTATCACATTGTATTTTTGTCAAAAAACAATATGATTGTTTCATTAAAATTGGTGGTATTGTATTGTTAAATCCATTGTTCCGAAACATTGAAAAGTTCAATTTTTGAAACAACCGATTTGGTGTGGTGGGATTGTTTCCTATTTTTCTTTCCAATTATGCCCTAACTTATTACTCCCATAATCCTATTTACCATTTATCTTTTTATTTTATTTTAACTCCAAATTTCCAACCTATAACCTACTTTGTCTTCTTCCTTTTTTTCCCAAATATTCTGCCGCTTCCAACTCCAACATAAAAGGTATAGGTTTGCCTTAGCTTCTTTTGTTTCGTTTTTTCTCCTAATGTGATCTTAACACCAATAATTTGTTAATTGCTAATAAGTGAGTTATTCAGCACCCATTTCTTCATGTAAAATAGAAGCAGCCGTTTCTTTGTATTTTTATCCCCGGCTGTTATTTTTATTTTTAATTGGTATTACAAGGATAAAACGCCATTCTAATCACTAATCAAACCCAGAAAAGAAGAAAATTTTGGATATTTAACACCCCATTAACATACTAACAAGCATCCCCGTAGAACTTGATGATACTTATCTTTCAATAGTTTTTGCATTGTTTTTATGCATAATTCTTGATAAATTTAATATTTAAATAATTGAGATTATTTTAGTAAACTTATCAGATACAGTACAGTACGACACAGTCAAACGAAACAGCAAAATTGTATTTAACAATAAAAAATAATTACAATCTATCCAAACATTATATTCATAAAACGATACGTTACAATACAATACAATATAATACATTATAAAACGATGGGTAACAACCATCCAAACAAGCTGTCAGTTCCAAAAATAGATTATTATGCTTTAAAAGATATTCAAAGTTAATAGTCTGTTTGACCAAGCTTTTTCAACGGCAAAAATATTTTTTTTCTAAAAAGTACCTTTTTAAGAAGTTGAAATGTTTGCCCAAACTTTTAGGAGGAAATAAGCTATAAGACAATACACTTTTCTAATCTAATTATTTAGTAATCTAGTTAGCTTGAGCTTGAACATATTTAAGAAGACACACAAAGAATTGAAAAAAATATCTTGCAACACCGAAGTTATAAACAAGAATAATTAAAGTTCAAATACATTAGACAAAATTAAATAGGAAGTAGCAACAAATTTAACTGCCTGCTAATTCCAATCGTAATTACATTAATGATCTTTTAAAACATTACTTAGTATAAACTTTGAAAATAGTGGTTAATAAAAACTGGCAACATATAATCACAAAAATTTGTTTTTCACTTATAATAAATATATAATAGTTTATATTTTATAGATGATCAATTTTGGGGCCTTTATTGTTTAGGGCCTAAAGCCACTGCCGCCCCTGGTTATTCCTTTTCCAGTATTAACTACATTTATTCGCATTATCATTAATAAGACATCTTAAG
This sequence comes from Nicotiana attenuata, assembly GCF_001879085.1. Lineage (NCBI taxonomy): Eukaryota > Viridiplantae > Streptophyta > Magnoliopsida > Solanales > Solanaceae > Nicotiana > Nicotiana attenuata. Next base: position 53,923,570 of record NC_031993.1, read on the forward strand.
CAAGTAATCATTTCAAGTTATAATTATAATAATCCAACTACTTTAATCAATATCTATCTTAGCAAGACATAAATTAATAGTGATCAATAACCAGTAGGTAATGGAATACAACCCCTTCAGGAAAATGATGTTATGCGTTTACCAAAATATCCTTAAGCTTCTAATTAACTAGTATCATTTACAACAGCTTTATTAGTTTTATTATTTATCTTTTGATACTATTCATCTAATAACTCGACATTAGTTATTAGTTTTATTATTTATCTTTTAAAACTATTCATCTAATAACTCGACATTAGTGACAGAGCCAAAATTTTCACTAAGAGGATTCAAAATATAAGAAAATAAACACATGGAGAAATCAAGAAAATTCAACGTCTATTATATATACGGAGAAAATAATATTGACTTAGCAGTGCAATTTTTGTCGAAGGAGATTCTACGATGAACCCTTTTTCGCCCCCTAGCCCGCCTCCTAATAAATAGCCAGTACGAATAGCAAAACAACAAAGCAACAACCACCCAGTATAATCCCACAAGTGGTGTCTGGGGAGGGTAGGATGTGCGCAACCTTACCCTGGAATGGCAGGGAGACTTTTTTCGATAGATCCTCGGCTAAAGAAGGTAAAGGAAGCCCAGATATCAAGTAATAACAAGACAAATAATTAGAAAACTAAATCGAAGATAGCAACAGAGAATATGAAAGGGGTACCGATAACAAGTATAGCAAGATAGAAATGTTAAAAAATAGTTTGCCTCCATTAGAATATATATTTCTATAATTTCGTCTTTCTGAAATGTAGAATGACAACTACATAAGCTCTATATATTCATAGGCGGGATCCAAGTTTTGAAGTTTATGGATCGAGGTGCCACTGAATGATCATTTGAGTTACTCGATTCAAAATATAATATTTATATTTATTAGATTCTTAATAGATATACGAGGTATGAGACAAATACACTAAGTTCGATCAAACCCGTAGCCTCTAAAGAAGTATTGTACTTGTAGTCACAAAATGGTTATTACATACATGATCATGATTTATGAAGTACAACAAATTTTTCGTTGAGGTATAATATAAATTATTAATATTTTGAGAAAATTCCTGTAAAATAGCTGAAAGAAACATATAGAAAATTTTACATACGATTTTGTGGTTAACAAAATCACGTTGAAAATGATTGGTGGGGTATCATATCTCATTGTTGTAAATTCCTAATTTCAAGGAGAGGGAGTAAATTTCGGAGTTCAAGTGGTTAGTTATTTCAAAATCTCAAAATGTAAATTTCTTTTCGCAAAGGAAAAAAAAAAAAGGAAAGATAAAATATATTTGAAAGAAGTAGAGAGGATAAAAGAGTAAATAGACAGAACTATCAACTTCCTCTTCCCCTATAAACATCAAAAACAGTTTATTTTCAAAGCGGGGAGGAGAGGAGAAACAGAGAAGAGAAACTCAGAAAGAAAAAGAAAAGGGAATTAAAACCAATTGGCAGTTTGCCGGGAGAGTCACACAAAAGAACTCCGGCATTATGCAAAAGAATAATTAAACAAAAAAAAAAAAAGATTGGTTCTCTGATTCCTTTTTTTGGGATCAGGGAATCATTAATTTCATCCCCTTCTCACCCTTCCCATTTAAATTTTTTTTTTTTTTTTTTAAATTTGCATGTATGCATATAGTCCTCACACGAATATATTTCAATGATGTAATCGTACATATATATGTATGATTCATTGAATTTCATATGAATGAAAAATATTTGAAAATATTTGTGAGTTGTTGAACGGAGGTTGTTATTGAGGTGAAATGGGATTGGAAGAAAGAGAAGGGAAAATGGAGGGGTGGCTTTACCTGATGAGGTTAAACAGGTTTGGACTGCAATATTCACGTAAAAGATACTTCATTCTTCAAGACAACTGTCTCAAGAGCTTCAAATCCATTCCCACTTCACCAAAAGAGGTACGTTCTACTTTCTTTATTTCATGCAATAACTCTTTTAATTCATTTCCTTTTTCCCTTTCATGCAATAACTCTTTTAATTCATGCAATATAATAACTCTTTTAGCCGAGAGTCTATCGGAAACAGCCTCCCTAAGGTCTGCGCATACACTACCCTCCCCAGACCCCATTTGTGGGATTCCACTGGGTGGTTGTTGTTGTTGTTGTTCCCTTTCACTTTCAACATGTTTCTTAGTAAGGAGCATTTGAATGGTGTTATTTGAATTATATATGGATCCCTCTTTTGATCATTTTTCTGTTAATTTGAGTTTTTCTTATGTCAATATGCTTTTGCTGTGTGTGTATGTGTGTGTGGGGGGTTATTGATTTTGGCTCCTTAAATTTTGTTTTTTCACTTGTTCTTTTCTGTTATTCTTGAACTCTGGCTTCCAATGTTCAATACAAGTTTTTCACGTTGGGAGCTATTTAATTGTGGATGACATTGACAGTTTTAACTGTTTTAAAAAGGAAAAGAGCTGGTTAGTTGAAGTAGGATTATGTTGTAGTTCTTTTCTTTGGTGGATTAGTTTTCTAGATGGGCTTTGTGATTCTTCTATAGTAACACAAAGTTTAGAATTCTTCCACGGGAATTTCCATAGTTTTGTTGCTTTTGATGTGTAGTAGCCTGCGCTAAGATTCAATAAAAGAAGTGGAAGAATATACTCTACCTTTTACAAATCATGCTTCAAGTGTATTGTCTTAAAGGTAGTAGTACACCACTAAACACTAACGTTTTTGAGATAAAAGTTTGATATAAGGATAATATCATACAGAAATTTTAAGCACCTCAAGTTCTTGCCGGACTGCAGTTTCTTTGTTTAAACTGCATAATAATAGGAGACTAGTTCAACAATGCCTACATTTCGAATGCGCAAACTCAGTAAAGAGAATATTACACTTACTTTCCATGTTGCAGAAACTGATTCCTCCTATCTACATGTTCTTCTTTTGTGGCTTCTTGCCAGGACTTACATTTGTTTGGCCTTTTAGATTGCATTTGTGTGAGAAGCTAACTACATATATATATATGACATTTCCTATGATATCAAAATTTCCAATAACTAATTGATCTGGTTTGTATGTCAGGAACCAATAAGAAGTGCAATAATTGACTCTTGCATCCGTGTCACGGACAATGGAAGAGAGAGCTTTCATAGAAAAGTATGTGCTAAAATTTTAAAACGTATCATATTTTGAAAGATAAATCAAGGGTCCACCTTCTTTTGTTTTTTTTCTTCTTATTAAATGATCAGTTTCTCGTTGCAGGTTTTCTTCATTTTCACCTTGTATAACACCTCTGATCACAATGATCAGCTCAAGGTATGCTCCTTTTACAGAGTGAATTTATTCTTTCAGGATAAAACACTCGAATACAAGCCTCTCTTTTCACTTTTTTTATGTAGTTCGGAGCATCCAGTCCAGAAGAGGCTGCCAGATGGATACATTGTTTAAAGGATGCTGCACTCAACCCGGAAAGAAGCTTACATGCTCCTTCAAGAAGAAAATGGCAACCATTCAGGTTAACAATTGATTTTTTAAATGCTCAAATTTCTACTTCTAAAGCTTCATTTGATGTTCATATGCTGTTCCTCTTTTTGTAACCAGATTCAGATCTTCGTGACTGGGAGAGTGGCATCTCTCTCATTTTAACTTAACTTACCATATAACTGACCAGAAAATCTTATTCTTGTATAGACAGCTAGCATACTAGAAATAGAGGAAACACCGAGCTAGTTCAGACAACTATTCTTAAGAAAGAATATGGGGCCTAACTCAACCTCAAAAGTTAGATAAGGATTATGCAACACCATATAAGGTGACAAAAAATCATTCTTTCAATTAACGTGGAACACTCTAACACCATACGCATGCTCAGACTGTATATATGAAGCATAGATAACACAACATGTGAGTCCAACACTAGGAAACACAATAACAGGAATTGGTCTAGCTCTGATACCATGTTAAGAAAATAGATCTTGTGCCTAACTCAACCACGAAAGTTATCTCATGAATGAGGTGAAGATTATCCAAAACCATATAATGAGACAACAACTCATTCTCTCAACCAATGTGAGACATTCTAACAATTAGAAAATCAAATTCTCATAGTTCGGTAAAAGATCATATAATGAGACAACAACTCATTCTCCAAACCAATGCTCCTTATGCTTACTGTCCCTCGTATTTCCTTCTTTCTCTAATTAGAGTTCAGTAAAAGACTAATAACATTTGCATACAGACATGCATTATTCCAAAAGAAAATCCATAAGTACAGTTGGTATATACAAAAACGACGATATGGGATACTCATAGTTTTATAAAATATCGTGCCCCAGGTTAAGGCAAGGAACTTATGTTGCCTAGTCCATGCCACCCATTTTCAGTTGCTTTTGGGTTGGCAGTGGATGCTCAAAGTTTTAACAGGGTATATCAGTGTTTCTGTTAAATCTAATCCATATGTTAATGAAATACAACGCCCTTCAGTGATTGAATAGAACAACTAGAGGTTCTTGATGAAGAAAATAAGCTATTCCACCCACTAAACATTGGTTTGAATTGGATGCTCAAATTCTTTACAGCAACCAAAATTGTTTGTTCTACTTTAGGTCTGGGTGGCTTTATCGAGGTGGAGCAGGGTTTTGTTATGCTCTCAGTAACTTATAGAAATGAATTGTATCCTACGTTTTTTACAGGTTGAGCGTTTCAAAGAGGATGGCCCATAAGAGCTCCATCGATTCGACTGCTGCATCTTCTATGCATGTGGGTGCAATGACATCTGATGTTCTTGCTCCTTCTCCATGGAAGATATTTGGCTGTCAAAATGGTAGGGATTATTCTTTTATACTATATCCAAAAGAAGAAGCAGAGTCTTCATATTGCTTCAGACAGAAATTCTAGATGTCTATGTTATTTTTCCCAACAGGCTTGCGGCTATTTAAAGAAGGGAAGGACAAAGGTCCGAATGGGAAGGTGTGTGCTAATTATATCTGTTGTGTCTGAGTTTCCTGATTTCAAATAGATATTTTCCTTGGTATAACAAATGGTTTTGCATCTCAGCATCGGGATGGTTCTCCAGCAGTAATGGCGGTGGGTGTGATTGAAGGAACATCTGAAGCCATTTTCCGCACACTCATGTGTCTTGGTCCCTCAAGATCAGAGTAAGATTTCTAACTCTTCTTCCAATTATTCGGCATATACATGTACCACTAACAATCTTGAGCTTCTATCTGGTTTCTTTTATGATGACTAATATAGACTACCTTAATGGAGTTGAATGATGTTATGTATCCTTTAGGATATTTGTTCATGTATTTGCAATTTGAAAAGGAAGACTTTGAATACTTTTTTTGCAGATGGGACTTCTCTTTCTACAGAGGCTGTGTGGTTGAGCACCTCGATGGTCATACAGATATAGTACACATTCAACTATACAACCATTGGCTGCCGTGGTGAGGCTCATAACTCTTACCAATTTGACCTCACAATGTAAGCTTGTATTAACTCTCATTTTGCAGGGGATCAAAAAGAAGAGATTTGCTCCTACGGCGTTACTGGAGAAGAGAGGATGATGGCACATATGGTAATCAAAGAAATGAATATAAACATGTCAATTTTATTTCCATATGCTGAGTTTTACTCTGTGTATATGCAGTTATTCTCTATCATTCTGTCATCCACAGCAAGTGTCCGCCACAAAATGGATATGTCCGTGCCTGCATTAAAAGTAATGTATGCTTTAACTTTGAACTTTTAATCTGCACTTGAAATATTAATTTAGCTCCATTTAATTTGCTTCTCTAGTTGAATGTTCTTATTTTATGGAAAGGTTAACATTCCTTGAGTACAGGGTGTCAGCAGCATTCACACTAGTTCATTTTCGCATTTGTCAGTTTTTTTTTCCAAATCATTTGTCAGTTAAATAAGCATTGTAGCAGAGCATTCTGAGTATTTGTCCACAGTTTACAAGCGTGGACGAGATAATAGCTGTGATTGTCTGGCATATTTCCTTATCTGGAACAATCAATAGAGAGAAAAGAACGGTTTAAAAGTTTTCCAAACATTGTGATCTTACTGACAAAGTAAAAAAAGGTATATGAAATATAAGTCATTCGGATAAGACCCTAGATAAAAAGGATGAAAGAAAGACATGAATTTCCTACTGAAGCTAAAGCGCACTCTCTACATAAAAGAAGAATGAGTGAATACTAAGTCATTTAGTAGTTTGCTATTTCCGTCCTACTTTCACATGCCCACAACCAGGGGCAGAGCTAAGTGGTTCATGAATCTCCTCCTTCGGAAAAATTTACTACAAAAATGGCGCAAATATGAATTTTTTTGTTATATATAAACTGTTGAATCCCTTTTTCTAGTGTAATGGAAAAGGGGGTTCAAAATTGCTTTAGGCCACAAGTTCAAATCTTGAGCGTCACATTCTTGTAAAAAGGAAAGCCCGGTGCAATAAGCTCCCGCTATGCGCGGGGACCGGGGAAGGGCCGAACCACAAGGGTCTATTATATGCAGCCTTAACCTGCATTCTGAAATCCCCTTCCATACATTCCTAGTAATAATGTCCTTGTAATACTTTCATTTCAATTTTTTGTCCTTTAATCTGATCTTGATTGCCTTTTCTGTTAAGACTATATATTTCAATGAAGGCAGGCACGATTTCCCTTACACCTCTATTCTTAAACATTCTTTTTTTCTGTTTTCCTTTTTGGGAATTGTCAGGTGGTGGACATGTTATAACTCCAACCAAACATGGTAAACCATCTATTGTAAAGCACATGCTTGCTATTGATTGGAAGTTCTGGAAACCTTATTTGAAGAAAGGGGCCTCAGTATCCATAACCATCCGCGTCCTCGAGAGAATTGCTGGTATTCTTCTATGCACAGATAAGAAATGGACATTTTATTTCATTTTATCATTCTACTTCTCCTTGGTGCATGTTTTCACCTGAAATGACTGGTCTGTGCTCTTTTGCTTTGCAGCACTAAGAGAGATGTTCAGAGCAAAGGAAGGGAACTACTTCTCGGAATTGTCACCAACTGCGCTAACAAGGGATATTGATCTGCCCGTTAGTGAAAAGGAAGAGATCAAAACAGAAGTTGATTATAAAATGATCGAGGATGACAAAGTGACAAATGATGGAAAAAATCCAGCATCCTCAAATCTCACGGGATTGGATGATGCGGCTGATGAGTTTTATGATGTTCCTGAACCGTCAGATGACGAACACTCAGACCATGCTTGGACCTCCAATGCAAGTCCAGAAGTGGGTTGTATGGTACCCTCTGGTCTCTAAATTTTTAAATAGCTTTTTTATTAGTTTGTAGAAGTGGTTGAGTATCAAGTCATTTGTCATCATTATATCCTTCTTCACGAAGAACTTCCCAAAATTTGGAAAGGACCTTCTACTGGATTTTATTGAATTATATTTTAAATGGTTAATTGTCCAATTAATTTGCGTCTTCCCTTGTTTAAGCCTACCAATATATGTAAAGTATCAAGTTTTTTCATAACAAGGTTCTTTCATGTTGTAATATGCAGGACTCGTACCACACAAAATTGACCACTGCAAATATTGTGAAAAAATTACATGATCTTGCAGGTTAGTGTTGTTTGACTAAAAGACAGTTATGAGCTGGAAATAACCAATACATTATAATTGTTACTCTGACGTAGTTAATATGTCTTATTTACATTTTCAAATGTTGCAGTTCAGAAAAAAGGTTATATGGACTTGCAAGAAATGGCTCGGGAAGAGAGTGTGTCATTGTGCTATGGAGCAACTCTTCCAAAAGATCAAAGTTTTAATATGCCTTGCAGTTGGGCTGCTGCGGATCCATCATCATTTTTGATTCGCGCTGAAAGCTACCTGGCAGACCAGGAAAAGGTTGTCTCTTTTATTAAGAACGACCTAGTGAAAGTATCCACTACTATATGCTTCTGCATGCTATGATCCCTACTCTCAACAACAAAATTAGAGAAGCTCTGATAGAACCGGAAAGAGTTGAAAGATTAAATGCTTCTCCAGTTTCACCTTACTTATCATCTGATGGTGATTGTAATAATTGTAATACTTAGGATTGAAGCATTGCCTGAATACCTGATTGAGTGTTGTGGTTCACATTCTTTCCTTGTTATTGAATTCTGATAAGTTTATCCTTCTCTATTAGGTTAAGGCAAAGAGTACCTTAATGCAAATGGTTGCAGCCGATTGGTTAAGATCTGACAGGCGTGAAGATGACCTTGCCGGTCGCCCAGGAAGCATAGTTCAGGTACTTTGTTGTTCTTGAAAAAATAAAACCAGTCAATATATGCATGTTTCGAGTTCCACTTATAGAGACTGCATATCTCAAACTTTTTGTTGACAATGTTTAGAGATATGCTGCTCAGGGTAGGCCGGAGTTCTTTTTTATCATCAACATCCAGGTGATTACTGCATGCTGCTTATATATGTATATATAATCATCATAGACTTAGAATTCAGTTAATTTTACTGATTGGTATTTGTTAAATGGGTCAGGTTCCAGGAGCAACCACTTATAATCTTGCTCTATATTACATGTTGAGATCTCCTTTGGAAGAAACACCCTTACTCGAGCGTTTTGTCAATGGAGATGATTCTTTTAGGAATTCAAGGTTTAAGCTCATACCATACATCTCCAAGGTTGGTTCTTTTGGTGTGAAGCAACATTTTAACATTCTGAACTTCATTAATCCACTTCAACTTTCGTTACTTGAACATACAATCATATTAAATTTTTCCTTATCGTACATAGGGATCCTGGATAGTGAAGCAGAGCGTTGGTAAGAAAGCTTGCTTGGTCGGTCAAGCATTGGAAGTGCATTATTTCCGGGGGAAAAATTATTTAGAGGTAGAGTACTGCAAAACTCTATTGCGTTTTATGCTCTCATATCAAGTATTGAAAATTTGTGTTGAATTTTCAGCTTGGCATTGATGTTGGATCATCAACAGTTGCAAGGGGTGTGGTCAGTCTTGTTCTTGGTTACTTAAACAATCTTGTTATTGAAATGGCATTTCTGATACAGGTAAAAACCACTGTCTTTCTACTTAAATTATTGTACAACACTGCTATTCATACTTCTAAAAGAGCATTTCTGAAGTTAATGCCGATACTGCATGCATGAAAAGGCCAGTTTATGCAAAAATATGATTTTTTTCCAGGGTAATACACCAGAAGAACTCCCAGAATTCCTTCTGGGGACTTGTCGACTGAACCATCTGGACGTTTCCAAATCGATTCCAACTGACTCCGTAAGCATCAGCTAAACAAAATTATTTTTCTGAGAAGTTGCATTACTGCAGGGATTTATTGATCTACTGCAGAAGAATGAAGATAGGTAAATGGCAAAGGGAGATTCAAAGTTCAAACTGATTAATTCATGTATAGGCATTCCTTTACATCAAGTTATACTTGAGTTTTGAAGTATATATATATATATGTTGATTTTTATTTTAAGGTGGGGGCTATACAATCTGTAAATGTTTCTCCTCATCAAATAAAACTTCCATTCTTTGAATGTACACATTCTTCAATAACTGCTCATGTTAGCTTTTATATTTCTAGGAGGAGATACATTATTATACCAATTTTTGTTTTGGGGTACACTACCATTCTAATTTTATACATAATTATCTTACGTCAAAGAATTGTAAATCCTAAATTATTTGATTCTGTATACTGATGAACATTTTGTATAACCCAGAAATTAGATCTAGATATTTATACTATTAGATATAGAAAAAGGGGTAAATCAAAGTCAATATTAATATTCAATAGCAGATCTAGTGCTTTTCTGGCGGATATTAAATGTGTGCTATTAGGTAAGAATATCCTAGAACAATAATGGAGCAATAAAGGCTTGAAAACGTAAAAGATAACAATAAATGATAATAAATGGCGTTTAAGTAATAAATGAGACAAGTTTACCTGACAAGGGTGAGATTTTCCAATAAGTTTTCTGACAATAATGGATGATAATAAGCAGTTGAATATTCCGATTCTTCTTGGAACGGGAGAGAAAGACAAAAGAAAAAGAAGTGTAAAGTAGGCCTTGTATATATATATTCAATAAAGAGAGAATCTTCACAGAGAATGTCAATGATGTTTTTTACAAAAAAATATTCGATCCCTTTCTAGAACTACATCCCTTCATATCTATAAAAGTACATGGGTCACAAATATAACACTCCTCAAATTTATAAAAGTTTCTAGACACGCTAATTATAAAATTAAATTATTATTATTATTATTATTATTATTATTTCTTGCCTATATATATATATATATATATATATATATATATATATATATATATATATATATATATATATATATATACACACACACACACACACACACACACACACACACGCACACACACACACACTTAAATAATTGGATATACAATTAGGGAAATATTTATAATTTAATATCATTAATTATTAAAAGTGGGTATCATTAATTATTAGTTAAGTTAAAAAAAATAAAAAAGAGAGGAAAAAGGGGCCTAAAGCCCATAAAAAGGCTGATGGAACAAAAGGCTTCAAGCCTTAAGAAAACAGAACAAGGTTCTATTATTCATGAAAAGGATTAGAAGGCAAAAGCCTTAGACAAAAACAGAACAAACTCATGAAACAGAGAGCCATGAAACTCACGCAGGCAACAAAAAATCGAGGGTTCCTTACAAATCACTAATTCTTGAACTCAGGTATATAAAATTCCCTATGGTCAATTACCCTACAGTAGTAATAGGTAAGAATTGAATAGTTAATTCCCTTCTTTCTCTATATCAACAATAAATTTCATGTTTAGGTGTGAAACTTTAAAATTGATTAAAATACACTGGTTGTTGTAGAATCGATTGTTTGACTGGTGTAAATTGGACTGGGGCCTACGTATTGGCTCGAGAAGTTTTGAGGTGAGTTGATATAACCCTTTACTAAAGTGGTTTAACTCACCAAAGCACGCATACAATGTGTTTGATGAATTGCTTAAAAGAGTTTATATTTACTTAATTGGAGCGAGTGAGTACCTATTAACTTAGAACTGTTCTAGCAAAAGTTTAGATGATTTATATATGTGCATAAATTTTCAGATTTTTGTGTTATTCTTATATGCTATTTTTATGTTGAAAATTTATGAAGAAGCAAGAATCTTTAGAAATACTTTTAGATGTTTATTTTATTTTTATGTCATGCTTTACATTTAAGGATACCGGCATGAGCATGTACATGATGTTCCAAAAAGAAAAGATTTAGACTTGAAAAGTCACAAGAAGAAGTTTTAGAAAGAAAAGATTTTTGGGAGTATCCTTTATTCTAAGAAGGGGTCATCGTCCCGGCCGAGGGTCCTAACCAAGGCGTTGACTTCCTGAAACTACTTGTACCAAAGTAGTGAGCACACGAGCCGAGGGTCTCGTTACTGAGAATTTACTTGGCCATGCTAAGGTATCATACATGAGCGCTGAGGACCATGAAGCGAGTGACACCTCGTGGATTGGCCTATTCGATCAGGTTGGGATCGAACCCGTGCCGATCACACAGTGACTAAGACAGAAATAGGTCAGGATAGTTGGAACTCCCAAAGAATAAAGTGAAGTATTTTTTTTAAGAAAGAAAAAGAAAAGAATTTCTTTTAGAATGTTCATAAACTGCTATTATGCAATTATTTTAGAATTGTTCTTATAAGATTTATGTTTTACATGCATTTAGAATCTTTGCTCGTAATGTATATGTTATTAAAGTTTCGTCCCCTGTCGTTGAGACTCACTGAGTACAATGGATGGTCTGCGGTACAACGTAGGAACCGATTTTGCCGGCGAGCAGGCTACGGGTTAGGACTTCCCTCACTTCCAGTACTATTGGTGAGCTCCATTTTGGTTCGTAGAGTATTCCTTAGAGTCATCTTTATTTAGCTATCTCTTTGTTTACTTAGAGAACTGGCCATGTCCTGAGCAGTGCGTTAGTTTATCAGTAGAGGCTTTATAGACACAGTCTTTGGGTTAAGATTCAGATGTTTTTAATAATAACTTAGCAGTATTTCAGTAGTTACTACGAATAAAGTTTTGGAGTTGATTTATTTAAATATTTAAATTAATCAAATCTATTATAACTTCAAACTTTATATGTAACAAGGTAATACTTTAACCAAATACTTTTGATTAAACTAGCAGTTACTGTGCGCCGAAGACAAATGCTCGTCCTCGTCCTCGTCCTCGTCTTCCATTAAACCACCTCGACGATAATTCGTCTTCTTCACATGACCTCGCCCTTTTGGGGTCAGGTCGATATGTCGCAACATTGACGCGTCACACTCTTCAAAGGCTTTATCACTGTTGACCAGGTCAAACGCATGAAATGAAGCTTTTTGCCCATACAGTTAGTCCCTCCGCTTGTCGAGGTCGTCCTCTGGGAGAGACTTGATAAGTGGATAATATAGGCCGTGGTTGTCGTCAGAGATGGATGACGTAGTGTTTCATGGGTCACGTATTTTAAACTCATATTGTCATGATTTTCCCGAGTGACCTTTGGAGAGAACCTGATGTGGACGAGACGTGACGTCAATCATCATGATGACATCGGTTCCCGATGCATTGCGTCAGGGCACGTGCAGCTCACAGGTTGGTTCTGCTATTTTGCCTGCAGCGGTAATCATGACGAGTCTCCTCGAATCCCAAGGTTCCTTCATTATAAAAGAGGGGTGATCACTGATTCTGAATCTTTCTTTCAATTTTATTCCCGAAATTTCTTTCATCATCTTCCTAAACTTCCTTTCTATGCTCATTGCTTCTAAATCCTTCTTCCATTTTTTCAAACCTTTCCCTTCTTTAAATTTCCCGAATCTTGTAACCATGTCTAACTTGCCTTCTGATGTAAATGAGGAGATTCAAGATACTTCACTGGCTGTCGTGGCCTCTGTTCGTGGAGGATGCGCCATCTCCACCATTGAAGTGGAGGCTCTTCCCTTAGTGGAAGAGATTATTCCTCGTAACCCCGACGCGAAACAGTACTTGCAACGACAGCTGGAGGCGATGGCTGAGGTTATCCGGTCCTCTCTAACGGACAAGCATTTAATGGAGTTCAAGGCTAAGTTTGGCATCCCTGACCAAGCAAAGATCGTAGCCACGGGCAAGGACGAAGTGTATACCCATCGTCCAGGGTAGTGCGCCCTTTATGCCTACCCCTTCACCATCAGCTACTCTCTTCCTCTTCCGCCTTTGGTGGAGGAATTCTGCCGCTACTACCGGGTCTGCCCGGCCCAACTTGCGCCCTTGGTCTACAAGGTGGCCAAGATGTTGTCAAAATTCGCCGAATCGGCCGATGTTGAGATCACTCTTCGACATATTGTGCACTTGTTTATGCTAACCTTTTATCGCGGTACAATGTTGAATATTCACCACCGTGGAAGCAAATCCCTCGTCGTCAAGATGGATGACAAGGTTAGTCAACAATTTTGGCTCGACTTCTTTTACGTCAAAATAGAGTTTGTTGTGGCCCACGTCGCATACTTTCCTAAGGCTTGGAACCATGCCCGCAAGTGATTTTCCTTGTCTGCGTTTTGTCATGCGACTGTGTGTTTTAACTTTATGAATTAACTCTTCTTGTTTTTGTAGCTACTGCTCGGAGCCTCTAGTTAGTGACGCACCTCACCGACTGGGTTAGGCAAGTCCTTCCTTGCACTGTGGGGATTCATGATTGGTAGAGCTTTTGGCAGAGATACAAACCGACTCCCCCTCCGAAAGGTAACCTTGTTCTTTGGATGGCGTTATATTTGTACTCACCCATTTTATTGTGCTCATCTTTATGTTTCTTTCTAGGCCACGTCAAGGAGGTTGCTAAAAAGAACCTGGCATTGATGTCCTATTTTAGGAGAAGGAGGGGTGTTGCTTCCTCTACTCCTTCCCCTATTTCAACCGTTATGACCGTTCTTCCTTTGGCTCCTCATTATATTGAAGATGAGGAAGTTTCTCCGTGCAATGTGGACCTGAGGCCTAGGAAGAGGAAAGTCGTAGATGGGGGAGACGATATATCGGTGGCGGTTGACTTGTCGGAAGTCTCTCCCGAGGTCGCGTTGCAAGTTACCGTGGCAACATTGGCCAAGGGAGGTATAGGGACAGCCTCAAATGTGCCTAGCTTAGAGGGATTTGATGTTGTTGCTTCCTTCGACTTAAAGAGGATGAGGAGTCGTGAATGGTGCTAATGATGGTCCCGCTCGTCCCGGGCGTGGGGAGGCTTCATCTTTCGACCCAGCCCACGAAGTTTCCCATGCTGACCAGGGGAAAGGCCAGATGCCTGGTCGAACAGGACGATGAACGGGCTGAGTTTATTGGCGACGAATTGACTCTGACCTCGACTCGAAAGATCACGAGATGATCGGCAACGTGTCACGACCCGGAATTCCCACCCTCGGGAGTCGTGATGGCGGCTACTAGTGGGAGCTAGACAAGCCAAACCTTAATTACCTTTTTCACTAACGCATTACCTCTTTTAACAAATAACATCAATCGAATGCAAACGATGGAATTTAATAATTAAGCGGAAGTCTTAAATTAAAGAAACTGAATAAAAATGCAGAAGTACAGCATAAGCCTCTACCCAAGAACTGGTGTCACAGTGTCACAGACTATCTAAGATTTACTACATACAAGGTCTGAAGAAAAATACAATAAACTGTCTCTGAACAAAAGATAATGAAACAGTGAATGAAGATAGAGGGAGACGCCAGGGCCCGCGAACGCCTGCAGGTCTACCTTGGGTCTCCGGGTGGACTGAAGGAAGCCCTCCAACTACTGATGTTGTCCAATACCTGGATCTGTGCAAAAGAGCACAGAGTGTAGTATCAGCACAACCGACCCCATGTGCTGGTAAGTGCCTAGCCTAACCTCGGCGAAGTAGTGACGAGGCTAGGACCAGACTACCAGATAAACCTGTGCAGTTCAACTATATATATATACAACGGAAAGAAATACAGGAAATAAACAGTCAATAAGGAAGGGAGGGACATGCTGTGGGGAGGCAACAGTTACAAATAGGAAACCTCAATATAAAGATAGAAGCAGCCCAAGAATTTACAGCGAACCAAGAAACGAATATCCAAAATAAACACACTTGAATCAACAACTATTGCGGCGCGCAAACCGATCCTAATATATAACAACACTGTTGCGGCGTGCAACCCGACCCACGTATATCATTGTTGCGGCGTGCAACCCGATCCATATATGTCATTGTTGCGGCGTGCAACCCGATCCATATATATATCATTGTTGCGGCGTGCAACCCGATCCATATATGTCATTGTTGCGGCGTGCGACCCGATCCATATATATATCATTGTTGCGGCGTGCAACCCGATCCTCAAATATCATTGTTGCGGCGTGCAACCCGATCCTCAAATATCACGTGGTAGGCGTACCACACGATCCCATTTTATAATACTACGTGGTAGCCGTACCACACGCTCCCATTTCATCAATCACAATATAACAAAATAATCCCGGCTGGGGAACAACAATGTATAACTTCCCGGCAAGGGAACAACAACATAATAACTTCCCGGCAAGGGAACAAAATGTCAAATCAAATATCCCGGCAAGGGAGAAACATCAATAACCGCACTGGTCCCAACATCTAACTACCGCAGCTATAACCGATCCTGTTGCAACATCTAACTGCCACAACTATAATCAATCCAGTTACGACACCTATGTACCACAACTATGATCAATCCTGTTAAAACATCTAACTACCACAACTATAATCAAACTTGTTGCTACACCTAACTACCTCAGCTATAACCAACCTATTACAACACTTAACTACCTCAGCTATAACCAACCTATGACAACATTTAACTACCTCAGCAATAACTATAGTCATCACTCAACACCGGGAAGCATTAACCTAAGCGTCCGTAATGTCAACTAAGAACACAGTACAAGGGAACCACAATTCGAAAATGGCCCGCCAAGGGACAACGTAATGATCTTTTCTCTCCTCACTTTTACTTCATCACAACTCGAGCCGATGCTCTAGAGGTTCAATTATCACTTATACTTTCGCAATTCGCTATACAACTGGAGCCAACGCTCCTCAATATCCATAATTCACGATTCTTTCCACATCATTGCACAACAAATAGAAATAATCACCAAGGCATGAATAATACAACGAAGTCATGGAAATCACAATATAGGACCCATGGTCATGCTAGACACCAATGTATAGATACTCGTCACCATGCCTATACATCGTACTCGACAATTAGCAAGTAGCTAATAAGACTCTACTCTTATTCCCTCAAGCCGAAGTTAGACCAAACACTTACTCAACTTCCACAGCTAAATCAATCCACAACGACCGCCTTCCCTCTCGAATTCGGCTCCAACTCAATCAAATCTATGAAATAACGACTTTATAATATCAATAATAGCTAAACAAATCAAACCCAATGCCTAAATATAGATTCCCAACCTTTCTTCAAAAATTCCAAAATCGACCCCGGGCCCGCTTGGTCAAAACACGAGGTTCGAACCAATTTCATGTCACCCATTCCCCCACGAGCCTGAATATACAATTTGTTTCCAAATCCGACCCCAAAACAAGGTCTAAATTAATGAAAATTGAAAAAACCTAATTCTACCCATTTCCCCCAATTTTCTCCCCAATCCATGGGATTTAAGCTTAGGAATTCACTAATTAATGAAGAAAAATGAAGGAAATAAGTGGGGATTTACTAACCCAAGTGGTCTTGAAGAATGGGGGCTTCAATGGACTCCTAGAGCTTGGGGAAGAAGAGAGCTCGTGTGAATTTTGAGTTAAAGCCGTATGTTTTGATTCTGAAAACTTAAAAATATAACTGGGCGAATTTGCTCTTGTGAGCACGTGATTTTTGCCCTAAGCAATAATTCCCAAAATTTCAAACAAAACAATTTCTTTAGTATTTTATAATTTTTTGTGAATTTTGTGGCATTTTTTTGGTAATTGTTGCATTTTTATTTGTGCATTTTAATTCATATGAAAATACAAAAATATGCATTTTTGCATTTAGGATTTTATTTCATATTTTAGTATTAATTTGTTTTAGAACAAAATGTTAAGAAAATAACAAAAAGGGTCCATTTTGCATTTTTTGGTATTAGTTTGCATTTCTCTTTAGGATTTAATTAGGAAATATAATTGTTAGAGTCAATTTGTTTTTAGTTTTATTTTAGCATTTTATAAAATCAGAAAATAAATAAATACAAAAATACAAAATAAAATACAAAAAGCAAAATAAATAAATACAAGAAAACAAACAAAATATAATAAGAGGGCTGCCCTGAATTGGGCCATTGTCAATAAATTCGGAGCCCAAGTATTAAATCAACCAGGCCCAAAAGTCATTCAAAACCGGACCAAACCACTGGCCCAAACGCCCTGCCCGGTCCAATTGCCCCATATGCAAAACGACGTCGTTTTGACGTCGTTTAATCCAGGCCATCCATCCCCTCTAATCCAATGGCCACGATTGATTCTTGAATTTAAATAAAACTGTCCGAAAAATCATACAAAACCCAAAATATAACCCATCTTCCTCGTACTCCCTGTAACGCCGGCGTTACCCCACCGTCCTCCTCCCATCTCCGCCGTCCTCCGCCCTAGCGCCGCCGGCCGGAAATCGCTGCCGCCGGCGGCGATGCTCCGATGGCCCCCAAAATTTCACACCATACTCTCCTTCACCTCGTCTTTCCAACCCCCACATCCATGGCCCTCGAATCCTAACCCACCTCCTCGAATATCCAATCTAAGTTTTCCGGCCA